>NC_071533.1:9420000-9752500 GCF_026979565.1 Vidua chalybeata | reverse complement strand
GATAAGCATTTATTTTAATGGTCTTTCTTCATGTTAGTGTGAGAGTATTTACACCCATCCCCTATTTTCCCCTGTCCTCATTAGGAGTCTTAAACTGGCCCCAGGAAGAATCAGAGTAAAAGAAGGAAAAAAAAAATATACAATATTAATTTTCTTTTTTAGAACACTCTAATATTAAACAGCTATTTCTTTTAATAACAATTTTACATATGTATATTGAGTAGGGATTTCTTTTGGCTTAGGGTTTCCATTTTGGGGGCCTTTTTTACCCCCAAAAGGTAGAACAGTCTGTTCTGGTTAATCTTTTTCCTAGTATCTGGTACAGTGCTGTGTTTCTGGATGAGAGCAATGCTGAGACTCTGGATGAGAGCAATGCTGATAACACACTGATGTTTTAGCTGTGGCTGAGCAGTCTTTAGTCTAAGCCAAAGACTTTTCAACTCCTCAGCTGAAGGAGACACAGCCAGAATAGCTGATCTAAACTGATGAAAGGGATACAGTTCTTTCTCTCTGCCACTCAAGGTAAAGGCTAAGGGCAGCTACCCATCTCCTGAGGTCAAGAAGGGAACCAAGAATATCCCCATCAGACTGTGAGCAACAAGCTGCTTCAAGCACCAGTACAAATCTCCTCTGAGATCACAGAATGGCTTGGCTTGGAAGGGACCTTAAAGATCCTCTTGTTCCAACTCCCCTCACTTTACAGGAAAGCCCTGGTGGAGTATAAAACTCTGAGTAATGCACTGAGCTGTACTTTCATTCAAAAGTACCTGAGATCAAAGGCCAGCCTTCTCCAAAACACAGCAAAAATCAGTTCATCAGTTTGGCAAGATATTGCAGCCGATATAAATCTGCTCAGTGATTATTACTTCAAAGGATGCAGCAGTTTTGACACCACAAAGATCACACCCACACTTCCTCATAAAGTGGTGACTCTCAGATCTCATAGACATCATATGGTAACAATTAAAAAACATTTACTGACTGGAGTCTTGGAGAAGAGTAGAATATTTTTGCCATTAAAAGAAGGCTCCAGCACAGTTTGTTTCCTTAACACCCACTACTTCACATTTCAAGATGCCAGAGTATTTCTTTAATTAAAAAATACCTATCAAAAAATATTCCCTTAATCTATTAAGTTGGTAATTAGTTCACTTCATACCTTTCACATCCTAGGATGAATAATTTACATTGTAAAATATTTTTATGTCTGTTTCTTTGTTCTACTCAAACATGCATACCCCATGTCATTTACAGTAACTGTCTGACTGGCTGCTTGGGACTGCATTTTAAATTGTCACATCAGCAACCACCTTCAGCAAACAGAGAGGGAGTGTAAGTATAACTGTGATTGCAAAAAATTAAACAAATCAAAAGCCCAATCAGGTGGAAAAAAAAAAGAAAGAAAAAAAAAAAAAAAACACAAAAAAACCCAAGAAAACGCTTCTTTTCTGGGAGCTGTAGTTAGGACAGTAGTTGAGTGATTGAAAAAGGCTCACAAAATTACTCAGTCTTGAATTGCTACACATGTGACCATGCTTTGGTGGTAGTGGTTACAGGAATTGAACTCCAAAACCAGAATAAAAAAAGACCACATAGCTGAAAAGCAAATAAAGTGGGACAGAGATAGGCAGAACGAATTTAGTTTAAAATTCTATTATTTTTAGCTGTCAGCTCTTTGAGGTGAGTCAAAGGGACTTTTCCCTTTTTCAATGAAACTTTCATATCTCTTTTACAATTTTCTGACAACTAGGTCAGAAGATCTCAAGTCCCATGATTTTTTTTGTCTATTTGTTTGTTTTATGGGTAGGGTTTTTTTTTGGTTTTGGGGTGGGTTTTTTTTTGTTGTTTGCTTTTTGAGGGGGGGGTTCTTTTGGGTGGTTTTTTTTGTTTGTTTGTTTGTTTTTGGGGTTTTGGTTTTGGTTGGTTGGTTGGTTAGTTTGGTTTGGTTTGTTTTAACTTATTTGCAAAATTTCCAAATTGCCAACAAGTATCCTGTTGGAGGATATTCTGGCCATCAGAAATTATCCAGGGCTTCAAAGGCACACCTCCAGCATGGGAGAAGTACGGCCCCAGGGAGGAAGGCAGAAGGGAAGGGTTTGGTGCATGAGCACAAAGAGAGAACAGCTCTTGCAGCAAACCAGATTATCATTGCATCATTTGGTCACTTCCTATGCCGATAGATTCAATAGAAGCTCTCCAAGTCACAAAGTAAAGGGGTTTCCCATCTGTGCGAGCATCCCCCCCAGATTTTCCCTCCCAGTTCCCAGCATTTCAGGCACTGTTAAACTGCCTCTGGCTAGAAGTGACTGGGTGTGGCTCCCTCCAGAGTTTATTCATGCCATTTCCGAATATAGCCAGAGGGGACATGAGAGTGACACGAGATGTACTTTCCACTTCTTTCCTTCTCTGCTAGCACTGGAAAATGGCCTGCATAACGTAATAAGTATTTTCTGTCTATAATTTCCATCTTGTTATGCTTTGCAGGAACTGGATGAGCTGCTTATACAGAGCTCCTTGCCAGTTTCTGGACTAAAACCAGTGTTCTGCTCTTTCATTTTTGCTATTTATTTTTCTTATTTTTTAATGACTCTGTCATTCATTTAATGACTCTGTCATTTATTATTACTGCCTTTTGTAGTCTTGCAATTCCTCCAAGTTCCTAATTCTTACAGAACTTTCTTGCAAGTCCTGGAATACTAATTTAAACTGAAGCCTTCATTTAAATTTAAACATGCATCTCTGTTACTCATCACTTCAGTTCCCAATTGCCTCCAGCTAAACAAACACACACAGAGAACACAAAATTACCTTCACCCTGAGTATACAGGACATAGTATGAGGATACTACATTCTTCCTAACAAGTTCTTGTAATCCATGGTTGCTAAGGCTCTTAGCTGTGATGCTGTTCCATGACGCTGGTCATCTGCTGTTCTCTGCTCTCTAACTGGTCAAAACAGTCCTGAGGACTTCTCTTGGACAGCCAGCTGCTGATGGTCCAATATTCTCTTAATCATGCTCCACATCAAGGAACATACTTGTTTAAAAACAAATTCAGATGTGGAAGCAAGATGAAGATGTGGATTTTCCATTTGTTATATTTTGGAGATGAGGTTTCATGTTCAGTAAACCAGGTACCATTTTCTTTGTTTTAAAGTTGTTCCTGAATTTGACCTAGGATACATCCCCCTCATTATCTCTCAACCTTTGCTTTTACCATTGTAGATGGAAGACAAGACATTTGAGGGTTTTGGGTTAGGGAACTACATAGCTTTTTATAAACTGCATGTGATTAGAGAAAAGAGAAAAGGAGAGAACTAAAACCCAAGTGAAGAGTTACGTTAATCATATGCTCATTGTTCAAAATTAAGCACTTTCAATATCCAGCAGAAAAAAAAACATTCTGCCATCAAACCAGCCAAGACAGAGTCTTATAGCACTAAACTCTCATAGATATCAATGTGTGGCTTTCTTTAAGCTATAGCAGACTCTGCCCTATTTCACAAAATACTTTTTCTTTAAAAAGGAGATATTTGTCCACCGTGGAGTTTAAAGTGCTGAGATATATTGCATTTGGCAAGCTTTTGCTGGTAAATTCCAGTCCAAAAATATCAAATGACTTCATTAATAACACAAGTCTGAGTGAAAATTGTTTTTTTCCCAAAAAGCTGTAAGAAATAATATGCTGCAGTTTCCACTACCAGTGACACTGCTTAGCCTAAACTGTCTTAAATTTTATTGTGTCTTTGCCATTAATATTGCAGAACTATTTAAATCTCCTAGACAACCCTGTTGAAAGCACTTCTTGCCCTGTTTCAAGAATGGATTGGAGTAGACGTAACCTGTTCCTACATGAATGGTTTCCAGTTATTTGAACTTCCCTATGTATTGGTTCTTTCCTGTAAAAACTGGATTACTTCTTAAAAATCTCTCTAGAAATATGGGAATTTTATTAAAATTTTTGTTAAATTAATTATTTTAAAAATATTGTTATTTTATCTCCAGTTGGGATGTTATTTTCTCACCTGCCACTTGAAGTGATTATACTATGCATACATACATATATATATATATATATATATATATATATATATATATGTATATATACATATATATACCATTCTGAAAGAGCAAGAAAGAAATCTGCCTGTCTTCTGGTGTTAGCATCATCATAAACAAAGAACCCATTTTATTTTCTGATGTAATTAGCTGTAGCTCTCTGCAAAACACTTTTTGTCAGGGTCTGATTTTGTTGTACTGTTTTAAATCAGAGTAACTTGTGTGTTTAAATAACCAGTGTATTCCCTCACTGAATGTCTCAAAGTAAGCACATTTGAAAAAAAAAAATCCTTTTTGTAAAATTAAGAAAACATCCAGAGTAGCTTACAGTATTGATATTCACTTTATGAAAACCACTTTAAGCATGTTTGTATTCAGTCATAATTTGTTTGTCCTGCAGCCAATTCAATTTGCCTGGAACATAAGTTCTTCTGATTTTATTTTTGGTATTTAACATACTCTGCATCAATCTTAAAACATCATGAAAACAAACAAAATCCCCCAGTTCCATACCAGAAAAGCACATTAAAAATAATTTAGAGAGAATACTCCTCTTACCTAAACAGATTGAACATAAGTATTTTCTTGAATTTCATGTTGTGTTATAAAATAAATTTGAGTTCTAGCGATATATATATAAAAAAAATATATTATATATTATATATATATATATATATATATATATATATATATATATATATATAAAATATATATATATATATATATATATATATATATATATATATTAGGTTATTTGCCCAGTAGATGAAACAACCATGACTATTGAGTGATTCAACCTAACAGCACTTAACAGCACTCCAGTGCTGGCTAAAAGTGACTGGCATGTTAACTGATCTTGGAGCTTTAGGACACCCCAGAAAATTGTGTCTAACTAAGCTCACTAAAATAATCGAACAAATGCAATTTCTCTAGATACTTAAATTACTTAAATTACTGAGACTTTTCCAATGTGATTAAAACTCCTCATGGGTCACTAATGAATTTACTAAAGCTCTGGAGAAAAACACTGGGACATGCACGGAGACCTTCCAGAGGGCCATGACCAGACCACCATCCCCAAGCAGATTGGAATAAGACTGGAACAACAATTATAACTGTGTTGTAACTGGAATCTCTCTCTCATTGATAATCTCTTCTGAAACAAGTATTTTAAAGCCTGAGGTAAAACAGAAAGGATAGCTATGTTGTCTCCAAACTCCCTCACATTTACAAATGCTTGGAGAGATACTTCTGCCTCCTCTCTATTTCTGCTTTTAGGTATCATTCCTTCAAATTATGCTTCATGGGAAGATATCACTGAAGAGTGTAGCACTAGTAAACATATAATATAACTTCTAAAAAAACAATAGCAACAATCTATCATATCTTAGCTAATTTCGTCTTATACAATGAGTCCCAGGCTCAACATTTAACTAAATTGCCCAAAACCACTCTTTTAAATATGTAATGTATATAAGTAACTCTTCTGTAAATTGTGTGGGAACATACTGCATAACAACTCTCAAGATGAAAACTAGATGAAAACTAGAGCTGAAATATTTTCCCATGCACCCTCTAGCCGGGTGACATTCCTCTCCCTTGTTCAAGATTTACCTCCCAGCACAACCAGGCACTATCCTTTGTACCCATGTTTGTTTGTGCTTCCCCTCCTGTTGATACTTATGAGACCTGTTTCTGATACCCTTGTAGCATCATCCCAATTTTGACAGCAGTTTATGTGTGTTCAGGTTCCAAGAGGAATGGAAAGAACATAAGCTGTCTCCAAATTGAAGGAATCAATTTTCATTTCTAAAGTCAGATGGGCTTTCATTTATTTCCTATTGACTCCATGGAGGGATAATAACAGTGTTGCTGCTTTCAATGAAAAAGACCATTACTGAGGACAACGCACTCAGTCAAAAAAAATGCCAGATCTCACCCTTCACTCCCCAATTTACAAGCTGGGCTTTTTCCAGAATCTGTTTTCTACCTGACCAGCTCAGTAAGAGCCCCAGGGTATAAGGAGGATGTGAATATTTTTGGACATTAGTACAACAAGCAGAGAGGAAATGAGAGACTGAGCACAAGCCTCCAGCCGCAGCTCCCCACAGGAGCCAGCTGCTCCTGTCCCGCCAGCCCAGAGCATCACCATATGTTTGGCTGCCACCCATGCAGCCAACAGCCTTGGCTGGAGGAATCAAATCCATTTGGATTCCTCTTGCTAGTGCTGACGGACACCCAGTCTTTTCAGGTCTCAGCCAAGCTGTAAACAGACTGTGCTGGCACCACTGGGCTCACTGAACCAGCTCTGCAGTGGCAGAATCTACCCCTGTTCTCATCAGCCTCAGACAAATTGTACCCTGGAGGCAACAGACCCCATAAAAGATTTACCAGTCTCCATTCCCAACTCCAGCACAGCACCTGGCTTCAGAGGATTTACACAGAAAGCCATGTTCCATGTCCAAACAGGCTCAGTACCTTCAGCGAGGTACTTAAACTGTGGAGCACAGTTGGCCAGGTCTTTTCCCTGCTCTTCATTTTTCCTTGGAAATCTGGGATAACAAGCAGAACAGGAAGTACAAAAATAGACTATTTTTTGGATCACTCAGTTTTAAAATACGTTGTTTAAAAACCAACAGTGGCTTTTGGGAGGTTCTTTGTAGAGTTTCAGGGAAATGGTGTCTATTCCAATTCTTCTACTACGTGCTAATTAAAGTTGGTACTGATGATACATGGTTTGCCTTTCTACTGCAGCTTCATTTCCAATGATGCACTACCACTAAAACCTTATTCTTAACACCAGTCTATACAAAGTTTTTAGTCATGGCAATGATACTAAAGATGGGTTGTAACTAGATGAAATAACCACACTCAAAAACCTACACTTTTTTTTTTTTTTGCCATAATATCTAAATTTTAGTCTTTTAATAAAGCAGAGACTTACGAGGAATGACTAATGGAGCTGGGGCTGTTTAGCCTGGAGAAAGGGAGAATCAGAGGCGACCTTATCACTCTCTACAACTTTCTGAAAGGTGGTTGTAGTCAGGTGGGGTTGGTCTCTTTCCCCAGGCAGCAACTGACAGAACCAGAGGACACAGTCTCAAGCTGTGTCAAGGGAGATATAGGTTGAATATTAGGAAAAAGTTTTTCATGGAAAGAGTCATAAAGTTCTGGAATGGTCTGCCCGGGGAGGTGGTGGAGTCACCATCCCTTGATGTGATTAAAAAAAGACTGGATGTGGCACTCAGTGCCATAGTTCAGTTGAGGTGATAGGGCTGGGTTTGACTCAATGATGTTGAGTCTTCCAACCTAGTCATTCTGTGAATTCTGTGAATACTTTCTCTTTCAGTATCTATGTTTCAATCTAAAAAATACCCACTATATTTACTTGCAAAACAGTAGTGTGTTCCAAACACAGATTCTTATTTTATATTTGAATTTATATGCTTCTCAGAAATTATGCCATTAAGAACTCCATAGCATGCAGTCCTTCAAAAGAATGTGGTATTTTTTCTGATCTTCAATTGAGTAAAGTTTTCATGGATGCCAGTGGTTATGTTCATATCTAAACTCTTGGAGTTTCATTCTAGTATAATTGTGAAATAATCCTGTTGGCTCTTTGCTGACACATTACATACATGATTTCTTGTGTCTAAAACTTGCACTTTAAGACTGCAGTTAATGACATGTGCACCCCTTTTCCAGAAAACAGTTTCACTGTGATATGAAGGAATGAGGTAATTTAATAAATGCAAAAGTGCAGAACTACACAAGCTAGAAACTGTCTCTCTGCACAGTTGACTTGAACTGCTTCATACTCTCTAAGAGTGTTTTGTTGTAGGATTTTGAAAACTGTGTTGAAGAAATCTGTATTGAGTAATACAGGGCACCAGAATGTGCTACTTCTGTCCACCCACGATGGAAGGAAGTCACTGAATTTTCAGTTCACAGATATTTTCAGTGATAAATCTCTGCTATTTCCCATATGAAGTTATGTACTCCAACATGTGCTGCTCTAAGAGCTGCAGTAAGTGAGATGAGAACCATCAGAGATACCTGAATTTTGGTTGCCCTTCAACAAACACATCTACATTTGGGATTTTGTTTCACAGGTTTTTAGGATCATAAGGGATAACTGTAGTAGCATGACTTGGTTCCTTAAACCAGTGCAAATCCCATTCACATATTGCACCACTGAAACTCTAGATTCCCAAATTATATCCTCTTTCTAACAGTATTTAAAAATTTAAATTTTAGGACTTTCCACAGTCAGATCAGACACAACCACAAAAAAAACCCCAAACATGAGGATGTATAAGGATTGTAATATCAGTCTCTGATATTTTGAAAAGATTATAAATAAATCATTTCACCACAAACATTTTTCCAGCCTGGATACAAATCAGCATGTCCTTTCTAGTTAGGTGACCTAATTATTGCAAGAATTTAAGAAAGCCAGATGGGTCAAAACAAGCCCTAGTGGTCTCAAGCCTGCCAAATTGCTAAGCTTATGCTTCAGTTATATTTGAGTAAAAAAATGTCCATCATTCTTTGCCAGAGGTGCACTAAGCTGCTATGGTTGCTTGTCACCATTTTTATACAAGCCAATCACATTACCTCCCAGTTTGCAAATATTATGGATAATGGGCATTACTTGAAGCAACACAGGCCTGATCAACAAGATAATTCCATTTTTTTAACCTGTTCCTCTCTTTTTCCTCTTGCACTAGTATTATATTAATTTGAATATGGATTTTTTTCCACACATCTCTCACACACAGGCAGCACCTTCAGCTCAGTAGACCAGAAGACTCTTACAATTAGCCTTTTTCCAAGGCAAAAGCTTCTCTTAGTACCCCACCCAGGAATACATAGAAAGAGTCTTTGCATATAAAATTATTACCAGGCTCATGCATGCCTCCGTTTCACCTATGTTTCACCTATGTTTCATGTTTCAATGCACCTTTACACATGTCACAAATGTGTTTTATGTGTAGACAGAGAAACCATTTTATTTTAATATTGGCTGAAGCCTGTGATAAGGAGACACAAACATCTAGACTGCTTATTTTCCTTGTCTTAGCTGTTTTAGCTGTACATAATAGTAACCAGAGAGTCTGAGTTCTCCTGAGATCTAAATACAATCATTGTTGAAATCTTACCTTACAAAAAGGTAAGACAAGTTATTATAACCCATGTACCATATACAAGAGCCTTTCATTTTCCATACACTGCAGAAAGAATACTTCCTTTTAAGGCATAATTCCTGCTGCTAAGCACACTCCTGGAAAAGCTGGCAGCCCATGGCCTGGACAGGAGCACTTTGCTGGGTTAGGAACTGGCTGGATGGACGGGCCCAGAGAGTGGTGGTGAACGGTGCTGCATCCAGCTAGGGCCAGTCACCAGTGGTGTCCCTCAGGGCTCTGTGCTGGGGCCTTAGAGATCAGTGCAATACCTTCATTGATGATCTAGACAAGGGGATTGAGTACACCATGAGTAGATTTGCAGATGACACCCAGCTGGGAGTGAGTGTCGATCTGCTGGAGGGTAGGAGGTCTCTGCAGAGTGACTTGGATAGGCTGGATAGATGGGCCAAATCCAACAATACAAGGTTTAACAAGTCCAAGTGCTGGGTCCTGCAACTTGGCCACAACAACCCCTGCAGCGCTACAGGCTGGGGACAGAGTGGCGGGACAGTGCCCAGGCAGAAAGGGACCTGGGGGTAGTGGATGGCTGCTGACTGAATGTAGCATATGGGGTAATAATTATTAGAGGGATTAAGGCTTCCGCCAGAATGCCCTATGGGAATGGCACAGCTGCAGCCTGGAGGGTTGGAAGTTGGATGAGAGATGAGAGAGGCAGTTATGAGTGAGGAGTTGGTTAGAAGTAAGATTGTGATTGGCTGAAGTGGACAGTGGACAGTGGATGAGCAGGAAGCTGATTGGCTCAAGGAACACAGGACAGTGTATCAGCAGGAAGCTGATTGGCTGAAGGAACACGGGACAGTGTGTGAGCAGGAAGTTGATTGGATGGTAGGCAGCATGGACGGCAGCATGACAACTGAGCCAGCCAATGGGTGCCTTCTTTCTGTAAGGTTCTGTTAAGTCTTGGTCTGGTTCCAGTTATGTCAGGTTAATATTAAAGGTATAAGATATATATGTATCTACAATAAAGGGATCTCCTTCGGATACATAAGGGGGTCCCGTATCACTTTGTTACTCACTGCTACAACTGAACATGAGCACTCATGTTCAGTCAGCAGCCAGAACTCCAGCAATGTGCCCAGGTGGCCAAGAAGGTCAATGGCAACCTGGTCTGTATGAGGAATAGTGTGGCCAGCAGGACCAGGGAAGTATGGTATTCAGTGCTGTGGTCTAGTTGACAAGGTTCTATTTGGTCATAGCTTGGACTTGATGATCTCAAAGCAAGTTTCCAACCTAGTTAATTCTGGGATCCTGTGATTATGTGGTGTCTGCTTAAATTTCCATGATGACCTTAGGACCCTCAGTTGCTACTTGTCAAGCACGTAAAATTGCAATTCAAAATACAATTTGAATAATTGTCTTGGGGATGGTTTGTATCCTATAACCATTTTTTGTGCCCGGAATTGTCAGTGTAACCACCACCACCACCCCCCACCTACTCTCTCCCCTCACCTCCATCCCACGGCTCAGGAATATCACGATGGGTGAAGGGTGGCCCAGGTTCCTAAGGGGGTTGGGGGCCAGGGGCTGCTTTTCCTTCTGGTGGGGTGATGGACATAGGTGTCAGAGGATCTGACCTGGGGTCCTGTTGCCCTGTGGTTTTTGTTGTTTTGTTTTGTTTTTTTTCTCCTTTAGGCACTATGACCAGGGCCTGCCAGCTTGCTTCTCTGCTCCTCTGCCACTTGGGAGCCCAGACCCGGTACGAGCTGTGCCGAGACCTGGGAGCTGGGAGCGCTCCCTGCTGGGCCATTCCCTCTGTGCAGCAGCCCAGCCTCGGGACCAGCTGTGGCGGGTACGCTGTGCAAAGGAGCAATCCCCTCCCAGCCCTCACTGTTTTCTGCCACTGCTTCAGGGGTCTTTGATAGACTTTAACCCAACATGCCACATCTGCCCTGATCCCACTGCTCCTGCCACCACTTCAGTGTTAGTGCTCCACTTTGTTTTGCCACTGCTGTCCCAGCCCACTGCTCTGAGGCTACTGCTACAGTCCAGCTCACCACCTGGAGTGGCACTGAGACCGGCTGCTCCCTGTGAGTTTTGCAAAAGGAGCCATCTCCTCTATTTCCCCGTCACCTGAGCCGCCACCACCGTGTGGAGAGGCGGCCGAGCCCGCGCCGCAGCGCCCCCTGCAGCCGCGGGGAATCATCGCACCCGCCCTGCCCGGCCGGGAGCCATCAGCGCCCCTGCCGGCCGTGAGCGGAACTGCACTGAAGGGGAAAGTGCCCGACAGCCGAGAGAAGGCTGCGGGTGGGTTTCTGCTGCTGCTCTGCTCGCTGCGCTGCCACGTGCTTGTTTGTTTGCCTTGTGATATCTACTCTAGTAAAGAACCATTATTCCTTTTTCTGCATCTTCATCCAAAAACCCCATAACTTCAAAGTTATAATAATTTAGAGGGAAGGGGATTCATATTTTCCATTCCAGAAAGGTTGCAACCTTCCTGGACTGACAACTGTCTCTTAAACCAGGACAATAATTTAGTACAAAAGAAATAGTCAAGGTTATAACTGTCCATATTTGCTGTAAAAACTCTGTGGACTCTACATGCAGAGAGCTCTCCTAGACCACAGAAGACAGCACTGGCTTCCCAGTCCCTTTGCCCACCATTGCTATTTATTTTTTACCACAAAATCATTCAGTGTTTTAGTGACACGAAGGTTATTGGCATCCAAACCGTAGAGAGAATGAAAAAAAAAAAAAAAAAAAAAAAAAAAAGAAGGAAATATTTGAATGAAACAAAGTAGAGCTAAGCTTCCTCTCACACTAATTTTCACAGCAATTGAAGGCTAAATGCACAAAACAACATCTGCCTTTTTAAACTGTAGGATCTATAATACTCACATGCTTTCTGTGAAATACATGGGAAGAACTTTGTGTTTGACAGTGGATGTCAGTCCTAATCAAACCACTAAGAAAAGCAAATTATGGCAGTATGGATTAAACCTCCAGTCTACAGGGAAAGATCACCCTCCACAACCATCTCTGAGAGGGCTGCATACTGGACTTGGATTAAATGCAAATGCTTAAAAAAATATTTTGAGCTAGAATTTTATTTTTCTTAAATAAACTCCCACCATTATCTCTGCTATCTTCAGGACAAGAGTATAGAACAATTCTTACAGAATGCAAGTATATGAAAATACAGTGTATACTTTTGTCTTTCTCTGAGCTATGAGACAGCCCAGCTTCAAATCGCTTTGTCTTCACAGGAAGCTTCAAATTCTTGTTAAAATTTCAATCTCTCCTAGCCACAACCCTACCACACAATTTCAAATTCTCCCATTGAAGTTGCCACCTTTATTTAATGTTTAAAACACATATTTTTATCCACAGAGACAAAAAAACACAAAACAAATGAGAGTTGAGGAGTGACTGGCTGGAAGGATAGACAATTTTTTTCCAATGTCTGGCACAGCATGCATCCTTCCTTTTCCTGTTCCTGTATTTCCTCTGGAGTCCAGTCTTGTATGTGAGTTTGGAGGCAAACCTCCACAGCACAGGGCTGGGCAATAGACTGCAAAGTCATGCAATGAAACTGCCTGTGAGCCATAACACTCTTTTCATGGTCATTTCTTACTGTGTTTCCCACACTGATCTTTGGGCAAGGGGTTGGAGAATGTGTGCACTGGTCAGATTTCTGCTTCAATTATTACCCAGTTTTTCCAGAGTCTCCACTGAGTTTTAATTAAACAAAGTATTATTTACCAACTGTCCTGAAAATAGATTTTACAGTATGGTTTAAACTGTTCCTGGTGTCTCTTCAGAGAGGCTTTTTTCAGTAGCAGGTTACTTGATCCCAGAATATTATTTTTTAGAAGTGCTCAGTCATTTATGATTTACAGCTCTGAGGATGCAAAACACAGCAGGGTTGTTAATTATGAATATTTTAATTGATTGAAGTAATTATATTATCATGCTATTATTTATTTATTTATTTATTTTTATAAACTGCATTGCAGAAAATATTGCAGGTCATGTTTTGTGTGCAGGCAGAATTTTACCCTGGAATACAGAAAGGAGAGAAATTGTGCCTGAAAATGTAACAATCTGCATTATTGAAAGAAAACACACGTATACTGCAGTCTCCTAGGTCAGATGCTATGTTAAGCTAAAGCTAAAAATGGAGGCTTCCAAGTCCTAATCTTGGGAAACTTAAATCTTCTGCAGGTTGCAGAGAAAGAAATTAAACTTCTTGGCATTTTCTATTAATTCCAATATTGCATTAAAAAAAAAAAGGTAGGGAAACTGTAAGGGTTAAATATTTTGTGGTGACTTTTGTTTGATTTCTATCGCTGTTCTTGGACATAGCAACTATAAACGCAACCAGGGTTAAGAATGCAGCCAAGACATTATTGACAGCCACATCCTCTCAATGTGTTTGTCCTAACGGGCACTTAATAGCAAAGTGTGATGCAGAAGTGACAGAAATGCTTAAACATGACTTAAATAAGTGGTCCAACAACTCTGATCATTATTTCAGTACATTTTTAATGTAACCTTTTCAGAAGTGAATATAAAAAACTTACATGAACATGGAAAAAAGTAGTTGTTGAGCATCCATTAATAAACTTTGTATTTGCTCAAAAGTCCATATATAGAAGGAATGCCAGAACCACTACCCCATGGAATTGTTTCAGTTTGACCTTAAAGATTATCTTGTTCCAATCCCTTGCCATGGTCAAGGACACCTTCCACCAGACCACTCATCCCATAGCCCCACCATACCAGGCCTTGAACGCTTACAGGGATAACCAGTATTTTGGTAATTACCATTTGCTGATTTTCACAACTTTTTCTGTCATCATACCACCAAGAATGATAAAACTAGTAAGCATTTAGAGAAGTACTAGGAACTTGTGTTCTGGGCAGGACAATCATTGTCATGTTTGGTGCTTAAACCATATCAGCAACCCCTAACTCTCTATTAGTTGTCAAAATGCAGAAAATCCAAATATATTGAATATTTTGTTTAATCTGCACACCATCAATTTTCTCTGTTCTTTACACAGAAGAGATTTGTTGCTAGGGTTTTTATATATGTGTACATACACTTATATAAGTATTATATAATTTCTCTCATTTATAAAGGAAATCTGAGAAAAAGAGGAACTCTAAACCAAGCAGGGTTAAGACAGATTTTTCTCTCATTTACTGCTATCCACAGATCTTTTAATAAGCTGCCTATCAATAGTAAATACAACTCAAACTCCAATGCATTTCACATATAATCTAAGTAAACATTCTTGCTCCTGAAGACTGGTCTCTTTATATGATAAGATTCTTACAGCAATGCACATACCAAATACAATTACTGTGTGTTGGTACAGAAATCCCCTCTATGACAACCTTATGTGTTTTATGATATTTGGATGCCTAGTGCTACCAGAGAAATTCACTGCAATCTACTTTTTCTAGAAAGTCCTCTCTGCAAACAATGGCTCTTTAAATCATTGAGACTATCCATGTGACATAGGCCAGCAGGCATAAACTGATTTAAGAGTTTTAAATTTAAAACAGGTTTGTAATCCCTAGTGGATGATATGACTGTGAAAATGAAGCTTATCAGGCTGTCCTGCAAGCTTGTAGACAGAAAGCAGTCTGAGCCTGAATGTCTAATATTTCCTCCCCTAGAAATGAGGAGAAACACCTATCTGCATTTATTTATGGAGGAATCTACACCACTTGGAGGGGAGTTTCATATTCTGCTGCTGATTTTGTAACAGACAGCAATGTTTTATCCAGGTCAACAAAAAAATAATCTACAAGTTTAATAACTATTTTCAAAGTATCACCTTGTACATTTTTAATATAACCTCCAGTCACCCTGTACACCTCACACACTCTGTATGCCCAGGCTGGAATCAAATAACCAGGCAGGCATGAGTTTTGTCTACAGAACTGCTTTCCTGAGCCTCCCACTTCTGTGAAAAGTCAGCAGTGGAGAGGCTTAGCCGTGCAAGTCAGCCCTTTCCATATTGTACAGGCACCCAGAAAAAGGCATTGGTGTAGAGGAATTCAAGAATCTAGTGGAGTTTACAATTACATTGTAATTACAATTACACATCAAAAAGTTAGGGCAAAGGAGGATTTGAGGGATGTGCTAGCTAAATCCAACTAAAGAGATTGAAACTGGGAAATTCAGTCATGGGCGGGGTTATTGGGATACGAGATACTCTGTAAACATATCTATGGGCTGTGCAGGATTAGTTTGTGAGTCAGATTTTAAGAGAAATGGAGTGAGAGAGCCAGGAGGAGTTAACATGGGGTAAGGGTGAAGGAACTTGGAGAAGAGGGCCAAAACTGGACACTGAAGAAGAGAGAAACTGCAGAAACAACCTAGTTAGGGAGGAGGAAGTTATGCCCTTGTGAACTTTAGGACTGCTACAGCATCCTGACTCCTGAGTCAGCCTGATGCTGCTGTTTTAAAGCATCAAGAAGACCAGGAGCTGAGAGCAACCCCAGCATGAGCAGTACACACACTGACAAAGTGCAACCCTACAGAACCTGGACACAGCAGGTTTAGTGAGGTGCTGGCAAAAGGATCCAGTGTCAGCCCTCAGCATGCCAAGGTGACAAACCAGAATGAGGATCCAAGGACTCCTGTCATCAGGAGCTGGATATGGGTTGGAGGCACAGCTATGAAGTCAGTACTGGGTTGACCCTGAGAGCCAAAGAGGACGAACAGTCATAGAAAGCTGCCTGCTCCAGTCTAAGCCCCTGGAGTGAGGGGGAGTGGGAGAATGGGACCCAGGTAAGGCTTATGGGGCTAATAATGCCTGTTAGTAGGAATGAAGGGTGAAAACAGGGAAGAGGTGTCAAATATTTAATGAGGTGTTACAACTTCTTCCTCTCAATAACAGGCAGCACCTGATGAGACTCAAGTTGTGCTGGCATTTAAAGGTGCTGTAACAAACCTCCCAATGTGAGGTCCTGGTATTTCTAACCAGTAAAGCATAGCCTGAGCTCCTGATGTGTAAACAAGGTGAGAACCTCTCCATTGTTCAGGTGTCAACAAATGCTTACACTCCCATCTGTATTGGTTTCACAGTGCTGTGAAACCAATAAGAAGATTAAAGTTTCCTTGCACACAAAGAAAACAAATGAAGCTTATGCATACAACAAAAGTTTTGCTTTCTTTGGGGTAACATTAAGCAGGAATTTGTATCTAGCACAAAAAAAAAAAAAAAAAAAAAAAAAAAAAAAATATATATATATATATATATATATAAAAGATACTTTACAAGGGCGATTCTCCAGAACAAATGTATCGGTTTTGTGCCCAAATTAACTTGGTTTATTCCAACAGTTTTCCACAGTTCTGGCAAAATATTTGCTAAAAATACAGGTTTTTATGGCCATCTCTTAACACTCCTGAAATGAGCACAGGGGTTCAAAACCCACCCATGTTTCTCAACTGTAAAATCCATTTGTTTACTACTAAAAAGATCTCCTTGTGTATGACAGGCTAACAAAAAATAGTTTTGAAGAAAAGAACTAAAAGGATGACATTGACTTTTATCTGAGCAATATTAGTTACATTACCCCCACTATAGCAATGGCGCCATAATATAAATGACTTTTCACTGAGCTTTAGGACAGAGAGAAGCCCCACTGTGGAAGGATGGGATAAAGCCAGAGCAAATGTACCTGCTGGCTTGCCCTTTGCTAGGAAGTTCAAACATTTTTGTACTGCTTTGCAAACAAAAGACATGCACACTTGCAACAGAGAATATAGCTAATACAAAAATGTAGCTGCGGTGCAGAGGCAAAATATAGCTGTTTTTTCTGGAAGATGCAACATTGCTTTTATTTTGGTGTTATTTACAAAGATAAAGCAGTTCATTGCAATTTTTGTATTTACATAAATTCAGAATTCAGCTTGAGGTCAGAAAAGCTGATTTTATTGCTGTCTTTCAAGTATACACTGCTGACTTCAACTGGCTTTGCAGCGTAACAACAGCACAACAAATTTACATTTTTTTGCAGAGATCACAGTGGAAGACCCATCACAGAATTCATGATTTGTTCACTGGGGAAAACCCTTATGTGCCAGAGACAGGAAGACTTCAGCCTGCAATAATTCATTACTTAAATGAGAAAATGATTCTATAGACCAAAAGTATCAAAATAAAAAAGGACATTTTAGGTTTCATGGGAGTTACAATTCTTTATTATAAGAATAAAACATTGCAAAAAAGGTGTTGGATCATTTACTGAAACTAACATTTGCATAACTTTTTCAATGTTTTGAATTTGTATTTGAAACATTTGAAAGAAATAATAAGGGAAAACAGTATCCTTCTTTTTTTGTTTTAAACACGCCTGTGTGGCAAGAATGCTCTAAGTTTGACAAGGGTGGTACCATCTATATACATTTAGGAAAACATGCTTGCTGTGGGTGTACAAAAATAAAATTTATTTCTTAAATTACACATAAATATAAGGTACAAATGTATTTTTAAAATACAGATAAAGATAATCACACTTGCATTGTGTACATATGAAAATACAGTATTTTAATATTCAACATACACAGACACATTTATGATAAATGCAACTAGTTGGCAATGCCAGTTCTCCTCAGTCTATTTTTTGTTCTTTTTTTTTCCCCTTCCAGTTTTCCATAAATATGGAAAAATAGGTTTTTGAAACAACTAGTTCTGCCGGACATCTTGCAGCAGCTTGTTAATTTCTGCCACCAGCTCACTGGCATCCATGAGTTCATGTTTGCCATCGCTGAGGTGGTTGAGCACATTGTCAAAATCATCTTCTTCATAATTCTCTGGGATCTCCTCCATGGCTGGCAGCCATTTGGACGAAGGCTGTGCGCCCGAGTGAGTCCCCAGAGCGGGCCCATTGTTGGCAGGGTTTTGGAAATGTGTGCTGGCTGCCCAGGCTGCCACCCCCGGGGGATAATTTACATTCTTGGCTGGCAAGTGTCCCTTCCTGCGCTCCAACGAGTTGGAGCGATCCATCTCATTGCACTCCGTGTAGGCGTCCAACGAGGGAGGCAGCAGGCGCTGGAAGACGCTGCTCATTTCGGAGAGGAGGGAGGAGGTGCAGGTGTCCCCTGATTCCTCCTCGCTCTGGCAGTCCTTCCCAAATGTTGAAAAGCTCTTCTTTTTCTCACTGACGTCAGCTGCCTGGGCATCCTCCTCGAGGCCCTGGTGGTGCTGCTGCTGCAGGTGCTGCTGGGGTGACTGGAACTCCTCCCCAGGGATGAACATGTTGCTTCTGTAGTCAGAAGAGGGAGAGGGCAGCGGTGGCATCCAGCACTGGTCAGAGTGGCCCAGGACCCTGCACTCCTCTGTGCAGAGGCGCATCGCTGCAAGAGAGACACGAGGAGAGTGAGCGTGCCCTCCTGCTGCACACAGCACCTGCACTCACAGGGATTCCTGTCACCAGGACTGAACTTCCCCAGAGATGTTTAAATCTGGTGTTTGGTTTCACCTTGCGTATGCAAGAAAGTGGCAAATATAAATGGTCTGGTACCTCCATTACCAAGAATGAGAACAACCAGTGCAGCTCATGTGAGAGAGTAATGCAATCTCTTAACTAAGGCTGCACATAAACATGTAAATTCTAGGTGGAAAAACAAGCACTTGTGGCTGGAAGCCACACAAGCCCTTCGTACAGTTCTAGCTCATTAAAAAATATAAAATAAAAGGAAGAAATTTCTACCTCCAAGCGTTCACTTGAGTTTAAGAGAAGTCTTCCACATGAAACTAGTGAGGCATATCAGAGCAATCAAGTGGGAATAAATGGACAGGGGAAATAAAGAGCAAAGAATAATAACATGCAGAGGGATCTCCTTTTCTATTAAACAACTCCTTTGTTCTGACAATGAAGTGTACGTAGAACTCAAGGTGATCCACTGCCATATTACCTTTTTAACTAAATCACTTAAATTTTAATCCACTGTCAGAATACCTAGAGTCTAATTCCCAGCCTGTGTGACTCTGGGTGTTTATACTGGATTTATACTCTCAGGTGCATATGCAGCTCTGTAGCCCAAGCTACTGGCCCATGCTGGCTCAGGCCTTGGTATAAGGAGGGCTCTAATCCACTAGATGGGAATCCAGGCCAGCCATGAGGGCTGAAGAGCAGAAGACAACAGAGCTGCTCTCTCAGTTTCTTGATATATTGATGTCTCTCAGGTAGAAGCAATAAGATGGGGCAAATGACTCAGCAACCCTGAGTGCTACACTGGTCCAAACTGGCCCACAAAGGGGCACTGCGAGGCTCCTTTGCAAATATTCCAAGAGGTCTGGGAATAGTTCCTGGAATAGTTCCACAGACAAAGCCCAATTTGACAGACCTGCACAGAAGGATGTGCCAGGAGAGATGCTAAATTTTCCAGCCCAAAGGGAGCTGATCATAGGACACAAAGCCTCGCTGCCTCAGGCTGCGTGTCTGTGTGCCTGCCAGATATGCTGGAGAAGATCTGGGTGCTGCTGGGGCCATAATGGGTCTGAGTCACCAACTTCAAAAGACAGCTTTCAGAAATGACAGGCTCTTTGCATTATGCATATTTTGACCATAAGAAACTCCTGCCCATATCACTTAATGGTTAGATTATCCCACACAGAATAGAGTTTCTTACTCTTTCTCAGCATATACTGACTGCAAAATAAATGTTTGCAGTCATGCCCTGGAAGTTTTCCTTGCTCCCTCAACACATTTTCCATCTGGCTCTGGATCCACTCCGTTTATCAAAAAATCTTTTTGTAGTGGTGTAAGCAGAACTGAACAGAGTATTTCAGTTTTGGATGTACTAGTGATTTATAAAGTCCTACTCTCATACTGTCAGCACTATATTTTTGCACTATACACAGCCTATTATATGTTTGCTTTCCTAGTGGCCTTTCCATTCCTATGAGTATAAACTTTCTCCATGTCATGCATGCAACAGTATGAATTTCTTCAAGATTATAAGCTCAGACTGCAGCCTGGATATTGCTCAATCTATTGCAAAATAACTGCTGACCTAGGAAATTTCAAGCAAACAAAGCAAACTAGAATGTATCAGTGGCTGAAGTTGTGATACAAGTGACTGAAATGCCTGCAAGTGTTTGTTCCCATGTATGACATTTTACAGAAAATGCCCAAGAGTTAGAACTGTCAAAAGACATCTAAGTGATCCATGACCAGTTCTCAATTCATCCCAGAAGGTGAGGATTACACTTCTAATTAAGAAGATTCCTCTAAGACTTCTTTAAATTCATTAGATACTTTCAGTGGACTGGCATTTCATTAACAGTGAAGTTTGTCTTAGTGACAATTTTGCAGCTGCTGTTATCAGGAATGGTTTTGGTTTAAAATAATATATTCTGACATTCCTGAACATAAGATCAAAAGATACTCTGAAATAACTGAATGGTGACACAATCTGTCCTTAAATCAGCAATAAATTTTAAAATGTCCAGATGCACAACAACTTTTTATTTCTCTTTTTATTTTTTTTCCCCAGAACTTAAAGCTTGCTGGTTAAGATTTAAAAAGAAAATTAAACAAGTCTTTCAAGGACAGCTATGGAACTTTCTAATAATGTAATTTGTGGAGTTTTGAGGGACTGGCTCCATCACTTTCTTGTTCCACCTTAAACAGACAAACTGAAAGGACCTTCCCACAGCATTTTTGCCTGTGTCTAGACTGACAATGCAGAAACCTTTCAGAATGGAGAACAGGAAACCTTCAGGAAGTTTTCTTTTCCTTTTCATATATTGGGATTGTTGATCAATTCAGGTCTCATCCGAACAGGCTCAACAGTCTTATCTGAAGGATTAAGGCCACGCATAGCAGTAAATGGACATCTGGGTGAGACTAAATACCTATCTTGATAGCCCAACCCAGTTCTGTCTGTACTGAGAGGAGTTTCCCTTACTTTGAATTTAATTAGCCTAGCATTTTTGGAAATCCTGTCCTTAGGCTTACTGTTTAGGGAGGGAATTGTAAGAGCTGAAAATGGGTCATGGGCATTTCAGCCAGCTAAGAGGACAACCATTCCTGTCTGCTGGCAGCCCCCAGTTGCCCACTGTAAAGGGATCACTCTTCCTTGGCAGCAGCAGGGCTGGATGCCAGTGCAAACACCATTGCACTTCAAGTTCCCCAGGCCCCAGGATCTGAGAGCTCCAGCAGATCCCTCCCTGCCTCCTTGCTAAAGCATAGGAGAGAATGAGACATGCCTCATGCTAGTTGGCAGAGGAGTAAGTACTGGGAGTTAGGGAGGATGAGGATAAAAATATGTTAGAAGTCCAGATTTAGGTAAGAGATTCTGAAAATAGAGCAACTCTTCAAGGCCTCTGGTTTTGAGTATATTTGAGGAGGCAGGTGAATGGCCAGGTATGTGACACAGGACCTAAACTAGAGCAAAATATGCGCAGAAAATTTTAAAGTTAAAATGTATAAGAAAAACAATTTGAACTTTTGGCATTCTGTCTTGTCTAGCATAACAACCCTGGTTAATACAAGGGGGTCACTTTAGGAAGGCCATGTGCTGCACCAGCCCCCAGAGCAAAGGGCCTCCATTTATAAAATTACTTTACTAAACTTGTTAAATTTATAAACATGGTTCAGTGAACCCTACTGAAATTATGTGGCCCTCTGGTTATACAGAGAAAACGAAATATGATCTGAAGTAAGAACAAGATCTAGGGTACAACCAGAGGCTGTATAATTATTAAAGTAATTACAAAATTCTTCTATCTGTACTAAGCATGAATTCCCATGACTTTTTAATAAACTTTTATTTGGGCACAAATTTAAAAGCAATACTTCATACACATGAATATGTTTATGTGTGTTTATCCTACTGTCACTCACGCTTTTCTAATATTTTTCTTTTCTGCCCTCTGCCCCTGAATTGTACCTCTTAAGCTCTTGCTTCCAGAAATTAGGGTTGTAAGATTTAAAATCTGGGAAATATTTAGAACCTTCCCTTGCGACTCAAGTTCATTTTTTAGTGGGAAAAACACTTTTCTTTCTACTCCATCCATATTTCTAGTTCACTTTCACATTCAATTTCTAAATTGTAAATGTAAATTGTAAATTCTAAATTCAATTTCTAAATGGTAAAACTTTGTGTCATATGGATCAAATCCACTGTGGAAAACCTATCTCCCAAATTATAGGTCACTGTATTTTTAACAAACCACAACTGCCTGGCTTTGCAAAAACATCCACCCAGTCATTAAAAGTCTAAGGACCTAGAGCAGATCATACTTTTAGGAGGAATCTGGAGCCAGCTCATTATGTGAGTAACAAAAAAAGTAGGCATTGCTCTGGGTAGATTTGCAGTTGTATCTGAGGTTTCATTTTAGTGGATACATCAAGGCTTCAACTCAGTATTTATCATGAAGCAAAGTAAAAAAGGAAGGAAACATAGGACTTTGCTTTCTCAGTAGTAGTTTTATCAAAGTGACAGCCAGGCAGAACTGTAAATAAACTGGTCAGCTTCCATTCTGCTCTTACCTGCAGGAATTCTTCCATCTGTAAGGAAAAGGTCACTGAATCCTTCCCCAAGAAGTCTGTCAATTGGAGACTCTCTCCCCAAATCATAATCACTGTCTCCAGCTTCACTATCACCCCGGCCGCTGTCTTTCAAGCTGAATTTATCCATATCTTGTAGAGCATATCTGCAAAGAGAATTGTGGAGAACTACATTATCTCAAGTATGTAGTAGTCCACTTTTTCTTTAAAAACACATGTCTCTATATTTCTGACCCGTGTACACTCATATGTAGCAGAACAAACTGGACTCTTACCTATAGCTTCTGGAATACTTGTTTCCTCTAAAACTTGGCCTTGGTTGATACTGGCCCTGGTGAAGCATCGAGAGAAGCTGAGAAACCTGCTAAAGAAAAGGTAAAAAGACTGATTCCTTGAAATTAAAGCTCAAGCTCCTAGCCATAAAACGACTAATTTGCTTCTCAGGTTTGATGTGGTTTATTTTTTTTCCTCTCTAAGATTTGATTAAATCAAATTCCTGCACATATATAATGCAGTACAATAGATTATTTGGTAGTGTAGTGTCTGACACAGGAAACATCTGAAGACTCTGTAAAATGAGGAAGTTCAATGCTGTTCATTAACCTCTGAATTCATAATAATTAATTCCTTAACAAGTAAAACAAGCAAATAAACAGAGGTGGAGTTTTGTTTTGGCTTAATATATTAGAATCAAGCCTTTAATATTCCAGGATACTAGTTCAAAACAAAACAGCCTTGCTTTACATGTAAAGACTTACCAGGACACAGCTCTTATTTATTTAAGCTACGACCCAGCATTTGCAGTAAAAACTGAGACAGGGAGTCTCAAAGTTTGAGATACGGTGCAGCTGTATGTTACTGCAGCTGTATTCAAACTGTGTCAGAATGTTTTAGTTCTACACCCCCATTAATAAAAGAGTTTCCTGGATTGTTTCTGAATATAAATACGCAGGAACTCTTTCTCAGATGGAGCTGTACAGAGAGGAGGGAAAGGGAAGGCAAGGAAGAAAGAGTGAACCAGTGAACCAAGGAAGAAGAGTTAACCAGTGCAGAGCACTATGTTCCACTCCATTGTTTTGACCTTACAGGGAAGAACCAAGGAATAATGCTATTAACAATAGATTTAACCCTGTTAACCCTCAGGGCAATGGAATCTGTTGATATGGGAGTAAATCTGAAAAGCTGTGACATTGAAGAGAAATCTGTTACACACTCCCATGAGGCACAGACCTGGCTGCCTCTTGCTCTCACAGACTGCATGCAGGGGTGTGTGTATGCTTCCAAATGAGTGTCTGCATAAATGGATGTGCAAAACCAAGGTCTGGACCTTACCTCAACAGCTGGTGTAGCATGGGTGAGTTCCAGGGAGAAATTTTCAGGCACATGGTTTGAGGAGATGGTCACCAGGCTGTTCAGTGACTGGTGGCTGTGGTGGCTCTGCCGGCTGCTCATTTGACCCCGTTCCAGGGCCGGGGATGATGATGGCGAAGCTCTGTGGTGAGATCTGATGGGAAGAGTGCCATTAACCGTCGGCACCAGGGTGATGTCCCCTTTGTGGATCTGCCTGGAGGGACGTTTTGGATGGTGCTGGTAGGTAGATTCGGCCACGCGACAGTTGTAAGACCTGGTGTCCTTTTTCTCTCGATTGCACCTCGTAGCAAAGATAACCATAATAACCAATAACACGGCACATATAGATCCTAAGGATATAATTGTTATCATGGAGATGTCCAGGGAGGGCTGGCTGACCAAAGTTGCTTCAGTGCTTGGAAATGAATAAACATGCTCCAAAATGGTACATTTCAGAAGAGCTTTAGTACTAAGCTGAGGGCTGCCTTTATCCTGGACTATAACCAAAAACTCCCATTGTTTTGCTGGAACTGATTCAACACTCACATTGATAGAGATGTCACAAGTTTGGGGATCCATCACAAAGATGCTGTTTTCCTTGTCAGCTGCTATGGAGCAGCTGAGTTCAGAGTTCATACCAGAGTCTCTGTCTGTAGCCCTTATCCTGGTGACAAGAAAGCCAATTTCAGCATCTTTAGGGATTGAGATTTCTGCTGTGCTGTTGTGTAGTGCTGGCCCCACGATGACAGGAGCGTTGTCATTTTCATCAATGATGGTGAGTACAACCGTGGTGTTGCTAATGAGCTGCTGGCTCCCTCCATCCCTAGCTTGGACCATGAAAGCAATTTGATTTACTTCTTCATGATCAAAGGTTCGCAGGGCATAGATCGCCCCGTTGGAGGGATCAATGGTCACATAGGTGGTTATAGAACTTCCCAAAATAGAGTTCTCCAAAATAGTGTATGTCACCTGCCCATTGTCACCTAGATCTGGGTCTGTGGCTGTGACTGATGTAATGTATGCTCCAGGAGAGTTATTTTCCAAGATAACAACTTCATATCTGTTTGTCTGGAAGCGGGGTGGGTTGTCATTTTCATCACTGATTTGGACAGTAAAGTGTTTCACTGTGGAGAGACTTGGCGTTCCCTTGTCCTCTGCTATTACAGTCAAGATGTATTCAGATCTCTTTTCCCTATCTAGAGTGGCATTAGTTAAGATTAAATAGTTATTTTCATAAGTCTTTTGAAGTTTAAAGTGACCATGCCCATGGAGCTTACAAACAATCTCTCCATTCACACCAGAGTCCTTATCTTGCACTCTGACCAGGGCAACAAAGGTGTCCAGGGGTGACCCCTCAGAGATGCAAGCTACCTCTTCTCTCTCTGTGGACATCAGATTTAAGTTGATTTCTGGCTTGTTGTCATTCACATCCACAACTTTAATTATAATTTTGCAGTGAGCTGGAATAGAATTTGGCCCCATATCCTGAGCCTGAGCATCAATTTCATAGGATTTGGTTACTTCATAGTCCACTTGCTTCAGCAGGGTCAGGTGACCTTTTTCTGGGTCTATCCTAAAAGTTTCTATAATTTTGGCAGACACATGACTGCTAAAGGAGTACACAACCTTCCCATTGGCGCCCTCATCTGGATCAGTAGCATTCAGGTCTATAAGCAAAGTCCCAATAGGAGAGTTTTCCAAGAGCTGGATAATATATGACTGCTGCTCAAAGACAGGGCTGTTGTCATTGGAATCAGAAATGCTGATTTTCAGGAGGGATGACCCAGATCTCTGAGGCACCCCTTTGTCAGAGGCAGTGAGTTGGAGTTCGTAAGTCGACTTCAACTCGCGATCCAGCTCTCTGACCACAATCAGCTCTGCATACTTAGCACCGTCAGTCCTGGTTCTCACATCAATGCTAAAAAAATCGTTTGCAGAAAGGGAATAAGTGTGAAGGGAGTTGTCTCCCACATCTGGATCAAAAGCACTGTCCAAAGGGATCCGAGTTCCTACAGCTGCACTCTCTGATATCTCAATAGGGATAAGAGCTCTGGAAAACTGTGGAGAGTTGTCATTAATATCCAGCACTTCAACTTCAACATGGAAAAGCTGCAGATGTTCAGTGGGCAGAGTGATCACATCAAACTCTATGGAGCAGTTTAAGTTTTTCTGGCACAGTTGTTCCCGATCAATTTTAGCTCCTATGCTGATTTCTCCATTATCCTCACGGACTACAAGCAAGGGAGAATTTCCCCTCTGCATGGCTCGAAACCGAACTGAAGAAGGGTTAGGCATTTTTAATAAAACATCAGCAACATCCTCCGATAGTCTTGCTATTACTGATCCAACCCTTTGCTCCTCATAAATCCTGTATTTCAAATTCTTGCCCAGCACAGCATTATTGCAAGATATTATGATCAGTGCAAAACTGAATACAAAGTGCATTTTACTGTCGATTCGATACATTTGCAAGTTTTTGCAATTAATTTCTCCCAATAAGTTAAAAAGCAATTATTTTGCCTTCCTTCGGTACCTTAAATCCAAAGCACATCTGGTCCTTTCCAGCTTGAAAACGCCTTTTCTAGCCAGCCAAGTATTAATAACTTACAGATCAGAAAACTTTTGGCTTTTTTTTATACACACCGTTCCGGGACATCCAGATACAATCTGTAAGCAATCCACGCTTTCTCATTTGACTCAGCGCTCCTCTTCCAGGCTGAGGTGCTCCGGGGCAGCGTGCTCCTCTCCCACCCTCAGCATCCAGGGACCGCCGGGAGCCGGCGGGATGGATCTGCAGCCCGTCCTCCCGTCCTTCTCCGCGCCCGCCGCCGGACTGAACGCCCTCCCTCGCCGGCTCCAGCCTAAATTCCTCCGCAACTTCACTCCAAGTCCCCAGACAAAGCTTTTGCCTGGCCTGTGCTGAGCCCAGTGCAGCCAATCAGCCGGGGAGGCGAGAGGAGGGGAGGGGAGAGAAGGGGAGGGGAAGGGAGGGGAGGGGGCCCGCAACCCGGCGCGCCGGGGCGGGGGCACCGGGAGCGCGGGCGGCCTCTCGGCCAGCACCCGCCAAGGATGGGGGTTGGGGGGCACAAATGACTAATGGGCAACTTTAAATCAACGTCTATCCTCCCCACCCCCCGAATTTTCATGGCAATTTCAAGCGAGTTTTGTGATTTTAATTCCTCCCCTTCCTGCCACGAGAAATGCGGTCGCACTCCTTATTTACATACTTTAGGTTACCCCTTGTTTAACTCGCTGAGAGCCTTTAAGTGGGTTTGCTTAGTAAAAGAGCTGGGGGTGACGTCTCGCTATCCGTGCCGCAAGACCGACTTCTTGCTGCTTGTTTACCTACAACCTGTATGTTCCTAGAATATGTGCTCCTGCTCGGAGCCCTGCAAGAGCTCCTCCACTCCACGAAACCTGTCCTCCTTCTTCCCAAGTCAGGAACATTTTGCATTCTCTGGTCCTTCCCCGGCTGCCTCTCGCAGCGTCTCTGCTCTCAGCGCAGCTGCCTCTGCCTGAGCCCCTTTCCTCTGTGTGTTCATGTGTGAGATTGTCTCTGAGCTTTTTTATTTGCTGTTCCAGTGCTACTTCAGATGATCTTTTTCATCCTGTTTGAAATAGCACTTCATGCTTCACCGTGACAGTCTGTGCTAAGCACACCTTCTACATGCCAAGTATATTAAAGGAAAAAAAGCCGCAAGACAGATTGTTTAGAAAACACCAAATTCCTCCCTCTCTGGTGTCGCAGAAAGCTATTTACACTCCCACACATTTGCACACAAAAATATAATCTTCTGTCTGAGTCGAACGTGTATTTTGTGCACACCAGAAATGTTACAGATCCATGTGTGAGCTTCAGGCTGCATTCAGGACATGGAAGCTGATGCATTCTTCTCACTTCAAACGTATCTATTTCTGTGACTTCTACTTCCTTTTATCATTTTATCCACAGGCTTGCTATGTTTCTCTTTGGTTTTCTGCTAACTTTGTCAATTTGATTATTAGCATTGCCCATAAGCATACCATCACCCTTTTATTGCTCTTCTCCCTCTCTTATGTTCCCCCCACTGCATATCTCAAAAATGTAAAGAGTAAATCTCTTATTTGCCCAATTTAGTTGCTCTCAGCAGAGCTCAGCCAAAGTCACTAAGAAGGTTTTTGCTGAAAAAGAAAGCAGAGGAGGCTCAGTGTGAACTCTCCTTCTTTTTAAGCATTCAAAAGCATTTTATAAGCCATTGTCTCTTTTTTTTTTCTTCCACAAACTAGCACCGTGTGGCAAATTGTGCAGAATAGAAATGCCCATAATGAATGTATTTAGTACTGGGTCACGCTGATGAACATTCTGCCCCCATGAATAATACTGTTTTACAAGTTTGCAGCCCTTTCAAAGTGCTGATCCCCAAAACCCTATAGGCAAACTAGAAAAGCTAACACAAGCAACTGGGACTTTAGAAACCCATAGCCATCTGGCCTAAATCTCTAACAATCCAAGCCAATAATTATATCAATTCAGGCTTTAGTGAACCCCTTTGCAAACACCAAAAGAGCAAAGAAAGGAACTAGTGACCATTCTAAGTTCTGGTGGAGAGAATTCAAAGATAGTATAATTCCATTAGTTCATGGCCAGCTTTTTTTGCAGCTTTGATAAATCTTCCTAAAACATTTTTCCAAAGTACAAGTGTAAACTCTTTTCTGACGATAATTGGGGAAAGAGGTTCAATTAAATGCTGTTCTTAGTGTCAATAAAAAGTATTTTGTTGATAAAAGAAGTCACTACCCCTTTACATGATGAGTACAGGAGATGAATAATTCATAGTAAAAATAATTCCACTGCTTTAAAACTATTATGTATACTTTTAAATGATTTCATGTTCTTCCAAGGAACTGTTTAGTAGACTTAGATATGCAGAGCTTGCTTTATACAATTTTTATCACTTTCCAAGTAGTAATTCCACTTTGTCACATTGGTGTTTCTCAGAGACACACTCTGTATAATAATAGAGAGCAGGATACCTACCAATAGGAATTACAGCACCTCTTTTTTTTTCCCTTTTTGAATTTATTTTTTATTTTACAACTTTATCAGTCATCTTACATGCCATATTATCACTTAAGTCCACACTGTCTTGCAACAGACCACTTGCACTTATGATGATAAAATGTCATTGGCACAGTAGTCCTTACTTGAATTCTGAACTAAAGTAAGGAAAAAGTCTCAATTTTATTTTTTAATTTTTTCAGTTGATAAGCCGCAAGTGAGAAGGAGCATATCTTCAGACTGTTTGCTTAGATGGAGCAATATTTAAGCATATAGCACTTCTGCAAGTGATGCTTCTCTAGGGTGCTTAGGAGCAATCACAGCACTCCCAAGGTTGCTATCTCCAACATCCAGTGAAAGAGTTTTGTCCAAAAGTGTCTTAAACTCCAGTCCACCTTTGACATGACAGACTTTCCTCACAAAGAAAAGAGAGAGTCCCACGTGCAGGCAGCAGATGCTTCTTAGTGAGCGTGGTATTGTGAGTGCTCTTAGGCACATGACCAGAGTGCTGCTGGCCTCCTGGAGACTAATCTCAGTTTTTCTCACCTAAAAGACCTATTCACCACAAGCTTCTTCCCAAAAGTTGCACTCCAATTCTTCACTGATGTACTAAAGAAAAACAAACTGACTCTAAATTGCACTTTCATTTGCCTACAGTACTGCTTCAGAAACTTTAGTTGCCCAACAGATTAATTATTTTTCACTTAGCTGAAAGGAGGTTTATTTCTGTTAGCTGAAAGGAGGTTTGCTTCTGTGGTCAATACACTTTAAAGTCTGTCTTGTTACTGTGAGGAGTTTTACTGAGCTCTCAAGCCTATATTTTCTTCTAAAAGTTTATGATCCCCGAAATGTACAATATATATGCAAAAATTAGGTGAAAAATAATTTTACTTTGAAGAACTATTTTGATAAATAGTCCCTCAGCAAGGATGGGAGAAAAAATTATTTTCTTAACAGTGATAGAAGCACATTAAAACTGTGACATTTGATTCATTCCCCTCCTCAAGACACATACACAAAAATGAGGTTTTATTCACTTCTATATGATTTATTCACTTCTGTATGATTTATTACCTTATGTTGCATTATGTTACAAAATGTCACAAGAGCTATGCTCCAGTGCACAAGACATTGCAAGATAAAATTTGATTTGACACCTGTGCAATGAATGTGAAAGACAAGTCTTCCTAAGTCAGTAGTGTATTTTAAAAGACATTTCCATCACAATGAATGACAAAACCGAGGAGCTTCCTTTCTCCCTCTTGCTTCTCTCCCTTTGCTTCTTTCTTCCTCTCTTCCTCTCTCTTCTTCCATCCCTCTTCAACAAACCTGTTTCCCAAAGTAAAACTAGTATTTCCATCTGTTGCAGCCTGAGTCCAGACTGAGTGAGCGGTATTCTTGTAGGCAAACAAGTGCTGCCATTTTATACTCACTCTTCAGCCCAAAAAGCTGGTCAAAGGTAAATGTAATGCTGTTCTTTGGACTGGGTGGAAGGAAGCTGGCATTTCATTCCTTTTTTTTTTTTTTTTTTTTTTTGCATAGGCAACCATATAACGGAACTCATTACAAATTAATGCTGTATTTGTCCAATCTACTATCTCATCAGTCACGCTTATACCTGATGTTCTTGTCCATACAGAGAAACATCAGAGGCTGACTTACTTTAAGAGATATTAAAGGCAGAAAATACCACTGGGCTATCAAAAATATGGCCTCTGCATCACAGTCTTCTTAGTTAAGACCAAATATGTCAGGCAGAGCACATGTTTTTGATCTGTAAAATATAAAACAATGTGTTTCAGACATCAGTTACCTAGTTCACATGAAAAGGCAGTCAAAAATTGGGTAAGGAATTCTGGCAGAAAAATCAGAAAAGCAAAAACTCCACCCAATGTTATCAATCCTGACCTCCACAAAATCTATATCTTGACTATATACCTGTATACCTAAGCCTTACAGTACTTTCTGCTGAAGATAATCTGTTTTAAGAGTATCTGTTCCCACCAGAATACTGCCCCTACTGTGCAGTGTCCTCCACAAGCTGTCTCAAAGGCAACTCTGTCACCTCACAGACATCCAGCAGACTTTAGGTAAAGGTAATAGCTATACCAGGAAAATGTATTTTCCTGCCCCAACAAACAGCCAAACAGTTTGCCCTGGAGCAAAATCCAAGACTCAGAAGAAGCAGTAAACAGAGAAATTTAGTTCAGAGCCCTGACCTATAATTTTCACTTTTTCAACTTGTTAAAAGAAGATGTGATGGGTCATTAAAATACATCAAACCACCAAATTCTATACACCTGCTGATGGAAGAAAAAGTTTTTGAAATGTGAATTTAAAATTAGGTTTACATTATCATCAATCATTGTAGCAAAGGGCAGGGGGTCATATTTTCTGCTACATGAGTAAATTTCCAAGGCAGTTTTGCAATGCAGCATTGTGTATATAAATCATGAGTTAAACCTATATATGTTCCATGCATGGTAATTACCTAGATATTCAGTCTTTTTCTGCACCAATAAAGTGCAGAAGATCTTTCAAAGATTTACCAAGTGAAAAGAGAGAAATATGCATAAATCTTACAGTTTATTAAATCTCTGTTGCAAACAAATTCCTGCAATATATCAGCAGATGCTTTTGAATTATTTTTAGGATTAGTTAATATGGCACAGTATACAATGGAAATTCCATTGTTTGATAATTTTAATGCATTTGTCATTTTGTTTAGTTATTGCCTTGTAAAGTATGAACTAAAATGTCTCTAATTGATAGCTGTTTACCCAAAACTGCCCTTTAAGAGCAATACATATGCTAGAGCCAAAAGAGGGTTTGAGTATTATGGATGTTTGGGAGAAAAGGCACCAGTGAGGACTGTAACACATTTCTTTCCCACTGCACCCAAGCCAACAAACATAATGTTGTGTGGCCTTGTTCCACTTCCTTACCAAGCCACCCAAACCAAGCTGTAGGTCCTGTTGTGTACAACAGATATAACTGCCCATTTCCTAAGGCATCGTTTTTTCTCTCTTATCATCCCTGCAACTGAAATACATAAAATGCAGAAACCCAAAGGCTTCAGAGAACAGTGGCCATAACCTTTGGTTCATGCAAAGCAAGGAACAAAGGTGTTCTTTCACCTCCTGTGCCCCAGTGGTGCAGCCATTGTGGGGCTGAGGTGGTCACCACTGCAGGCAGAAAGCCCAGACCTCTTTTTTCCCCACAGGGAAAGCACCAGCAACATCTGTGCTCTCAGCCTGAGGTACGGTAATCAGTCCCACAGGGTGGTGTCCTGGCACTGGATTTACAACATCTGGTTTTATTCCAGATGTTAGCAAACTCATACACCACATGCACTGGAATTTGAAATGCTTTCTATGAATAAATTTGAAAGGCTTTCTGTGTCTGAAACTGCTGCTGCTCTGCTTTGACAAATATGTTGCTCTTGTACCCTGCAACACACTATCTAGGATGTGATGATACTTTCAAGGCTACTCCATAAACAGCAGAAAGAAGCAGCTGCATTTGAGATACTTTTCTTTGCAGGAGTGGGGTTTCTGTGGAATAAAAGTTTTGACGTTTGGTGTAGATTTGAATTTAGTCAAAATAAATACCTAGTTTATCAAATTACTGGCTCAACCTAAGATTTTCATGGAGCTGTAACATCTTCCATTACCCCTGGGAGTTTAAAAAAGGAGCATAATTGGTGTTTCAAGTGTCTTTTTTACCAGAAAAAGCACATGTTCAGTCTTCCACTGACAGCCTAATGATCCACTAAGCCAAATGATCCAGATCCACACATGCACCTACTTCCAGCAGCTGCTGGTGACTAAAATGTTACAAGGATATCAGGGTCTCTCAAGAAGGAAACAAGTCAATCATATTCAGCACAGCCAGAGTTCAGCCATGTTCAGCTGCGGTGAAGCCAGAAGTAGCTCCAGAGTTTTTAAGATGCTTTTGCCTTCTTTGTAGATATGGTGCTGGTGGATCTGCCAGCTTTAGATTGATGGTTGGACTCGATGGTCTTAGAGGCCCTTTCCAACCTTAATGATTTTATGATTTTGATGCTGAGGCTGACAGGGAACCAGCCCAATGCCCAGAAAGATTTTGAACAGCATCAGAGTCAGTTAAAAATGTCTTGAAGAGCGTGAGCCCTACAGGACTGCAAAGCTGGGCACAAAGTTGTGTGGCAAGAAAGGACATTTCATCAGATTTCCCCAGAAACAGCTGCTATTGGGCAAATATTGCAGAATTTAGCAAGCTTGCATTAAAAACTATTGTCTTTAAGGATCCCACAGTTGCCTTTCTCTCTTCAAAACCCCAGGCACAATCCACCACCCAGCTTGCTTTGTGAATAAGGAATAAATATGTTGTCTATTTTATTTTACAGTAAATATTTATACAGTACTCCACATGGGTATCTGCATTTTTTTATTCTTGACTTTTCTGGGAAAAAAAGGGGAGAAAATATGCTCCCTGCTCCAATGTAATGGGAAAACACTTGAAAATTTAAACCTGCTGGAGGAAGCAGACACAGTGGGAGCTGTAATGGGAAAAAGGCAAGCACATTTTTTCAGCAGAATATTTAACATATACTGAACATCTGGCTTCCCAAGTAAGTGATTAACAGTGCTCAATGAAAATATTTCTCTATAAAGAATCAGATTTTTTTTTTTTTAATTTGCTCAATAGCTGCAGTGTGGTAAAACTAGTGCCATAAAGTCATTGCAAGAGACAGCAAACAACTTTGTTATCATAATAGGCACTTTTTTCCCTCCTCCTTTTTTTTAACAATGGCTCTAACAGGTGGCATGTGGCTGAGACTGGGTCTATCACCATCTCCAGGGTGCCAAGACATCCCTCAAAGTTTCTGTGGGAGGAATTTGTTGGTAGGATTTGGATTGTAAAGGCACGTGAGCATCTGCTGCCTGCTTGGTCTCATTACCATTGACACAATTAACTCCTGCAGCTCTTGGCCAGGCAGCCAGAGCAAGGACTCAATTTTCCTGCCTCTTTGACAATGCTCATTATCATTCATTTGAACCTGTGGGTTCCTCTGCCTCTGAATCTGGGCAGGGGGCTGTGAAAACAAATCACACAGGGGAACACTCAGGGAAGGAAGAGCAAATTGGGATAATAGCTACAAACAGCCTAAAATCGACAGCCTTGCAGACAGCACTGGTGATACGCTTTCAATATTCATAGTATCACTCTTTTCCCTTCTGTTACTTCATTCCTGAAAATCACATTCTATGGATCTGTGCTAATGTATGCTTTCTGTAAGTAGCCTATAACCTTTTTCTGTGATTCAGTAGTATTGTGTGTAATAACATCACTATTGCCCTTCTGTATTCTCAACCACTTGCTAAGTTATGAAATACCTTTTTTTTCCTATTTTTTTAAAGATATGCAGAAAAAGTACATTTCCCACCTTTGAGTTAATTTGGAAACAAGACTAAAAAGTAAAATTTTTGCTCCTTATGGACCTTCTGTTTATCCACATCTTCCTCTGGCAGCCACAGTCTAAACAAAATGTTAACTCACATCTGCAGATAAAGACTTCACATTCCTCTAAGTGTCCTCACCCCACATAAAACTGCAATTATTTTACATTTCCTTACAATAGAAGCTGCATAATTCCTCCTTGCTGGCCTTAAATCTTTTTATTGCTACAAAAAACCCTTACCCCATAAATGGATGATTAGGAAAGTCACACATTTTTCAAATAAATCACTTGTCTAAAAGCAGCAAGGAGGGGAAGGAGGAAGAGGGAGAGAATTTAAACCAATCTATCTCCTGTATACATGTCAAGGATTTCTATCTATGAACAACAAAAACAGAAGTGCTTCAAGGCCTGAATCTGCAATAATTTTGTAGTTTTCAAATGTTGCATAGCAAATGACTTGTGACGCTGCCGGAGAATAGTAGATTAAAGCAGAAATACTTTTACCACAACACATCTTTCCTGAGACTCAGCCTTTACTAGTCTTTGTAACACAGGAGAATGGAAAACATCACAGAGAGCTGGAGGGGAGGCAGGGGCATGACATTTGCTTTCAGATGTTTTTAAAACTCAAGGTAGTGTTATTGTTTCCATAAATCATGACTAGAGGTTTATTTTCCTCCCCCCTTGCTGTCTTGTTAGAGAAAACATAAGATGGGCATTGGATTTGCTCAGGACTAAAAAGAAATAAATGGGAGCATTTTTAAACGTTTTCCAAAATAATGAGTGGCACAGTTTTAATCCCAAGTTCCAGGCAGTACAGAAATTGTGCAAGCTTGGAGCGCTGAGGAGAGGAGGGACAAGGCCATCTCCCCTACTGATGATGTCCAGAGACTATGCATCTTTGCAGAAGTGCCCCAATTCCCCAGGCTTTGTCATGGAAATGTGAACCCTGAAAGAAAAGGCTATTATGTCAAATTACAAATTATATTGTAGGGTTTTAAGTAATTGTTTGCTGACTGTTGTCATACACATGTGTTTTGTTGGAAGATGATGTAATCGTTGTGGCAAATTTCCATCAGCAAGAATCAGCTAGGGTGAACTCTGAAATCAGCTGCTGTGAGGGTTCACATCATGCAATTACTGGGTGAAAGACCAGCATGTACACCTTTCAAAGTTAATTTACACAGACCCATTTTAGAACTAGAGCATTATGTATCAACTGTATGAAATGTATTGTGGACATATTAGCATTCACAAAATTCATTAGAAGCCCATTAGTTCAAATGAAAGAGCTCTGCTCCTTTCGCACTATAAAGTTTAACATCTTTATGGCCAGCAAAAAGATATAAAGTGTATAGAAAGCATAGCATGGGCCATGCTTTCCTGGAACCATTTTAGTAAAGTTTTCCTCTATCAGAATGATTCTTGTTTCAGTTGAATGTCAATTGAAATAAATATGTAAGACTCTTCCAAAATAACCTTAATTTACTGGAATGCATTCTCTCACCAGGCTGCATAAATATGGGTACACCCAAATTTTTCCCTTAGTTCTTTAGTCCAAAACATCAGATCTTGGAACACTTCAGTATGATGTAATGAGGCAGCTGGCATTTGTTTTCCATAAATTCACTACACCAATAAATAGTAATACTGTGGTGGCTAGAACTAAGCATAAACTCAAATGCTTTTCAAATATAGCTGTGTGGACTTTTCCTTGAAATAAATTGTGGTTTTTATATATATATATATTTGTATTTCTATATATTGATGTAAATATAAAATTTTTAGGGAAAAAAAAGGAATAAAAAATCTAGAAATGTATCTTGATAACCTACCTTTACAGTTTTCAGGTATTTAGAGTTGCTGTTCATGGGTGCTTTTCCTTAGGTCATCCATGTTTTTAAGATATTGGTCTCCTGTTTTGTTCTTTTAGACTTTTTGTAGACTTGTATCACAAAATGAAGCTACAAAGGAAATGCAGAATAAATGAAACCTGCCCAGTATGACATATGGACAATTTCCATTAAAGGAGTTCAATAAATAGATAAAAAAGGAAAACTGGTAAAATAAATTTCAGAGTCCAAGTGGATTTGCTGTATTACTATCAGGATTATTAACACTATGCGAGTTAAGCTCCACTACAAAGATTAGTATTGTCACTAGGAGCAATCCAGCAACTTTCAGCCCAACTATGTTGTTTTAGCACTGATTTTTGAAATATATTTTTATTATATCTTCTATAACATAGTTCAAATATTATTTGTTTAGTTCCTTAATAAGGAAATGGTTCAATAATTAACAATAAAAATCCCTCAAAATTTGTCACTTGAATTCTAAAAGCTGTGAAACCAAGTGATAATTGTACAAGCATGTATTAAGAAAACCTCAGTGGTTTTGACAAGTTTGAGGAGGTTTGTTGCTAATTTTGGTTTATGATCACTTTAGACAACACATTTGCACTGACTTTAAACCAGTTAAGTAATTTGCAACCTGCCATACATGCTATATAAGCCATCAGCATGTATTTCCTCAGGCCTGTTTGAAAAGTAAACCTGCTTTCTTTTTCAGCTGTGCAAACCTTTATCTTAAACAGTTTTATTTTTTCATTAGGGATCACCTTGGCTTATTTAGAGATGTCAAAGAACCTTTTCCTAAGATGGCTCTAACACCAACTTTCATTTACAACGAATGAACATAAACTACAAAGTCTTTGTTGATCTGAGCACGAGAAGGATGGAATCTGTTGATATTTACATGCACTGATGAATTATAATTTCAGCCAAAGTGCCTATCACTGAATCCTGATGAAATGTAAAGGTGGCTCCTAGATCATATGGATGCCTTGTACCTGCAGCCAATAACATTTTAAGAGTATAGCTTTGGAAGTTATAGTTTATATATCCTCTTAAGTTCTGTTCTGATATCCTCTTCCCAAGAGGGTCAAGCAACATTCAAGCACAAGAACAGTTGATCTGGAAGTTATCCAGCAAGCTTATGATCTCTACTTAGTACTTGAGAAGACATTATTCTCAGAGGTACTCCTTAAACATCACTGCAGTTCATAAGTGCCTGATGGCTTGGGATGATTTGACTTCCTTGTGCCATTAGGGACCTCACTGGAGGTGAGTCCCATTCTCTGACTTTGGTCTGACTTTGGATGTAAAGGGCCATCTCTTCAGTTACATGGAGTAAAATAAAATTCCTGGAGGCTGCAAAGGGAGATACTGTGTTTTTGTTTTCCCTGGATTGTCTATATTAACAGAATGTCTGTTATACCTGAGTACCTGAATGTCTCTAAAGTCCACCTCCCCATATATCTGCTACTGGGCCAAATACTACCAGGAAGCAGGCAAGGTCTCTCCTTTTGGCAGGATTAAAAGAAGGAGATAAAAATTATTCCATGCAGTCCTAAAATCTTCCCTCAGTCCTAAGTCTGTTCCTAGATGGGGTCTTGCTTCTGCATGCTTTCTGCTATAAATGCAATGTGGATATGATCTGAGATTTGATGGTTGAGTCAATTCTTTCAACTTCATCAACTTCATACTGAGATGCCTCATTGACTTCATTACCATCAAACAATCACAGAAGAATATTCTTAAAATATCAGTTTCTGTAACTAATCAAACTGATACAGAAATGGGATTTTTTTTTTTAGTGTTTGTGCTGGTTTAAGAGGCCCTAAGAAGGAATATCTTTTACAATTAATTAGATTTTTCTTTCATTCAGTGTGAATTTTCCCATATCCATTTAAGTACAAAAAAAATCAGAGCATTCCTTTAAAAAATCTCTTTTGCTAAATGACTTCAGTGAACGACACCCTATTATGTGACATATAGTATTGTTATGGTACACAAATGCTATGAGCAGTAGCAGGGAATACCTACAAAGCTAGGTAACAACATCTATCTTGAATGGAAAATCCCTAGGAATAATACATACATCAGTCTTTTCTTTGGGATTTGAGGAAAAAAATATTTCCCTTTCCCATGATTATCACTATATTTGATCTAGATGCCTTATGCAATTTTTTGTTTTATTAGAGGAATTGCTTTTGCTGTTTTTCTACTGCTCATTGTGGCATGTTTTCTGAGCCAGAAAAGTAGTTTATATATGTGTAGATATACCTATATATGCACACACATATATCTTTCTAAAATTAAGTACATTCTTAATGTACTTAAGAGCTAGCAGAACCACATTCATTTAAAGTGGGTGCCACACTTGGGGCTTTCTCCCATTACATTTTTTTAGTAGAAAAGGTAGATCCTTTGTAAAAAGAGGTGATTTCCATGTAGGACTTTATCAAGTCTAAAACTTAGATTTTGGCACCACATTTCATGGGAAGTGAAGAGAGAATGGGCAGCTGCAGTGCTGTTGTGGCAGGGAATTTGCCATGTTCTGAATTCAGTTCCTTTTTCAGCGCCAGTTGACAGACAAATATAGTCCACAGAGCAGGGGCAAAACAAAACAAAACACACAAGACATAACAAAGGTACTGAGAAAGGGATTTCAAGTTTTATGGCCTTGCATACAGGAGCAGGGCAATTCTGCTGATGCTGAGGCCCATATGCTGGGAGCCAGGATAGGTGAGGCTCATTAACTCCCATCCAAGTTACAAAGATTTTAAGCAGGAAAGACCGAGATTTGAGCAGTGAAACACTTAGAAAGAGCCCACAAGGTCAAGAAAATATTTTGATTGAAAGCTTTGCTTTCTGGGAAAGGCAAAGGAAGGGGAAAAGGAAATGGAAAGGGATGGGGAAGGTGAAGGGCAAAGAAAGTTTATCCAGTCTAAATGTATTTTGTCAACAGTATGAAATTCTTCAAATGATTGAAGAATCCACGACTTGGAGGTGCAGTCTAATAGAACATATGTACAATGTCATATTTCTTGTACAAGGGCCTGCTATGACATATAAATTATCTGTAGAATGCATCAAGATTCATCTTGCATTTGACATGTCTGTATGTGCACATATGTATACATATGTGTATACATATGAATAACATCTGTCTGTCTAATGGGAGACGTTTCAGGTCCTTAGAAAGGATGAGTAAAGTCATAAGGTTAATATACTGGTAGAAATACAGTTCCTTTAATGTTTTCTAAGGAGTTAATTTTGTTCAGAAAATGTAAGAACAAACATATTGGCATAAAAACCCCCAGCCTTGATAAGTCAACTTTTTTTAAAAAGTATGTATCATTAAAATCATCCTGAATCACTGGATTTAAGAGCAACAGAAAATCTAGACACATGTTTTAATTAGAGCAAGTTAAGATCCAAATGGAAACAAATGCCACGGTGTGGAAATAACCTTAATGCCAAGACTACTCAAAATCTGACTGAACCAAAAAAGTAAAAATGATCAGGAGAAACGAGTGACATTCGATACTTAGCAGCAATAGCCAGTTCCCATTTCTTTAGTCCACATAATGGTTAAAACTGGCAATATGCAGTTGTTTTATAAAGCTTATATTGCTTAGAGAAAAAAAAAAAAAAAACCAAACTCAAACAGCCCAAAGCCTTCCTGGCCAGCCTGATATTTGTCTTTGGACTGACCCACTGGAAAAAAACCTGTATTTTAAATACCAGCTCAGTCTTTGTACCTCAATTATAGTAATTGATTTGTTCTAAAATTTAAAAATAGGTTCTTCTCTTTCATGTATAAAGCTTTAGTTTTGCAAAAATCTATCATTTATACTCCAGGTCAGTTCCAAGAAACACGACCATTATTATTCAAAACTAACTCCCACGACAGTTTGTGCTGCTCAGGGACTCACAGCCTCACAGTGGCACTTCCATGGCCTTTTACAAAGTCTACTTTTTGCCTGCCTTTATTTTTGCAAAACCTAATAGAACATGACCCAATTTTTCCATTTACAGGCATGTATTTAACCTCAAGGAATAAGTTGCCTGAAATAAAAACCCCCTGCACATCTCCTTGACAAAATGCGACTTCCCTTGCACAGCCAAGCCAAGAACCCACTTGGGCTCTGGTGGTGAAAAGGGATTCAAACATCTCTCCATTTCATACATATTTAAGGACTCATTTAAACAGGAGTCACAGACATATATTTTTTACTATAATTTTCATGCTCACCTTTCCAATGACTCCTTATTGACCGTAAAGAAAGGTGTCTAACCTGAAAATCCACTTTGCTCCTGTGTGGATGAGATGAATGGCAGATTAAAAAGTAATCATTTCCTCAGAAAAAAATATACAAGGAATGGAGAGCTTCTGGCTTTGAATATATTTCTTTTACACTGTAGGGGAAAAAAGAGCATTTATAAGAAAAATTTTAAAATACAATAGATATGAACAAAATGTAGGACTTAAAATGCATTGCTGGAACAGATTGCATTTGCAGCTGTTGCATGAAGTTGCATTTTCTCCAATAAATCAGTAAGTATGATCTTAACTCTTTGTTTTGTATTGCGACACAACTTCTCAGTGAAATTTCACACTGTACTATATTTATTATTGTGGAAAGCAAACCCAAATGTCAATAATAATAATAGTAATAATAACAACAACACCACATAAGTTGTTTCATTGTATAAGAACCATTATGTCAAGGGGCCCGATAATTCTGACCATGTTAATTTTACTAATACAAACTCTTGGTACAGATGCTTTTATAAATATATCTGTTATTTCTGAACACTGCACACTCTTTGTCAGCTAAATTGCACTAATTTTTTGCTTCTGCAGTTTTAAAGATTGGCTAAAAGGAAGGTAATCCTTCTTCACCTTTTTTGTAAATATGTAAATATGAGTACATGAATACACAGACACACGTATATAATCAGCATTATACTTTAATTTTGTTAATAGTTGTATTTGTAAGTTACCATGAAGCCAATGAAGTTACAATTGGTTTGAAAGCTAGTTTTCATTTCTTAAAGGAACTCAAATTTTGTCATTGGAAAACAGAAGAAGTCGACATCTTTGCTTTCAAGTGCTTATGCCCAAATTTTCCTCAGAAAAATCCATCACTGTCTTCTAGCAGTCCCCAGCAACAGCATCAGATTCCAAAACAATTATGGAAGGCTGTGAGCTCAATGGCAGATCAGATTCAAGGGCTATTTTCCCTGATGATTTTGTGCCTATATCTCTAGGTGGACAGGTTGAGTTTATTCATCCAGTCAGTTAAATGTCTGTTACAAAATCTATCTTGAATGTAAAAATTTTGTCTCTGTCAAAACTTCTGCATAAGTAAGTGTATATTTATATATGTATGTATACCATTGCAAATATGCTTTTTCTGCACACTGAGCTATATTCCATAAGGCCTTTCTGGAAGGAGCAGCCGGTTTATATTCAGTTTGGATTCAACTTATTACAGATAGATGCATATTGGGACATTTTACAGGAAACTTTTCCTTCTTATTTCAGTTTAGCAAAAATGAAAAAGTTAAGGCTACAAAGGTGCACACTGCTCATGGGATTTGAAAGTTTATGAAAGGATGGAAGAAACTTCCTTTTGAATTCTGGACACAGAGAAAGAGCTAGGAAAAATTGTTTCAGTGGTAGGAATGTGATTAATATCCAAAGCCACAAAGGGTGTGCTTATTCTATATAGATGCATACATGGCTTCTATCTCGGTACAACTGTCTCTTTCCTTCAACTGGGTAAGAAAGAGATAGTGTCCTAGATTTGCAAATCAAATTGAATACACAGTTTAGTGTGCTAAAGTAACATCTCTGAAATAATAAATAAAATAATTAAAATTTATATATAAAGTCTAGTTTTCAAGGGAGCATTTCTTAGTCTGGAAAACTGCTGTGCGATTTATCAATGCAAGTGGCCATTTTGTTAAGGAAGCACTCTCTTAAGCAGCAGTTTAGGATACCTAAGTATCAACAAAAAATCACCCAATCTTCCCTAGAAATTTCAAAAGTAAAAGCAAGTTTATGTCTAATTTCAAAGTCTTCACAGTCTTTTATAGCAGCTTTGGGGTGAAATTTGGATAAGGTCTTCAATTGCACAAATAGCAGTGAAAGCTGTCTGTGCCACCAAAGTGATGGGCTCTGTTCTATTCAGGAACTGGGATTTCAGCTCACCAGCTGCTCTGTCCTTTTTAACCATGAAGCAAGACCTTCACCCCTTCTCCTTCACCCTCTGATTGGCAGAGCAGTTCTCTGTTCACAATCAGAGGAGCAAAAGGACAAGTGGGAAAGGGAAGGAAGAGGAGAGCGTGCTCAGGGAGAACCTTTCCGAGTACACACATCTCTCCTGCAGCCTGTTTGACAGATCTCAGTGGAGAGTGCACTGTAGGAAGAAAAACATGTCACTGCTCTGAAACTGTCTTTTCTAATTCAGTGCATCCATGTATTGTTATAAATCAGTTTCCCTGCCTCTAAAAGATACAGAGACAAGAGAACAACTTTGACTGTTAGCTATCAACTCAGATAAGGAAAACTTTCTTTCAGCATTAAGCCGCCAGCAGATGAAAAAAAAAGACTGAACATATAAATTAATGTTGAGTGTTTTGCTTGGGAAAGGGTTCCTTCTACTCATGTGTTTGTGTTCATAGGAGTCAGACATTTGCATTTATCCCTGTTCTGGGGTTTTAGAGGGACTTGTACAAGCATCTGGAATTCTTCATTATAAATTGCAGACACGTAATGCTTCCATATCCTTAAATCCTAATCACAATGTTGCTGATCGTCAAAGCTGTTCTACAGTCAAGGATCCAAGCTTCATGCTTGAGGTTAATTTATTACCATTTTATTAGGGGATATCATAGAAGCATATTGATAACACTATACACCTTACACTTGGGAGTCACATTTCATAACCAAGTTCCTTGAAATCCATGTATACATACACACATTTCTGCAGGGACGCTGGCAGTTTTACTATAAACTTATGATCAATTGAAGACTTGAATAAGAAAGATAATAATATTCTAATCCCGTTATTAGAATGATGTACTTATCCCAAGGTCAAACATAAAAGCCAAGGATATTTAAAATTAATAGAGTGGGGTTTATTGACTCTGAGAAATTCTTCCTTCTTGTATATACCTCACCACTGGGAGTGAGTAGTGTGCCATTAACTCATGTTTTTTTGGATAAAGAGTCAGGAACACTGAGAAATATATATATTATCCCCTAGCCTCAATTTGCCACAGTAAGCAAAAAGCTATTATCCATGAGCATCTCAGGAAAACAATAGACCCCATCTTCATATTAGCATCTCTGCTTTGTTTGACAGCTAAGATGTTTTTTCCCACCTAATTCTCAGGGCAGACATCTTATTTATGTAAGTTTGGTTCATCAGTTTGCTTCATAAAGAATGAAGCCTTACTCTAAAGGATAATCTTTTGACCTCTAACAGGCTAGTGATTTACAGAGCAACAGAGACAACACAGTGCATTTAAAAAGCTTTAAGACATCATTTAAAGCTTTTATAGTGAAACCTTGCTTCTAACAATGCACTTGCTGCTCAAAGTTCAGACACTTTTCTGAATGAAGAAATACCTTTTACAATGAAAAATTTACTCATGTCATAAATATATTTTACTCCAACCTGTGAAAAACAGGTCAAAAAATATAGCTACAATTTCATGGTACCTGGTAGTAAAACAAAGAGCAGCGAGGGCAGAGCGGGAGGAGAGAGAGGCTGCATGAGAAATCCGTGGATGTCTGATGGAAGGTAAAATGACATCTTTGATGTAAAAGCACCCTAACAATGTAAACTAGAAGGATGATGTACATAACCATTCTAGTGTAATGGACATGATTTTCACTTGGACAGATAAGATGTTATTTAGATTCTGTCATGAAATATAAGTCTTCATTTTCCTTATACATTCAAGTAACTAGATTTTCCACTCAGCAAAGCAGCACAGTTAAGTAAGTCAAGGGATGGCATCAAATGCTCAAAGTTTAAACACCTTCTCTCTTGTGGGGCTGTATTTTACTTACTCTACTTAGCTGAATGTAGTAAACTCATTTCTAGGTATCTCAAATGCACAACTCCCTTTTCCCATTATTGTTTCTGGATAAAAACTAGCTTGTGCTCTTGTTCATTTGCCTTTTTTGTTGGAACGGGGTGGAGGAAGCAGGACCTTGTACAGACCAAGATTGGAATAGCATAAAAGAGTGGGTAATTTTTTTCATGCAAATTTCAACCTATCCTTTCTATATGGTTAAGACCTACATTCAAAGATCTTTAAAGTCAGGATCTTTTTTGGCTTCAGATCAGCTTAACAGAAAGATTATCAGAGTACATCATTACAAAATCACCACATAATAAGAATTTCTTTCACTTTCCTTTTTTTCTTTCCAAGGGAAAATGTTATTTAGGTTCTGTCAGGAAATGCAAGGTTTCACTTTTTTATGTACTAAAGTAGCTAGATTTTCTACCCATTGCATCATTTTATTAATAACAATCCTGGACATTTCCAGGACGTGTTTTCTCCTCCAGCTGTCAAAATATTTAATGTTCACAATTACACATTGCAATTGAAAGTGCTACATTTTGTTTCTGCAGCTTTGGGAAGAAATGATACCTTGGTCCCACTGGGTCATCTAATAGCAAGTTTCTGCAAACTTCTGGGATAAACTGTGCCTATATGCAGGGTACTCAAAGCCCGAAGTGCTGTGATTTTCAAATACAGATTGAGGAGCCCTGGCTATTAGTCTACCTTCCTTGGTTGGACATGTGGATTGAATTATCACTTTCAAACCTCAGCTACATCTTTTGGGAATGGAATATGAAAAGATGAAGAGAGAGAAAAATTTCTTGCCAGCTGGAAAGAAATGGTGGGTACCATCCTGGAGATTAGCAGTGACTGAGCTCAAAACAACAGAACATGTGAAAAAGAATAGAGCCTTTCCTGAGCTGTGGGGCATCTCCAAATATGCTCCATGACAGAAAAGAGTCCTGGGGTGAAGGGAGCAGGAGAAATATGCAGCACACCCTGGACTGGGGCTGTCTGGATGCTTCAAGTGACAAGAAGGGGTCTCAGGGTCCACATTGAAGACCAAGGAATAGAGTGGAACAGAAGCTGGGAAAAATGCTGCAGGGAGATCAATTAGTAGCCAGCAGTACAGGAAAGAGAGAAACTCCTGGAAGCAGCAGAACAAAGACAGTCACCTGGCAGAACTGGGGAAGAAAGGACCTGATGAGAAGCTGCAGCTTCTTCCTTTGCTTTTCTGATGATTTGAGCTTGAAGCAACAGCACATTTCTTGTGCAGATGCTTAAACAATATAAAACCGTTCTGCAGTCAGCAGACTGCAAACCAGCCTGAAAACATGGCATAATTTCTGTGTTCCTGCTGAAGCAGTCCGGGATGTTTTCAACTAATCATAGTTTTTAGCAAAATATGCTGCTTCACCTAAATTAAGATATTTACTAGAACCTGTTTCTCTCAACAAAACTTTAAATGAGAATTTGTCTAAAGACTAAGATCATCCAGTAAATTTTGACCACAGAAGAAGTATCTGCTTCTGTTCTACTCCTTTTCTCAAAACACTTGAAAGGTTTTGCTTTTATTTCACTTGCTTACCAAATAAAGTTAAAATGCAGCTCTCAAAAAGCTTTCAAAAATGGGAATTTATGAAGAAAAGCAAATAGAAGCCAGTTCCCAGGTCATAAAGAGTAGCTTTCAAAATCCTGTTTCAGTCTGATCTCTTCATTGCAATGCCAGGAAAGGAGCATGTATGTAAATCAGCATTGTATAGACCTCAGTCAGTGTATGGGTAAAGGCATCATGGAAAGGAGCAAGGAAAATATCTGAGAGACCTAATAAACAGCAGTGGATAAGCCTGAAGAAGACTTTAAAAGTAAGATGGGTAGTATTTGTTACAAATTTCTGTAATCAATTTTCATATTGATGTATCAGTCCGTAATATCCATAATATTCCTTTGGCTGAACCAGAGAATTAGTAGAAATTTCAGAAATGTCTTAGCAAACTCTGAAATTCCATCTTGCAAAGGCAAGAGTTTGGAAAGATATTTCATGTCCAATAATCTGAATAATTGCTGCAGGAACCTTTGAAGGTACAGTACCGTGGATGGTTAGTCATCTAAGCACAACTGAAATACTAGCCCAGCTAAATATTTAGACACTTAATGCCTTATAAAAATAAAACATCTAGTCCTAACAGCTCATCTGTCATTCAGTAACTGAAAAACCCTAAGATTCTTCAAGATTTCATGCAATTTTTACTGTGTATTACAGCAAAACCCACAAATTAATCAGTTCAGGCCATAGGAATAACACATGAATAAAATCCATAAAATTTATAAGATGAGGGGAGGCAAATCTAACTGTAATTAATATTGTAGAGAAGTAGAGAAATGGAGATTTTGATTACTTGGATGACAGACACAATCCTGGAATTTACCTTTTTTAACAAAGTGAATTCAAAACAGAGAAGTTCAGGTCTCCTCATGATCTCCTTCTGGAGATACCTTGTCTTATTAATAAAAGACCAGATTACATTCCTCTGAAGAAGGAGTACTGTATCCCAAGCAGATATGCTTTAGAGCTGACACTTTCCCATATCACAGCAACTTTTGAAGCTTTTGTTTCAGGATGATGTAAAAGTAGTATTAAAGGATGATTCTGGAGAGCGGAAAAGGGGATAAGTGGCATAAGGAAGAAGTTTTGAGTAGTTTACTTTTTACACAGTATATTTTCTTCAAACATAACTTTGTAAAGTTTTTTGGTCTTTTTTTTCTTTTAATATTTTTTCATAATCACCTGATCAGGTATTATCTTTTTGAAAAATTGAAGTATTAACAATGAACAAGGGGAGCTTTAAACATGTGCACATTTAGGGATTTTTTTTTTTATACCAGGATATAATATAAAAAGGAAGCTATAAATTGAATATATGGAGATAAGCAAACTATCAAGAAGGACATTAATAGGACCAATACAGAACACAAGTAGGATGCTGGTGACAGAAAAACTTGATATTGTTGGAGAGACAGAATTAATTCTTGTCTTAGTACTTCCAGAGAAAGCTGAAAGGTCACATCCTCAAGAATGCAAAGCTGAAGTGTTAAAAGTCTTATGATAATGCTGAAGCAGACAGACCATTAAAACTATGTGAAGTTTGCAAAGCTTTAGAAATTCAAGTAAATTGAGGAGAAAATAACACATTTTTTTCCTGCTTGCTTGAGAGTCTGAGTGATTACTGCTCAAATAGGATGAGTAATTTAGAGCTGATATTTATTCATAAAACTCTGAGTACTACAGACCTATACACTCAGCAACATTAACATCATTAAGAAATGAGATATTTACCCATTAACTTAGAGCTATGTGAAATTGCTAAAGGCAGTATGGCTTCAGGAAATAATTTTTTCCTTCACTAACATGCATTGTGGCCAGAGGGAAGAAGAACTGCCATAGTAATGTATGGGTATAGCAAAAAGGGTATAGTATATGGGTAATAGCAAAAAAGAGGCTTTGAATTAGTTCTAACCTGTGATAGAGCTTCTCCTCGAATTTAAGGGTCACAAATCATTGTGTTCTAGGTCAGGCTTGGGAAAATCTCCTGCTAAATGAATGAAATAATCAATGTGTATTTGTTTTGAAGTCAGCCACACTATCACACCAGCAATTTAGCTAGCACTTCATCCTGACCAAAGATTTTAGTTTACATATATTACAGAGCCACTACAGTTATCTCGATTTGTACAAGCAAACATAAAGTTAGATGAGTTTCACCAGTGATGAGCTCTGCATTGACTTGCAATAGTCACTGTGATACACTGTCCAACTTTGAAGTAAGTGCTGGATTTCTGCAATGAATTTCAGTACTTGAAGAACTTCTTGCTGTGGTCAAGAAGAGCTTCTACTACATCTCGTGCAGTTCCCATTGTTTCAGGACACTTTTGTGACTCATAATCCAAATAACCTGGAAGAAACAAACACACACACACATAGAGAGAAAAAAAAAAAGGAAAGTATTATAGTCGGAACATTTGATCTTCAAAAGTACCATTATTGAGGAAGAAATGAAGGAAGGCTAGCTCAGGGTATTCAGAAACTGTGTTTGGAACAACAGATCAGGTTCATTATCGAGGATCATTTTTAATTGTTTTAATTGTTTCTCAAGAACAGTGAGAAACTCAGTGGGGAATAAGACGAACACAGGCACATAAAATACATTGTTGCTTTGAACTAGGACAGTTGCATACAGAAAATCACTGCACCTCAGCTCAAACCATCAGACAGCAGAATAACTTTTATGCCTTTTGCTATTCAGCATTTTATTCTAAATGTTCTATTTTTCCATCTTAACTCACACCTGTATTACCAGGCCCATGCTGGAGGTCCATGTCTCCACCATCACCCCTCCTCCTCAATTTGCAAACAAATGTAATATTGCATAGAATAGTTGTTAGAATAACAGCAGTAACATGCTAAATTTAGAAGGGATTGCCAAATTGTAATCAGTTTTTCTAGGTGATAAAACTTCTAATTACAGTGTGTATTTCCAGACAGTCTGATTATACTATGGACAAAATAAGTGTAAACAGTGTGCAGGGCAAAGTTTGTCAACATTGTAACACTGACAGAGACGAGAAAGTGAAATAAATTTGTTAGATTCAGAATAAAATTTATAGAACAGTCATCACAAGGAAAGCCCTTCCCATCAATATCTGAAAAAGAATGAATTGGAATATTACCCTTTCCAACCAAACCTGAGAAGCAGTCATCTTAAAGCAATTTCAACCAGTCTTGCTTACTTTTGGCAGGCTGTGAGATCAGAGGAGATCAAGGAGTTGTGTCACTGTTTTAGAGCCTGAGTCTAGACGGATTTACTGTTTGGCATAGGTGCTGGTATTACAAAGATGCAGACTTGGCATATGCTAGAGGTTAGGAATTTTTGTTGTTTTTTTTCCTTCTCTTAGGAAATTTTCTCCCAATTTCTTGCCGAGAAACAATAACGACCAGTATTTAAAAGAGACAAAAGAAGGAACTACAGAGGAGGGGGAGGAATGCAGCTGGCTTTACTGTGGTAGCTGAGGTGCTTTTTCTCGGACAGGGCTGAGATACCAGGAGATGTGGGCTGGGGGAAGCAGCTCGGCGCAGCTCCTCGCTCTCTGGCTGTCCACTTGGAGGAGGATGGGTGAGTTGCTGCTTACTGGGCGGGAGTTTGCTGCTGCCTCCCTGTCCTGTTTCTCCTGCTATGGGTGAGCCTTTGCTTGTGAGAGCAGCCATCGAACTGGGACTTTACTAACGCCCTACCTCATGAAAAGAAAAAGGACCTTCACCATCTGCTTGGGTGCCTCAGGGGAAATCCTGGGACCCTGAACTCCTTCCCAATCTGTGGGAACCACTCCCTGCTGTGTTCAGGCCCCTGCCATGTACTCTGCTACTCTAAAGTTTTTTGCTACACTGTAGCCACGCACCCTCTACCTGCAGGGACCAACTCCTGCTGCAGCTGCGGAGTTTCTGACGCATCTCATTTACCACTCCAGGATTTTGCTCGCCCTGCCATTCCAGCTTGCTGCTTCTGAGGTTCCTGCTACAGCTCCCTTTGCTATCCAGAGTGGGGGCACCAGGCTCGGCTGTGCCTGTGAGTTTGTAAAGGCAGCCCCTTATCCATCCCCTTCTGCCGCCATGACCGTGTGGAGAGGCGGCCGAGCCCGCGCCGCAGCGCCCCCTGCAGCCGCGGGGGAATCATCGCACCCGCCCTGCCCGGCCGGGAGCCACCAGCGCCCCTGCCGGCCGTGAGCGGAACTGCACCGAAGGGGAAAGTGCCCGACAGCCGAGAGAAGGCTGCGGGTGGGTTTCTGCTGCTGCTCTGCTCGCTGCGCTGCCACGTGCTTGTTTGTTTGCCTTGTTATACATGCTAGTAAAGAACTGTTATTCCTTTTCCCATATCTTTGCCTGAAAGCCCCCTAACTTCAAAGTTTAAATAATTTGGAAAGAAAGGGGGTCATATTCCAAGGAAGGTTCCCACCTTCTTTGGCAGATACCTGTCTTTCAAACCAAGACAGCACACTGCAGTCAAAGTTCCAATAGGACTTAAAAATGGAGAGGTTGCTGGATTCCCAACCTCGATATTACCCTAGAACAGATAACACTGGGCATGATTCTTATCTGGAAGAAGCAGGCAGTCATTGCTGCATAAGGCACACTAACATCAGACAACAGCCTTCCCAGTTCAAATAAAAATAGTAGTTTCTTTTTCCCATATAGAGTTAGGATTTCTTTTAACAATACACTCATATTTCAGCCATAGAGCAGTTAACCTGGCATGAAAAGACAAGGTGCACCTGGTATACAGGCAGTATTTTTTCAGCTCAGTAGTGGCTCAGTAATTCTCCTCATACTTCTGTCACAATTTCAGCTCACCAAGAGAAAACAAGACCTGCACTGTTGCCATTTCTCAGAGTGCTGTGAATGCAACCTGCCCACTACTAATTCTCTCTGTTACATTACTAGCATAATAGTTGATGTTTTATTTAGTCACCTAGATTTTCTTATTAGGATTTTTTTAAAATATACTAAAAACAAATTCAACACCTTGCTGGTTTGAGTTGGTTTTGTTTTTTCCCTTCAGGAACTAGGTCTTGAGCACTAGCTTAACAGAGTTGAATTGTTTGTTTTCTCAGAACACCTTGTCTCTTGAGAGCCAGAGATCTTGCTCGTTAAAAGCTTTTCCATGTCTTACGTAGATGATGGACTTTATAGGAACTGGAATTAATTAAATACCCTCCAGACAGAGAGTTTATAGATATCCCTGAAACAGCGTGATTTAGAAAATGCATTGTATTTCCACAGATATTAGATTGGTTCTGCTTCTCCTAGAGATAGGTGTCATGTTTTTGTCTGTAGAATATGGAAATCGCTTTCAGGTCTGGAGCTGAAAATAATACCTGGGTGATGTATTCAAGAGAGTGGCTGTACTTGTGTCTCAGCTAGTAATCATGTTTGTAAGACTGTCATCATTGCTCCTGGTTTGAGCTTTGTTAATATAAATGTATTCTCCAAAAGAGGAGTACAACACAATATTTTCAAGCCTTGAAAAGTGAACTGTCATCTGATGCTTCAGTGTTAAGAGATGGAAAGCGAGCATTGTAAAGACAGGGAGTTATTTCTCATTAACATTTGTAAGATGTCTGCAAGATTAAGGTGTCAGGGTATAGAAAGATGAAGAAGAAAATAATTACTTAGCAAATAGGCATAAATAAATATAAAATATGGATAAAGGGTTCTAGCTCCTTCTAAGGGTAAAAATAGGCCACTAGACAGTGTGCTCTACCACAATCAACACATCCACTCAATCCTGACCTTCAACTTTATAGGTGAGACTAATGGGAGCAAAATGTTACCACATAGCCAACACTAGGAACTTTCAGAGCCATTATTTCTGAAAGAAATGGATATTCAAAGGCCCCTTTGACATAATGAAGGTTAAATCCTATATAGAGTTTTGCAGGCTTGTGTGAGCGCTGGGCTCTGAAAGAGCCAGAGTTCAGCCTGTCTGTGAGCTGCCTGAGAGCTCTGTAGCCATGGTTAGTGCAGGGCTGATCCCACATTCAAACTGGAGAGGAATAGAGCTTTACATGGCATCTTACAAATGCAGCTACACAAGGTGGGCAGAAATACAGCTCTGAAAGGAAGAAAGAAAGAAAGAAAATATCTGTGAGACATTTATATATACAGGGAAGTTGTTAGCCTGCAAATTATTTCACACCTGATTCTTATAAACCACTTCAGGTATTGCCAGCTGATTCTACCTGCAAATGGCCAGGTCATACCATCCATGTGCTATGATCTTCTCTGGAAAGCACTTCAGTTCAGTGTTTGCAGCTGTACTGGCTAAGGAGAGAAAGAAAACACCATTTTGTCTAAAGGACAAGTAATTCCAGACAGAAACTGTAGTTTAAATCCTGCTTTTTAGGAGGAAAAAGAAATAGAAAAAGAAAAAGAAGAAACAAAAAGAAAACAAGGAGTATAGGAGTAGCAGGATAACACTTCCAGTGCAGTTTCAAAAAATATTATTATCCTTGTGTGAGACTTAGCAAAACACAGACAGCATTTTTGAGCAGTTTCACCACAGTTAGTTCACTTAATTTAATTCATTTAGTTTTTAAGTTCAGTGGTCTTCAATACCTAGGCAGCTCTTCCATACCCATGACTAAGCACTGTAAGAAACCTTTGCATCTGGAACCTAGGACCACTTCTAACATCTTGCTTTGATTTAAATTGTGGACCAATTTAGCTGATCTGACATAAACCCCTATATAATTACATTGCATCAGATTTATATAGATAGAAAAAGACATATCTGTTCCCTCAGCAACAGTTTCAGTCCAGAAATTGTAGGTGGAGCAAATAAGCTTGTGACCAGCCTTCAGGATTAATAATTGTATAGTTTTGAGACTGAAGCTTGTAGAATCCATGCACCTCAGAGGCAACTCTAAATCACACTTTTAATACTGATGAGACCAATTTAGTTTCCATATAATAGAAAAAGAGACATATCAGTACCTCAAACCTGGTGCATTTACCTCATACTTTCAAAGAATTGATAAAAACGCCTTGTGTCTCATTCTACCACTGTATTGCAGTCAATGTGTAGATCAGTCATTCAGTGAGCTACTGTTGGCTTATGGCTCATAACAGTGCTGGTGATTGCAAAAAGATAGAACAAGAAAGGTTTGTTGTAGTGGCTGAGTCCATAGCCCTTTGTTACTCACTTTTATAAAGGTGCTCTTTGTTATGCTTTCATCTTTTTTTTTTTTTTTTTAATTTGGTTTGGAAATGTCCCTATTTGTTTCACCATATTATAAAAGCTTTGCTCTGTTTCCCATCTGCTGTCTTCAAGAGATTCAATTTTAGATCACTTCATCACTTGAAACATGTGGCTTTTCTGCCACAGTTTCTCTAAAATCCATTTTGCCAGTCCCATATAAACTGAAATGGGTCAATTTTCATCAGCCTTGGCATTAAACCTCTCTGCTCTCCTGTGAACCCTATCCAATATCTTAAGAGGGGTTGGAGTGGGAAACAAATTATCTGACTCTTAATTCTACTTTTTTCATTCAGATGCCAGTACATCAAAACTAGATCACTCTGGGCCAGAGCACTTTGTCATGTTACCTGGAGTAACACTAGTTTGTGAATTTTGCCTGGTCAGTTTAGTGTCTCAGTTTGGTCACATTAATCTCTTTGAATCACTGGACCCTACCATCTCATTTTTCATCTTGCAGAAAGAAGCTGGCAGACTTTTTGTCTAGTGCCTGGCACACTAGACTGACCCTACAGCAGTCAGAGAAACTCAGAGGTCTCCCAAGCAGCCACTCAGAGGTCTCAGGACCAGCCACTGAAGGTATCTAGTCCTCAGCCCCCACTGTCTCATCCGTTATTTAACAACCATGTAAATGGCATGTGAATCCCAGATGATATAAGACATCCCATTTCACATACCTTAGCAGATTAACAGCTCACTGTCTACCCCAAAATGCATGAACATAGGAGAACATTATGAGTTAGTAGATAAAAAATGAATTTATAATTACTAGAGGTTCTATATTTGTACATACCACTGTTATGGTAGCCCTTAAGGTTCCTACCTGTTCTTGTATTTAGAAAATAGCTAACTAAATATAATGCATTTCGTCTGTGTACATAATCTTGATAAGCCCATGATGCAGATATAATTTTGAAATTCCATTATTATGGATCTGTCTGCATTCATTTGCCTTAGATCTTCAAATGATCCATAAATTAGGAAACATGATTCATAATTTCAGTAAATACCTTAGAAAAATCCATACAGAAATTCCAGAATTCATTTGAAAGTGGAGCCTGTCATCCTGCCAACTGTTTAGTAAAAATTTCAACTGTTATCAGTAAAAATAGATATTTCAATAGGCTCCTTTTTAAACTAGTAAGTTTTAAGATACAGTTTGTTTTTTTTTTTTTTTTTTCCCCAAACTGACAAGTTGTGTTTAAAATAGAGCCTTTTCTGTTAAAAATGTATGATTAAGAGAAGAAAAAAGCTTTTCTGCTATGGAAAATTGTAAAATGTATGGATGGGAAATGAATGTATCTACAGATACATTGTGCTACAGATGTCTATAGTCATAACCACCTAGATACTCTTGTATGGTGTCAACTTTGAAGGTATTTTAGAATAGAAGAGTTCAGATGAAATTACCATCTCCGTTATCTAGAAACTAGCCTGCACACAATGCAAAAATTGTTAGGCTGCTTAGAGTATCTATTTATTTATAGGCCTTTAAAATGGCAATTTATCAAATTAAAAACTAAAAAAAAAGTACGTTTTAATCTTTCTCTTGGAAAAGAACTGGCGTCATTGGGTTTTATTTCTGCCATAAAGCAACAAGGGAATGTAGTTCCCCATGAGTTTGGGTGTAAAATGAGCACTAGCTGTAACTAAAAGCAGAAAAAAGCCTAGCACTTTCCTTTCCAGTCCTATTTTGTCAGTCCTTTCCATTATTTGTCGTTTACAGTTTCCTCTGATTTCTTAGCTTCCCTTATAAAAATAAGTGTTTTTTTTTTTTTACTCAGAAAGTTAACAAATAGATAAATAAGATTCCCATGAGAAATCAGCCCAAGTTCATTAATATATTCCTATCACTATGTATTCCTTTTAGCTTTTGAAAATTGCATAAGCTGGTAAACCTAAGATTTTGAGAGAGAAATTTAGTATGAACTGAAAAGTATAGTTAGGCAACAGTCTCCCAGAGACTTGTCACAATTTTGAGAATGTATCAGGATTTGATTTTGCCTTATAAGGAAGTATTAAGTTGCTTTAAAAATAGAAATATATTTATAAGTTGTAGAAGGATGACATTCCAGCACAATGCATGATAAATTAGATGTACTCATGGTGCTGGTAGGGGTGCTTCACAAGTAAAACAGTTACATCTTTAGAAGAGGGACTAAAGGGGAGGGAAAGTTGTCCAAAGGACAGCAGCTGCAAATAGAATAGTTTTTAAAAACTCATCTGTGGTCTAGATTCAGACTAAATCAAGTGATTTGTGAATAATGCAATATAAACCACTACTCTCTGGTTCTGTATCTGTTACAGAGGCTGATACATAGCTGAAAATAGAATAGAATAAATTGTGCAAGAGCTAAACTGGGATTTATAGTAAACAGGTTTTAAAACACAGGATGATTTGTTCTATTAGGATCTTCTTCTGTCAACAGTGAAATACAGAAGTAGGAGAATGCAATAGATAGTGAAATATGAGCCCTAGTATTTCCAAGGAAAATCTTAATTGTTTGAACATGGCAGAGAGCTATTAAACATTATGAGCCAACTAAAATGATCAGTAAAATTTGGGTTTCCTCATATACTGGGCATGGATGTTCCATTGGGTATGCTAATAACTGTGTAAAATTCAGTCTATTTCTCCATAAAGATATGCCTGAAGCAGATATTAAAAAGAAACTGAATTATGGATTAGGATCAACTTCAGGGGAAAGAACTAAGAAGAACTCAGATGTGAATAGAAACCAATATTTCATTGCCTAAAGATCAACTGTGTTTAAAATGATGAGAAATTTAGAGCAGGCTATAACTTTGAAAGAACTACCCTCAGGAGGGTATGCACAACATCAGGACAGTAAACCTCCAATTGCCCCAAAAGAGCTTTTTCCAGGAGCTTAGTTACAGAAGTTTATTTCCTCAAGGCAAATTTTCAGTCAGCAAGTATTCTGTTCAAATACTTCTGAGTTTCTTGGTGATAGATACATCATAAGTTTAGAGACAGAAATGGCAAAGGTCGGTTCACAAGTGGAAGAATATTTTAGAATATCGCAAGATCTCCTGCTTTGCTTAGCACAGTCAGGGAAATAAATACCTCTCTACATAAAAGAAAGTCATCATAACCACTGTGCCCTGCTATTTCAAAATCACAATGTTGACAGCATCCCCATGCCAATAGAAATGTGACTGAAATAGTGAAGAATAACTGCATTTATAAAAGGACTCTATTTGTCACCGTTTGGCTCTGTCACTGATATGCTGGTGGAGAAAATATTGCTGTTGGGATTTGCTGACAGTGCCCAAAAGCTCTGTGGCTAGTGAGAGAATAAAAGTGAGAAAATTTTAGGAAACTGCATTACAAGCTGTTCTTTATTTTGGAACATTGTATCAGAGATCAGTTCAGTAGAAACAGTGAAGTGATACTCTACCTAAAGACCAGTTTCTGAGGGGAAGATGTGATCCCAGAGTTCATACAGCATGCAGTACACATTTCCCCTATATTGCAAAACATTAGCCTCTTTATACAGATGCCTGATGTTCCAGGAAAATCAGGTATCAATGTTCAAAGCAAACCTGATATAGACAACTTTGGGATTTCTTGTTTACCCAGCATGCAGAGTTGTAAATTATACATATATGAAGATATAAGTCACACTGCAGGTGTCTGCACTCTTACACTCCTAACCTCAGGCATGGGTTCTGCCTGTGCCAAGTGGCCAAGTGGATTCTCCAGACTTGTCACTGAAGTGCAAAAGTGGCCTTCTGTATGGAAGGCTTGATCAATCAGAAATTAGGCCGACTTGAATGTGGCTTACATTAAAGAGAAAAATAGAGAAGAAGATAAATTATCATGCTGAGGCTCCATGTCCAGAATAGCATGTAACTCTTCAGCTTCCAAAACATCAGCAACTAGCGGCGACGCGCTGTTTCTCCTGGCTCCGGGCAGCCCCAGCGCCTTTTGGCACTGCCTCCCTCCAGAACTCGGGCTCGCCGCTTCTCTCCCACGTGCCGCTGCTGCTGGCACGCCGGTCAGGGTTTGTCGGGTTCTGTCACCCACGCGAGGGTCCGAGGCAAAGAGGGAAAGAATTTGTCCAAATCACCCAGGAAGGAAAGTGGAGAGTTGCGGTGGGGGGTTTTGACCCGCACTTCCCACTCCATGTGGGGGAAATGGTGCCGGCACCAGGAGGGAGCGGGATGATATAGGGGTGTGACACAGGGAATGCACGGGGGTACACAGGACTCAGCTAGCTAACATAAATTAGAACCCCTAATCTAAACCCAAACCCAGGATGCAACAGCAACTCTCTAGCCCACAGTAACCTCCAGGAGAATGCTTCAGCTCCAGGACATACTGACAGGGAAATGAAAGTGATACTTCATCTCCAATTTAACAATTTAACAGCAGAAAACAAATCATTCACAAAATTGAAGCAGGCAGTCACCATATAATTCGTTTGGGTAGGCTGATATGGGCTAGAGTGGCTGGGAAGTAGATTCTTCATTAAGTGGAATATATAAGTCAATTACTAGCTTCATTGTTGGTCCTCAAGTGTTCTACCTAAAATTCATCCATGTTAGAGATTCAAGTCACATTTTCTTTCTCTGTTTTACCAGAAGACTACTGGGAGTCCTGTTGAATCAAGACAAAGAGGTTGAAATTATATTAGCACTGAATTCATACCTCACAAAGGATTGCATGTGGGCAGACCAATTTTGTATAAAATCTGATTTTCTTTGTTTTCAAAGAAATTGTGTATATTATAAAAAGTTTATAAAGATCTATCTATTTTTTCCCCTAGAAAAAATCATAGTTCATTTTTTATATTCACTGATAAGTCTTTGCGAGAAGGAAATTAATGGTTCAGGGAGGCACATAAGTACATTTTAAAGATTGCTAGGAAGATAGAGTAGAAATATGTGTGAGCAAGGGACTATGACAGTTCTTCTGGAGCAATAAAGTATATAATGAACATGGTTTAACCCTGATAAATGGCAGCCATCTGCACCCTCCATCCTGCAACCTAAGAGGTGCAGGCTTCCTGGTGATTTTTTTTCTGTTTATTACACTCTTACCACACTTTCAAAGCAGAAGCAGAACTTGCACAAAAAACACCTGTCAGATAAAGGAGAATTTTCTAAATTAATAATGTCTCAAGCATAGCAAAATATTGACAGGATTAGATTATTTTAGTGGGATCTCAGAAAAAAAAGGTACTCTGATTTATTCAGAAAAACCTCCTAGTAAAGGATTCAAAAGGCAGAATAAATAGAATGAATAATAAAATCATAACTTTCAAGCAAAAGTCATTCTGCTATCTTTGAGAGAGACCAACATAGAGGTTTCCAAAGTCTGCAATGAATGGCATGTTCATTTGACTTACAGCATGTTATGCAAAGGGTTTATGTTAGGAATCATTATCACCCAAACCAGCATCACTTGCTATTTCAAAAGTAAAAACCCCTTTCATGGCAGGGATTAAGGCAATGTAAGATGCTCAAAGTCACCCACTAGGGCTAGGCTGATTTTCCCACTCCTGCTAGGCAGCATGACTCTGACACCCAGGGTATGGCTGAGCTCTCTAATTTCCATTGTACCTTCACTGGGACAAGACTGCTGAAGAAGCATGTGTTAATAGCACTGCACTGCAGTTTGTGCTGAAAGCACATAGTGAAAATAGTGAAATTTTCACATAGTGAAAATAGTATATTGTAACAGTAATGACTTCCTGACTGAAGTATTAAGTCAAACATGTCAGAAGTAATAAATTTAGGCTGGAGAATGACCCATAATGCTAATCATTACAGCAAGGATAGATCTGAAAGTGTTGAAGATGAATGTGGTTATTGCAGGTTCTGGAGATAATGATTTTGAGAACTGCCTATTTCCCTTGTTAATCACACTGGTTGATAAAATTCTCTCTATCATTCTGAACAATATAAATCAAGTCAATTGACAACATCAATCTGCCTTTTAACATCTTCAGAGCAACTGCTAACTTTGATACAACAACTATGGTATCTGTTTGTTTAGCAGATGCTGTGGCAGAGAGTCCTAGAAAATTTCAAGCATATTTGTTAGTTTGATATAAAATGCGTGAAGGAAGCACATAGAGTTACTGCTTTGTTTCCTCCTCTCAAAATTGCAGCTGGGCCAGTAACACTTAATACAAAGTTAATTTAGTCAAGATACTTGAGAGCCACTTGGCTCTGTTTCTAAATTCTTCCCTTTGTCCTTTGCAAAGCTTTGAAGTGTAACTCTGTGAGGTGGATGTTGTAATGAGCCTGTTTCTAAGAGGATCAAAGTAGCAGAGCTGCCCAAAGCAGCATCAAAGATACACAACAGAGAGCCCTTTAATGAGCAAGAGGGACTTAACTCTTTTCCCCAAAAATAAAACCCTAAACCAGGATTTAGATTAAATATTTAAAATTGAAAATTGTTTTATTTTGTCTGGAGCTTGCAAGCAGAAAGTTAAAACCTCAAAGAGGAAATTTCTCCAGCTGACTCGGCTAAAATTTAATGACTGTCATTTGCTGGATAGTTTCACTGTCACTTAATGGAGTCCAAATACCTGTGGCCTAAGCTAAAAGTGGCAGTGACGACCAGCATGGGCACAAGCAGGATAGCAGCCTTGTGCGAGAGCAGATTCCTTTCCCATGGATATGAAAATAGAAAGCAAACATACAGCAGGAAGTTGCAGTAAGCACTGCGGAGTGAGAAGACAGCTTGGAAGGGGAACGGGGGGAAGGGTGGGAGAAAGAAAAGGAGTGGGAGGGAGGACTGGACATGTAAATTATGTGCCAGGAAATGAATTCCTTATAATGTCTCTTGCCAGAAGCTAAATCCTAGCACATGTAAGTCGTCTTTTTTCCCTTTCTTTTGCTCTTTACATAGGTCCTCTGAGGGTCAGAGAGGAAGGAGCAGGGGCAGGAAGAGGGGAGATTCAGAGGAGTAAGTGTTTACTTACTTATTATGTGACAAAAGAATTATATGATCTAGCTTTAACATCAGAAGGCATGTGATACCATAAAAGAGACAAACGGGATAATATCCTGCTTCTCATTAGATGGAATTTTTTCATCTTACTTTAATTGGCCACAGGGATTCTTCAATGTGTTGTAGGGTTGAAATACCAGAAGAAATGTGTTTCTGTTCAGAGGCTGAACGTACTTACTGCACTGTACTAGGTCATGAAATGGGAACTTGTTTGACTTTACAGCTATATGTGAAATATGGCCTCTGCTAAAGTTTGGTTTTGTTAAAGGAATTACCTAAAGCATTTAGTATTTCAAGGCTGTAGAAATGTATGCCACTGAGCTGTGCCCAACTTGGGGACAAAATGACAAGACTTATGTTTGAGGTTGGGTGTTTTTTCCAGCATGTAGTAAAACATCTGTCAGAAAGTTTAAACCTTGATAGCAAACCAAACTACACTTCCAGCTTATAAGAGATCAATGAAATGTGATGCAGTGAGCAGAATGAGTAATGAAACTGGACACAAAGTAATTATTTAATGCACTGGGCATTAAGCATGAAAGGTAGTCCTTCCATATTTTTTTCCTTCGCAGCTAACACAGTTCAGGTTACCACATATCTCAGCATGTGCAGAGCCATGGACAAAACCAGTATCATTTTCTTTGAAGATATTTTGTGTGTAAAAGCACTGGACACTTTTAGATGGAAGGACGCATATACTGTCTTTTTTTTTTAATTAACTGCAACACTACAATGCTTATGAAAGTCTGTACATAGCAAAATTTTGTAACTTAAGTTAGTAATGTCATGTAAGAGGCTGCTTTCAACAAAAGCTGCTGAGAACCCAGGAGTTTCCAGTGAAAGGAATTGGCTGGTTCTATATAGTGTCTTAAAATATATATATATATATAAAAAAAAAAAAAAAAAAAAAAAAAAGAGAGAGAAACTTTATTTTTAAGAATGACTGGATGTTAAACCATTTTCAAGCACCATAATTTCTACCCATTTCTTCTGCTTCAGTAGCAAGGATTATCTATATTACTCAGGTTTGGTAATGCCTTTACCTCAGGAATAAGAATTTTTACATAAGAATATTTTATTTCCCACATAGACTTAAAGAATCCCTAAGATTCTTTTAAGCATTCTGCTTGTATTCTACTGATTTATTTCATTGCTATCAAGCATTATTATATTTAAAATTAAAACAATTTGTTTTAATTGGAGAGTAGAGTTCTACTCAGCCTTTACAAGCATCATTTCTGTTAAGAAATTAACAGAAATGGTGCTTGTAAAGGCTGAGTAGAAACAGAAATGCTAGCTTAGACATTGTCTGCCATACCTGTAAGCTGGATTCATCTTGCTATTGGAAATTTTGGGTACAAAATGAAAATAATATTTTCCTCAAAAGCATAGGATTAGCTAGTGTCATGTGGGATAATGTTCTCCCAGGAATCTACTTCAATAGTTTAACTACGCAGTATCTGAGCTATTTACTTCAGTCTTGCTGAATTAATGCTGCTAAAATGAGAAGGACTTGTAGCAATAGGTGATACATTAAGTGTTCCAAAAAAACTTCCATTCAATGTAGAAAAGAACTTGCAACTTTGTTGTGTATGCATCTCCAAATATAAGTTTTCAGTACTGTTATCCATACCTTTTAAATGTTTCTCTGATAAAATAGAAGCTGCCTAATCCTTTTGGAGCAGTTATTTTCTCTGAATATCATCAATGAGAAACCTTTCTCCCAAAATCCTCTTATGCCAGGCAAGACTCAAGAGCAATTCCAATTCCAAGCTGTAGCAATGACCAACCTGAAGGCTGCAAGGGTATCAAGATACAATGAATGCTCTCAGTTAACTTCTCTGAAAAAATGTAAAAGAATATGTACCACAGGCTCTAAGTATATCACATTATGTTTAAATATAAAATATGCATCTCTTTCTACAGATATCCCATACTTCTTGCTGTCATTGCTGTTTTTGACAGGACATCATTTTTGTAAAGTGATGAGATGCCTAATTAGAGTACTTGAATAAATCTGATATAATAATGCTTTCATTGTCAAAACCATACATGAATAACAGCAACCGAAATCAAATGCGGTTTGACACTTCTGTGCTACTCAGAATCATGCACTGAGGTGCCTGAGTAGAGCAATTCTTGTCTAATGTCCTGTCAAATTATTTTCTAAAACTCTGGATTCAGTGAAAATCAAGATAAATGTCATATCCTTATGGATAAATATTAGTCTAGATCACATGGCCTTAGGATTCTCTGTAGCCATGATACCTGAAGCAAGATATCTTTGATGCTTTAGCATCCTTTTTTTAAAAACTGGGCAGAATTACCCCCATGCAATACAATTACTGTCAGTTTGCAATACAGTTTCACAAACAAGGCACGCTGGGAATATTATGAGGCTGCTGAAACATTTCATTAATTAACATGCTTTACCTTCCTGTTATATTGTGTTTTTAAGTTTCATGTTTTTGTACTAGTTCTGTTATGGTTCATCCCTTTACCCCCCATTTCCCCCATGGTTTTACCCTGAACTAGCCCTTTCCTTGTATGTCAATCCCCACATCCTTCCCTGATGTCAGTCTCCCCCCAGTTTGCTGGATCATTCCCCTGTCCCCTCCCTGGTGCCTTGTCCATCACTCAACTCCCCATCCCACTCATCCAGAACCTTCCACAAAGGGCGTTGAATGATTGGACAGGGGCCAGGGGTCCCACCTTCCCACCTCCCCTATTGAATTCCCCATGTGTCCATCTCCCCACCTTCCACTGCCCCAAACATTCCCATGGGTGGGTGGGTGATCTCCCCCCATGTTTCCATCCCCCGTTTATATTGTGCTGCACAGCCCAGTCCGAGGCTTTGATCGGTTGGTTCCCCTGGTTTGTGGATCTCCTTAATAAATCTGGACTTTACCCCTTACTGGAGTCTACTCCTTACTTCCACCATCGTTGCAACCATCTCACCCCACAAGGCCAAAAGCCTTAGCTGCCCTCCCGACCTCCCGAGGCATGGGAGAGTGTCCCCTGCTGTTCACTGTGCCGGAGCGAGCCAGGAGTCCCCGAGTGGACACAAGGAGTGGCACAGCGACACCTACCCTTGAAGCACCAAGATTCTAGCTCCTCCTCTGCCTTTAAGAATAAGGAACTTCTACCAGGTAGCCCAAATATAATACATGGATACTAATTTTAGGAACAAAGCCATCAGTCTAAAGGAATTGCTATTTGTATTTATTCTCCTAATCTATTATTGAGACTGAGTCTTTATGAAAATCAAACTCTTCAATAATTTGCTTGACCTTTTTAAGAACATTTCACTTCACTTGTGTGTCATGACCATATGATTGTGCATAAGAAGCTTACTTGGAATATGGCAGGATGTTAAGTGCTTCGACTCTCTTCAATTAAACTTATGAACACTCATTTTTGGTTTGTTTTATTGTATTTGCCATTCTTGAGACAATAAAACTCATAGCTATACATGTTATATCTTAAAACAAATTGTAAAACTGTCTATTTGAATATCACAGATTTTGCTAGTTGGTTTAAATCTTACATGGAAACCAAGAGCTATTTGGTCAAATTCTTTAATCCCATAAAACATATCAAATGGTGTGTTTTAATAAACAATTTCCTTTGCATTGTAAAACATTGATTTAAACAGTATAAGAATGTACTCTTTCGCATTAGTTATTTATATTTTCCATTTCCTGTCTTGAGGTAATAGCAGGTTAAGGATTAGACAAACTCATGGTCAAAAGATCATCAAATAGATTAAAAAGGGGTATATGCCTGCCTAGTCCTAAACCAGACAGTACCACAATTCTGGAAGCCCAGAGACTGAGGGGACTGAACTTCTGGAAGTACAAAGGCTCACGTGTCCTGCCCTAGAACACTCCTGGAAGCTAGGCCACCAGTCTTACCCAGCACAGCATTTCTTCATTTCTTAAGTGAAAATATTAATCAAAACAATGACAATGATAGTGATAAAAGAAGGAAAAAAAATACTTAACTCTCTGTTCGTTTGTATAAAATTATCTTTCTCTTCCTACTGTAAAATTAGCTAGAGAAGATGAATACTGAATAAATGTGTTTGTGACTAACAATGATTTACCATGCAGAGTTAGAATTTAGTTAAAATGCTGCTTTTCATTTTTCAAAAAGCAGCAGTATTTTTAAGATGATTAGCAATGGCAGTGTCTTTTCATTTGACAGAAAAATCTGCAATAACAAGTAACACAATAATTCTTTTGTGACCACCACTTGCTCACAAAAATATTATTTTCCTTTCCCTCATTCATTTGCATATGTTTTTATTTGCAGAAGGAACAGCACAATTATATAGATAATTTAAATTATGAAAGACATAAAACTTGGATGACTCATTTAGAAATTCTCAGAAATAATCTTGGTGAAGTGGTTTTATTCATCTCATTCTACTTTTCTCAAGGGCTGACATGTGCATAAAAGGGGAATGTGATCCCTTGCACATGTTCTCCATGAGGACTGCATGTAGCACCATCATTAACTTAAAACAAGCTTTGCTGACTCTCACTCAAAGGCATTGCTGAATCCAAGCCAATGCAATTCAGACTGGCATTTCTCCACCTCCTCTGACCAGGCAATAGTGTGAAAGGACAATCCTGTTTCTCTACACCAAGTATTACAGTGTTTCAGTGGACCTGTGTGATCTGTCCCAACAGCTCTGTTGCCATCGGCAATAGTCAATAAATGAACTTAAGCAGCACAGTTTGGGAAATGGAAACACCAACCTTTGTATAAGATATTTATCTGTAACAAAATCTGTAATTTAATTTTTAAAAAATCAGTTTTAAACATAATCTTATGTCAAATCCAAGTCAAGCAGTTAATTTTTTAGAAAAGTAGTGTTTTGTTTAGAGTCACTTTCAGGAAGCAATTGAGCTTCCCTTATTGTCTCATGGGATGTGGACTGGAGTATTCCCCTTTGAGACAGCTTTCCTTGTCTGATACACCTCCCAAATGCTTCAATATTTTCCCTCCAGTTAAACCTCAAAAGTGAACTACAGAACTAAACATATGAATGGCACCCAACTGGATAAACAGAGTAATGAGAAAGCCCAGCTTACTGGAATTGATAAATATTTTGTAAGAAGAAAATAAAAATAATACTGGGCCAGATAAAATGTTAACTTCATATACATTTGGGAATTTGCAGTAGAAGAGGTAAAATGATACAAGAAAATTGGAAATTAATTGCCTCTTCTGACATGCTGTTCCATCTCCCCAAAATGCACCATTTCTAGGACATCCCAAGCGACACTTTGCATCTGAGGTACTGTAATATCAATTATTCTTCTTCAAATGAATCTGTTTAAACCCATTTATACTTTTGCCCTTCAGAATTTACAGTAGGAATGAAAGCTTCAATTGAATCATGCATAGTGAGATTAAAGAATTTACTTGATTAATTTCAAAATTTTTATTTTAAATTGGTGTTGGGTGTCTTCCAGTCATTTACTTGAGGAATAGTGAATAATGGCTCCCTAGCTACTGTGCCAAGCACGATTTTTTAAACTTGTACCACATCCCTCTCATTGCCTCTTCCATCCATGTATCTTCCCTTCCTGTGGCAATGACCTCAATCTTTGATCTTCCCAGTCCTCTCACATGTCCCTTGAATTGTAATTTCCATAACTGTCTTGAAGCAGTTCAGGAGACACAAAATGACCTTAAATGTATTTAGAACAAAACATTTCAAAATTTCCAAGTAATATAGTTGATTCCCTTCCTGTGCATTCTGCATAATTTAGTTTAGTCCCACAGGACTATTTAAATAATTACACAGATTTAATAATTCTTCTGGGAATAAAAACTGCAATTCCAATCAGTTTTATCATAATTTTTCCTAAATTTTGAGAAGTGTGTCCTTATATGAATTTTTCTGATGTATACTGACATCAAGATCAAAGTCCAATTTGCCACACAGTTTAAGAAATCTCAATAAGAAATACTTTTGATTAAGATACACACATATATTTTTTTTTCTTTTTTAAGCTGAAATATTTGGTCAGCAAATCTGGAAGTCAAAATGGCTGCAGGCAGGTGTGAAACAGACTTCATTTTGAAGCTGAATCAGGTAAAAGACAGGAAAAAATATCACATAGTAAATTTGAGTCAGTTAATTATTCTTCTTTAATGGAGGAAGTCATCTTGGTAAAACAAGATAATGACTTATAAGTCTGAAAAACAGTTGATTTTGGTGCATTTGTGCTCACTGAACAGAGAGAAGAATTTATCATCTGATGTTTTCCTTTAAACAGTCCTTTTCCAAACACCATGGTGAAGACAAATATTTTTTGGAATCTTCTAACGTTGTCAGACTAAAGCTTGACAGTTACACACAAATGGTAGGGCAGAAGGATTTCACTCTCAGAGAAATGTAAAATCTGAGCTGGGCTGAGGCAGCTGAGATCCTGTGCTGAGGCACAGGGGCTATAAGACTTTCTCAGCTTTTCTCAGCCAGCATTACTAAGATAACAAAAATGCGTATGCTTATTTTCAAGCTCTGTGTCTGGAGAACAAGCACAACATGGCTGTCATCCCAACAGCCTGTTCGCCTCCTCTGGAGACAGTTTTCTATTCCAAGGCACCCCCCTCCCCTCTCTCTCCACCAGTCATAGTAACTTGCCTCCTTCACTGTGAAAATAAATCAATCTCATCTGCTGCTGTTCGATCGCTTTCTTCTCCCTGCCTCAGCTCCTCAGTCCTGCTCTCCCTTTGAAAGCCCCTTTCCACTGCACCATATGGCAGCTGGGAGAAGGGCAGAGCTCTGATCTATCTCATAACAAAAGAGGCTGTAGTGTCAAAAAGCCTCATGAATGCATGAGACACACTCATGTATAGAGAAATGCCTCTAGCTCTGTCAGGGATGACTAAAGAGAAGGATGATAGGCCTGACATCGCTTTGGGGTTGAGAAAGGCACCAGCACTCTCTGCAGCTCATCCCTTCCTCCCTCCCCTTCTTTGGTTTCATGCCAAAATCCTATTAGATCTATTAATGACAGGGGACACAAAGTCAGCGTGTGTGGCAGAACAAGAAATTAAATCAGGCCACATTATTTACTCCCTATCACTATTTTTGAGACAAAATCATAGTACTGGAAGAAAAAATAGCCACAAGAAACTAGACTTTAATAGTGTGCCAAAAAATAAACAAGTGAGATCTATCCCCACCAAAAAAGGGATTGAACACACTCCTGTACATTGCCTGTGGTGGCAGATTTACAGCAGAACTGCAAATTGAATGCTGGCAGGGTGACCCTGAAATACTATTTAAAGCATGCTGTTGAGTTCATTTTGCTTCCTCAAGCCACTGCTAATGCAAAAAAATTACTCTGGGGTCAGAAAATTAACTAGACCTATGACTATGTGTGCCCTTTGACCTGTTACAGAGGAATTACACTTAATTCTTGAGTATGAAAGAAATGCAAACTGGCACTTACAAAACATACATTCCTTTACCTTCTTTCTTCTGTTTCACTTTCTCATTTTCTGTTCTGGTGATGTTTGGCATGCTTCATTTCACAGAAATGAATGAATGCCTATAAAATGCATTCATGACCTTCACGCACACAGTTGGCACAATGATAGAATTTACAAATCTGAAATACACGGATTACAAACTTTTATCACTACAAGGAAGGAGGAAAAACCACCACTCCTGTGCAGCAGAATGCAACAGCGTATATTTAGTGAATAACAAGTTACTGAACTTAAATATTTCATTAATAACTGCAGTTTATAAGTTTCATTTATTTCATTAATAGCTTCAGTTTCTGAACATAACTGGGGACAACTGTGCTGTTTTATCTCCATGAAACAAAGTCTATTTAAACCCTTAAACTAGAATTAAGTTACTTTTTCTCCTTCTTCCCTACAAAGGCCTCAGAAATCACAAAACTCTCTGTCCCTGGGGTTACTTAAAGCAACCTGGGCAAACTTCCAAATGCTTGTATATGTGACCTTTGCAAGTATTCCACAATACCACCTCCCAGTGAAATAAATCCATGAACATGCATATAGAAACTCAGCAGCAGCACGGGGGTTAAAAGATGAGCTTCTATCAACACTGTTGAATTGTGTCCTTACAATCAGCTTAGAAGTTTAGTTTAGAAGATTTTACTTTACCATATGTAATTGCATAAAATATGTTTGTAGTATCTCCTGAGTCTTCCTTCTTGGAATGTACTTAATGTAAAGCTATTGAACAGCATATGTATATGTATATATTAAAGATACTGTTTATATGTTCATCACATGTCACAGACAACTTTCAAAAATAAACTACAATGAATTATGCAATGTAAAAGTCACACTGGATAAACTTTGAAAGTGTCTGTTTAAAATTAATTCTGCCATGTTGTTAGGGAAAAAAAAACTCCTATAAACTGCTCAGGAATGCCTCTGGTATGGCTCTGGGGAGGTGAGCGAGTGTGGTATTTGATAGACTTAAAACTTCGGTGCACTCCAGTTCCCTTGAATTGTAACAGGCAGAGTTTAAGCTCTCATCCTGGCAGCCGGACTTGTGCCGGGTCCCTGCTGGGAGGGAAGGAGGGAGGGAGGGAGCCCGGGAAGGCAGGGAACAATGCCGCCATTCAGGCTCCCCATTCAGCCCAGCCACATCTGTTTACATGGCCTGTGCCCACCTCTGAAAAGAGTGTTCCTCCCACCTCCATTTCATCTCACATGGCCCTGAACAGTGAGCGATCTGAGAGCTTTTCTGCTGGAAAGTTGCAGTTTCACATTTATTTTATGAGGCCAGAGCTGACACAGGCTAACAATAACATGTACACATTTCTAGAATCTGGTTTGTATTTTATTGTAATCTGAGAACAACTGCAAAATTGTCCAAAACTCCCCAGTTTCAAAATAAGTCTAGCACAGGCGATATTGACACTGAACTTGGGGGGCCAAACTACAGTCTTTCAGCTACATTTCTAAGGAGTGCTTCCTCTAAAACAAATTTTGAGCCTCAAATATTTTTAAACAATACTGACAGCACTCAGAGAAAGAATAAAAAGTGTATTTTACGAAAAAAGCATTTATGTCTTACATTTTGTTGTCCACGGTTAGAGTCCATAGCTGCACATTCTGTCAATAAACAGTTCATGTAGAAATACTGTGACTACATTAAGTTTCTGCAACTTTCAAACTGAGCATTACTTTATACAGAAGATACTTCACAGAAACCAACATACTAGGCTAAAATGATTGAAGACCAACAGACCAACCCCCCTTTTTATTTGAATTGAGACTTTAGCTGATACAGGATGATGCATGCATTTCAGAGAATCAGAAGAAGCCCATGATAACCAGGGAGAGCAGGAGATGCTATAAGCTGACCACTCTCAGCATACCAGTGTGTGATCAAGTTTTATGAAGCAATACATAAATACAAAGCAAACTTTATGCATTCAATGTCAGCATGATTTGTCTCTGCTGATTAACTCATGAACTTCTAGAAGTTTTTCCCAAATAAGAAATGCAGGCTCATATGTCTGCCAAATACATCACAGTAATTGCACTGTAAAACTGTTAAGTTTGCAAGTGTACTGAAATTCATGCTGTAAGTGGCATGATGGTATCACGATACACTGGATATATAATAGGGAAAAAATCCAGCAAGTTCCAAGGATGATTACAAAGCAAAGTTCTAAAAGAAAAAACAAGATAGTCTGCTACTTATAAAGTATTAAATAGCAGAAAATGAGCTAAAGACAAAATGTGAAAAACCTGAAAAAGAGTCTCAAAAGAGGATTATTGAGATGTGAACCCCTATTCTCAGGTGAATTGCTGTGAACTTGTGTAGTGCTTGATGATTTCCTGTGCAGATCTTGTTGAACATTCAGCTCAGTCTGACATTCCTGCTTCCAAAAGCCAAACTGTATTCAAGATTAGCTTACATTACATTATTTATTTTCCTGGTGCTTTTCTTCTAGGTTCATTAGTTATCCTGATAATGGCAAGACCATATAAGTAAAGAGAATCTGAGCAAAAAATTTGCTTATTCAGTATTGAACTTGCTCAGTGATGGCTGTCACATTGTTTTGAACTTCTCTTCCATGAAGACTTTTAATCTAATGATTTCTTTATGCACAAAGCAATTATTTATTGAAAGGTCCTAGCAGAATCAGGGACAGTTGTTCAAGTGGAGCATCCTTGTCTTCTCTGGTTTTGTTTAATATAAATGGAACAGCCTGAATATAAAGGAGCAAAGGACAGAGAAGTCCTCTTCCTTGCTCTCCATGTTCTTATATAGTACAAGAAAAGAGAAGGACCTTGACTCTAGAGAGTCTGTGTGGTGATTAAGTAGGGAGGGATCTTCAGAGGCTCCCACAGTTTTGGAGATTTGCCAGTCTGTGCCCATCTCAAACTAATGTTGGTCTGCCCCATAATCTGCAATCACAGCACTTACATTCTTGGGGGAAAGGAAGGAGGGCAGTCAATTGCCTTAAGTCACAAATTGAATTGTATTATGTTATGACTTAAAAGAGCCAGTAGGGATCTACAGCTCAAACTTTGTCCTTTACCTGCACTGGTGTACCCAAACATCACAGCACAGCTGATGAATAGGTACTGGTATCTGAGAGGTACCATAAGCACGTACTAGAAACAAAGCAAAAAAAACCAAAAAAAAAACCAAAAAAAAAAACCAACAACAAAAAAAAAACCCATACAGAGTAAAATCCCAGGCAATATGGATCTAATCTGAATATAGGAGCTCCTTAGGAGTGCTGCAGCCTGACCAAAACAGCATCCTTGAGAGTAACCTGCCCTCTTTTCAAGTCCAAAACAGCCTTGCCAGTGATGTCAGTGGGGCCAATATATCAGCTTGAAAGGTCAAGATTTGCAAAATAAACTTTGATATAACACAAAGAACTTGCCTGAACATTTAAAAAAATAAATGTTTTAGAATCTGAAGTATAAATCATACACTGTACTGCAGCTAGCTGCAAAAATAGGCATCAGAAGGCAAGTAACTTAGCAAAAGGAGAAAAGTAGAGATTTATAAAATTTGCAGCACTAAATCAGGTCATTAAATTCAACTAGTTTTTCTTCTACTTCTTCTGCATTTATCTTGCAGAAGGTAAACTGTTACTTCTATTGAAGAAAAGACAGTAATTTAGTTCTAGCAGAGTATGAACAGCATAAAATTCAAGTTAGATACATTTTTTAAATTAAAGGAGTGTCACACAAGAATAAATGGTACAATATTCAGGGTTAATTTATACACAAACCTCAGTGGCTTTTTGCCTTACCTTTTTCTCCATCATTAGCTGTTTGGTTTGTGTTTTGGTCTTGTTTTTCACTTTACTCATTACTGTTAAGTGTAGAATATGCTCAATGATTTTGGTTATTGATTTTTGTGCTGTTGAAACATAGCCTCTAGATCTCATTACAAGGATTAAAGTGCTTTATTTCTCTACTAAGCAAGCACTACAAATATAGAGGAAAAGGTAACTCCTCAACAGCTTTTACTCCACAATTTCTCATATGATGTTTTAAATAGAAAGCTATCTAAAGCAGTGTGTAGCTTACCAAGGTTTCCTAAAGCATTTTAATTTACTAACAGTCATGATCATACTTCTGTGATATGTGCATGTGTTACCCTGAGAAAACAATAAGACCAGAAGCAAAATTCATCAAAAGATCTCTGACAGAATACTGTATACTAAAAATTAAGAATCAGAATCATATCACTTCTGTCTGTTCACAGATTTATAGTTCACATCTGATCTTTCCTAATTGAAGCAAACAATTGTGTATTTGTAACAGGTTTTAAACTGTGATGCTTTTTTCCTGGATGGTGCTTCTTTTCAAAATTTATGAAATGACCGTAAACATAATGAATTTTTTTAAAGAGCTTGAAAATAAACGGAAACATTTCAAAGGGAAGATTTCAGCTTAACCCAAATGAAAACAAAGAAACACTCATACATCCCCAGCATATAATTATTCTCACAGAGGTAACACTACTAGGCAGTGACTACTTTTACTACACTGCCTGTTGTAGATAAAGATCATTTAAATTGTGTCTGTCTGGATGCTTATGCTACTTACTTGAACATTTGAACCTGTTGCTTGAAGGGGAGGGAACAGGAGAAGGTGAAAAGACTATATAGCATTGCTAATCCCTTGAGCCATCTGGTGACTTGAGGCCATGCTTTAGGTTTATGTGTATATTGAAAACCTATTCCTTTCATTCATCCCTTCCCTGTGCCAATTTGTCATTGGCTTTTTTACTGTCAAAGGATTCCTTGAAGTTAATCACAGTGAGAATCAATATCTTTTTATGCCGCAGTAAATATTCACACTGGAAAGATTATTTTTTACTCATTTCTTCCCCTCCCCTCTACTACTTGCAGTGATTTGTAAAAGTTGCTGATACATTTTCACAAAGCTGAGCTGAAAACCATGGTAACTTTGTCTTTAGTAAAAGGAAAACAACTGATTTCTTTAGCATTTCTGTGTAATCTGAATGACTTCTAAGAGATGACATACTCTGAAATGCCCATGTTACGCAGGACTTGAAAGAACTGCACCTAGACACCACCTTCTAACTGAGCTGAGACAGTATTTGCATGTTTAATTATCCAGGAACCGATCTGCATCTACACTTGTACACCACAAGCCTCTCAAATCTGCCAAATTTGCATCCATACCAATACAGCAGATTGCACATTCAGCCTGTCCAAAAGACTGATTATTTTCTAGAGCGTGCATGAATTTTTCATCTATGTACGCACGCGGTTCTGTATGAAGCCAAATCAATTGTGACTCTGCCATGAGCAGCAGAGACTTCACAGCTGTTTGATATCAATAAATTTCCTACAGACTGGACAGAATAACACCTCACAATGCTGCAGTTAACTTCCAATGCCTTTTGCACTATTTCTCAATTTGTGCATCAGATTTTTTTTTATATCATGTTCCCTGAAGTAGCTGCAAAGTAAATCTGTCATAAATGTACTGGTTCTGTGCACTTTGAAGTGAAATCACGTTCTACTGCATGCTCTTCCCATATATTAATTAATTCTTCTTCATCCTTTTCTGGCTAGACAGCATATCTGATTTGTGAACCTTTCTTTATCTGATAATATTTTAACAAAAAACCAAAACCATAATTTTCACTCTTAGATCTTTTTGTGAATATCAAAATGAAAAGAGAAAATTATGAAGCACAGCAAAGGTAGAAAAAAGCAGATCTAAACATCTGAGAAATGGTCTGAAAGACCTCTGGAATTTGGGAGTCTGAGCAGTTTTTGAAAGGTAATCCAAGAGGTCAATATCTGTTTGGGAAGGATACTTGAGTTTTTAAGTATTTGTTGGGGAGTAACCCCAGTAGGAAGCTAACCCCCAGACAATCACTTGCTCCTCTGTGGTGGGATAGGGGAGAGGAATGGGAGAGGCAAAGGAGAAGAAAATCCTGGTTTCAGATAAAGACAGTTCAGCAGAGAAAACAAAAGCTATACATAAAATCAAAGCAAAATAAGGATTCAATTCATTACTTTCCAGCTGGAGGCAGGTGTTCAGCCAAGTTCATTACCCATAAAGGTTACTTGGGAAGATAGGTTCCATAACTCCAGAAACCCCCTTTCCTTCTTTCTCCCAGTTTTTATTGCTAAGCATGATGCCATAAGGCATGGAATACCCCTTGGGTTTGTTGGGCTGCACAGCTCTGACTCTCCATCACCTGGGTGCAATACAGAGCAATACTGAATAAGTTCTTAAGTTCTTGTTCAGTCTTTCAGATCTGAGACAATCAGTGCATCAAATTTCATCTTACAAGATAAAAATGTTCACCATTCTGGCTTGCAAGGGAAAACAAAGGATATTATTAAAAACTAAAAATAACAACATAAAATATACAAACCATTGCTGACTGAGAACACCCCACTGCCTTGCCAACAACAACACATTGTAACACATTAGTTGGAAATAGCAGCCTGAAATCAACCCAGCTTGTGCTTAATGCAAAACCCTGCAAACTAGAAATTGTTATTAAGCAGTTGGTACAGCAGTACCTCCAAGAGGTACTAATGAAGGTGGCACTTTGCTATGACAAAGGCCATAGAAACATGCAGTTAGACACAAATGAGTTCAACAAAGCCTTTGGGATCTGAGCTACTAATTATACTCAATAATTCTGAATTATAAGTTCTGCTTTAATATTATGTCTGACCTGATTTAATATTATGTCAAAGAAAGGCCCACTGAAACAGTAGCTTCTTGTAAATTCAACTTTAGAATTTATTAAGATTTTTTCCAGTTTCTACTGTAATGAGTACAAAACTAAATTCCCACTGAGCTAGGGTGAAACACGAAGTCCAAGCTGAAGTACAGGATGGTCACTGGAACAAATAATGAATTTATTTTATTTATGGTAACTTATCTGCAATTGATATTGCCTTTATATCACACAACATAGAATCCTGTAACTATTGTCAAATATAAAACTGAAATAAATCCTTGAAAAATGTAACACACGATAAGAAATGTATTTCTACCATCAGTATTTCTAGAATCCAAGACCAAAATAATGCTAAACAATTTAAAGACTAATATTATCAGATAACAAAAAGTATGAGAAATAAAAAAATGCTCACTTTATAAGGCACAAATGAGCCACTAATTGACAGGAGCTAAAAAAAACCCTTCTCTTGTTGTCTGGTTATTCGGCTGCGGATTGCGGTTCTGTGCTCCGGAGCATCTGGTAGTGGCCATTACCAGAGATCAAATAGAGGACCAGATGGTCTCTTGGTTTCACTTGTTACAATGGTATGACCACTGAAATGTAAAAGCTCTTCACAGAACCAGAAGGAGAGCATTTACCTCTGAATGCCTGATCTCTTAAGAAAAAAAAAAAAAAAAGAAAAAAGAAAAGGGAAAAAAAAAAAGAAAGAAAAGGAAAGAAAAGAAAAAAAGGACTCATCATACCTCTGTGAATCCAAGAGAATAGCAACCCAATTTACCTAGGAGACACTTTGGAGCAGAAGAAGTCAAATTATTTGTGAACTTTTCTCAGGGGAGGATCTGGCCTCAGCATGCTTTTGTGGCTTCAAGTTTATATTATTACAAAATACTATCCTGAGAATGATTTGGAAAGTAAAAGCAGGAACTAGTGGTATAACCTGACAGGACAATATCATAACAACCCCTCAGCCCTGTGCTGTATTCCTGCCTCCCAAGTCAAGTTGTCTGTGATTTAAAAACACTATGCATGATCCTGTGGGTTTGCTTCATACCAGAGCACTGAAGGACTAGAATAGGTTAGATGACTGAAAAATTCATACTCAAGACGGGAAAAATTTGGCATCTTAGAGAAAGGTGATATGAGGAGCCTCAGAAGTGCTGATTATGTGTTAGTTTCTTTTTTGTTGTCTTCCAGAGTCTTTCTGATGTTCTAGGTATGTGGGGTCATAATTTAAATTATCCTTTCTAAAAAAGTGTAATCACAATAAAATATATGGACTTGACAGAAGCAAGGGAATTGGAATAAAGAAGCCTCATTTTTGGCCTTGCTTTGTGATAATGAGCCTCCAGAACACATCCTCCTCTTTTCCAATGTCTCTACAATGGGGGTTCTCAAAGAGCTTGGTCTTGAAAGCATCATCCACCCTAGCAATGGGGAATAATGACTACTCTGGCTTCTGCATGTAGGAGTTGGAATATATTTATTTAGGTTTTCATCCCTTTTTAACATCTAAATAAGAATTATTTCTGTCTCAGTTACTGTTCTCTTAATTCAAATATGAAGAGTTTGAAATGTTTGAACATGGAGATTAGTTGGGGTACATTTCAAGTCATTATGTAGCCAGAGAATGTGTATCTGGAAAGATAATTATGGGAGAAAAACAAATGCAGGCTATTCTTCCTTGGATAGAGGAGCAGGATATGTGTTCTTATAATCACACTAATTTATTGAGGAGAGCTGTTCTTCCAATGATATAAACCCTGAATATGCCAAACCTGGAGAAGTGTCCTGCCTCTTAATATTCTCCAGAGAGAACACCTTGCCAGCCTTGTCTTCTCTTATTCCCCTCTTCCTACTTTCCTTACTAATCCTAAACCCTCAGAGACCATTTTGCTGGAAAAAAAAAAAAAAAAAAGCCCAAAAGCAACTGCATTAACTCAGGATGTAACTGGCACTGGATGCTCCAGAGACAGTGACTTGTCTGTCTCAAGTCTTTTAGGAAGAGCTACACTCTAAAAATGATATTGAAAAACACTCATTCACAGTATAAAAGAGCAAATTACAAAATCACACCCTGTACACATATAAGCAATGGAAAGACACTATTGCATATGACATTAATGCTGATGCTCAGCAAAACCAATACTGCATGAAAAATACAAACTCTTCAACACCTGTTTTTTTTTGGTGGTTGGTTTGTTTGTTTGTTTGTTTTTTTTTGCTTTTAAAAAAATTCTATGCAAGGGAAACTTCTGAGCAGCAAGGCTGTTAATTAGAAGGGGAGGCAATGAGGACAGAGCTGTGAGCCTTATCAACCCTCTTGGAAAAAGGGAGTGATCCCATGGCATGCCTGGGAACAATTGTACCATGATGCAGCTCATTTCCTCAGGCAAGAAGAGATGTAAATATTCATACAAGGACACAAATCCCACTTTTCTGTAATATGAATTTAGATGCCTTGTTATCCACATGACCCAAAAAAAAAAAAGGGCCTTAATAGAAAACACATCAAGGTGGATTTGTTAAGTTTTCCATAGTTTCCCCTCTCCTTTTTTGTTTTTTTTTTCCGGATGGATCAGATTTCCAGTGTGTGATTTTCAGATACAACCAGAACTGACTTGTAGAGGAAAGTGATGGAGAACAGCAAAATACAAAATAGCAGGTCTTAAAAATAGCCAGTACCCTGGATGATAATGTTATTAAACTACTTTGTTCCAAATTCTTTCTCACCACTTCATGTTTATTTTTTCAGAAGGGATGAAGAGAAGAGGAACAGAGTTTAAGAAAAGGTCACATAGGAAAAACCTTTTAGAAAAATCCCTACTAAATTATATCTTCATTACTATGGCTTCTCCAATGTACTAAGAGTAGTATAATAACTTGCATATTGGTGGGAAGGCAGAAGGCTATTTTGGAAACCTCTGGCCAGATATGTGTTTTTAAATACATGAAAAATAAATTTCAAGCACTGTAAGCTGGGCATGACAAGAAATTCAGGTGTATTGTCATATTCTTTAGATGGAAAATTGAATCAGAAAAAAGAAAGAAAAGGGAAAATGGATAAGATACACTTTTTTTCAGATAGCATTAAAAAGGAAACATGATTCTGCTTTGCTTCATCACAGTTTTTCTTTTGGGGCTCAGTGCCAATTTGCTAGCAAGTAGCATGTGGCCTGAGTGACAATCTTTTTAGCTTATTTCAGGGATCCTGGCTTTTTCATTATATAAATAATGGGGAAACTGCACGAATTCCTGCACTTCACATCCCATTCCAGCTCCCAAGGCTTCTTCCTCAGCAACTTGGAGAGCCTAATGGAAAACAGATGAGGATATTCAGTTACTCAGAGACAGTATTTTAAGAAAGAAAATGAGCTGTGAAGGAACTCCTTCACCTCCCCAAATTCAGGAAGTTTACTTTCACACCCACATAATAACAAAAGGGAAAATCTATACCAAAGTTACAATTTTGCTATACAGCAAAAGCCACAGTGTTAAAATATCATCTGAGAAATAGTATTCCCAACATGGAAGTTCAAAGATCAAAAGGTGCTCACATTCTTAACAAGATTTGTTTATTTTGACTGAGAAAATAAATTCCTTTTATGTATTATAACATGTGCCACATTCTTGTAAGTATTATTTTCTGGTGAATTCATAATTACTTCATTAGAGATGATCAAAACACAAAGGTTATTAACCCATATTCTTTCTGTACTCCTACCAGCCTGTGCTGTGTGAAGTTTTAACTGGATGCAGCTCTTATGTTTGTGCAGGAAAAAAAAAGGTACCTAAATTGTCCCCTGAAGCAACCACAGAAAGAATTTTCACTGCCAAATGTATGTGTTAGTGCTCGATGGATTAAATAACAAAAAAAAAAAAAAAATGAGAAATACCTGCTCCTAACCAATCCCTCTCTGACACTTGGAGACATTTCATGTTATTTCATTCTTCCCTCATTTCTTCCTGTTTTTTGTCCATTGTGGTAAGGCTTTGGGGGAGAGAGAATATTTGAATTCTTAGTGAGGTTTTTCTGGTATCCATTCCCTTAGAAATGTAGCCAAATTTGTTATTAGAAGGGAACTCTGCTATTTGAGTTCTCACAGGAAGATTCAAATCAGGAGGAAAAATTCTATTACCTCCCTTAATTCAGGGGGTACAACAACCAGAGATATATAAAATAAGTGCAATTTCCAGTTAACTTTCTAACCCGGTATGTTTGAAAGCAGCAGCATTTGTTGTGCACCTTTACAGAAATAGGAGATTTATAAGAAATTAAGTAAGGAAAAAATGTTCCTATCTACCTTATCTTATAACAATTTCCAAATAGAATTCATACATTAAAAGCAATACAATGATATTGTCGCTTTCCCTGCTTGAAATAGTGTTTCATCATTCATCCATCTGCAGCAATTCTTCCAGATTTGGGCAAAAGCAAGCAGGCTGAGCTCAAAAAGCTACTATTACTCTGACATCACTTAGGAACTGAAGGTCCCTTTTCAAAAGGGATGTGTGACATGCCTGCACAACAGTATAAACTGGAATAATTGCCCCTGGGGCCCAAGCATCTGGGTTGGCTTAACAGGAGACATTCACAGACACTTTCTAAAGCCATCTTCATGGTTCTGTGTTCTGCTGTTGCACTCAGCAGGGTATGTCACTAAATTTCTGAGGACATCTCCTGCATGTTGCAAAGCTCAGCTGCTCTCTGGTTAGTCCTCAAGCTATCTTTGTGGGTATGGAGCAGGGAAGGGAGGATTTGTGGGAACTGACTATAGGATTATTAATGCTTGCTTTTTCAACATTTCTCAGTATTCCAATGGGAGAAAGCACAAACAGGAGCAGAACCAAGGCAATCTAGTCAGACCTGAAAATACTGTTATTTGTTGTTGACATGTACCTTGGTGTATTGGCGGGAATGTGGGAAGACAAAAAAAAAAGGGGAGTCTGGTAATACTGTAGTGAGTGCATATCCCAAAGGATTTCTATCTTTTCAAAAGTCAAAGCACTGTGGCTGCCTAATCTTCTGAGACAATATCACCAATTATACTAAATCTCTGAAAATTAGAGGGTCTGGAAGCACTCTTTAATTATTTGAGAAAATAGAGCTGAAAGGGATTCAGAATGCTAAAGATGAGGAGCAAGAGCTAATCACCTTGAGACTATTGGTTCAAATCAGAAGCAGAGACAGAAGTGTATTTTATTCTTTACCCATCTCTTTTATCTATGTATAACTCATTGTAGTAATTTTGTAATACCTTTCTCCTGACAATCCAAAGCTATAAAAAGGACAGGGAACTGAGAGATATAAGGTTTCACATCTGCTGACAGCTTGTTTCCTTCCTCCTCACTCTGTGTTACCACTATTCAGGGGATCGTCAAGACAGAGATGCTCGTACAGAAGAATGCAACTTCTGTAATGTGTCAGTCATGAAACTATCTCAAAGGAAAATCACAATTAAAAAACTAGAAATCCTTTAAAGACAGTGACATTAAACAGAGATGACACCCAAAAGAATACAGAGCAAATCTATTGTGCTTATTGATATGGAAAAGAGTACTAAAGCTTACAAATGATTTTGCAAAAGCTGTGGTTTATAAAAACAGCTGGGTTTCACTTGAAAACAGCCATCAGACTTAGGTGTATGAGCATGTCAGCTTAAAAATGAAAACAGTCACCACAAATAATGAAAGCATACAGACCGTGAACCTGCCTGTGCTTAAAGTTGCGGGCAGTGCCTGTAAAACATCATGTGCTACCAAAAGTAATCAACTGGAAAAAAAGAAAAAAGATGGAAGCTCAAAAAATATGGAATTTTTAGTCATCATTAACCTATTCAAAGGTATTTAGCTTATCTTGACACATGGGTCCTCTCTGTGATAGGCCAGATACGTTTTGACAGCACAGTGTTTAGAGGAAAAATAAAATATGCAGTCACATACAAGTTACTTGCTAGATTGCACATTTCTGAATGCACAGCAAGGACAAGGAGAAGCCCCTTGGGTGACTGTATAATGGAACTTTGCAAATCCATAGCTGGATTCATTACTTGGCACAGTATTCAGAAAAAAAAAAAAAAAAGATCCTCTGTCAGCATTGATGACAGTGTGGTTTCATAACAAACTTACTTTAGAACAATGTGTTTGTTGTGAGGCTTTTGAGCTTCCTGTGTCTGCAGTGCCTGGAATAATGTCTCCACAGCTGAGTATGGCACCAAGAAAAGCTGAACCTAAGGACTGGGACTGTTTTGGATGTGCTTATAGGAGAAATCTGGATATAGGCTACTTGTGACAGTTCTTAATCATGGAGGGAAAATATTATCTTCAGCAACTAAGCAACTTTATTTCCCCAAGCTGGAAAAATATGGTATAGAAAATATCCACGTTTCCTGTGAAGCAATGCTGGATTTGGTACTGAGAGAAATTTTTGAAACTTTTGTCTTTCAAACCCTTTAGACAAGATCCCACATTCATGTTACTCCATGTGAAAGGAAAAATAAAAGAATTTTCTTGTGAATTAATCATTGTTAAAAGAAAGGGAACAAGTTAAATATTCATTTTTCAGGAGTGATGAAATATTTTTTTCTGTCACAAATCCTACATGGACCTGTTCTGAGACCCAGAGTGTTCAAGAGAGTCATAAACTGTCAGAAAATTCAGATAATGAGAAGAAAAAGCTTGAAGATAGTACAAAAGTGCTCGAGGTAATCAATCTAAAAGTGAGCTGTAAAAGAGACTCCTTCATTTTAAGCAACTAGATAATGAAAACAGACACCAGTGCAACACCCCTAAAACACAAAAGAGCTCATAAACTTATCAACTACACAGTTAGCCTGGTGAGTTAATTCCTGAACAGGTGTGCCAGAGAAGGGAGAACCATCTCCCTGCTGTTTTGTAGTTTCTGAAAGCACTCAATTTTGTTAACAATTGGCAGAACACTGGTATAGCATGAATCAAGAAAAAAAATTCAAAAAATGAGACTATATAGTTGGTGCATTAGGGAAAGCGCCAAGTTTCCTCAAAAGATTTTTTTTCAGCCTTCCATAAAATGCAGTTTACAGTGGAGTCTGGCTGTAGAAGGGACTGTCAAAATCAAGGTCCTTATCTCTTTCAAATGGACACAACATCACTTGGCAGTTTTCTTACTGTCACACTTGGTCCTTCACCAAGGTTTGAGTCATCTTGTGTTGTGGTACTCAGCTGTCATCACTCCACTTAAATGTGCCTGTCCCTGAGTGCTGCTGCTCCAAATGATCTGTTACACTGCACAGCGCTTTGAGGTTCTACAGAGTACCCAGTGTGACATAAGAAAACATTTCAAAAATGCATTTAAAATGAACCTACTTGTGCTAAAGATGATCAGCCCACTCTATTCAGCCATGCATGAAGCATTAACTGTTTAAAATTTTTCTGTATTGCTATGGTAACCCTCATTCTCCAGCAGTCTCTTAAAACAGCACACAGAAAGGCATTCATTTTCCAGGAAAGCTGCTGTTCCTGAGAGCTCTGAAATGCCCACCCAACTCCCATTACATATAATTTGACTCAAGAGCACACACCAGTTTAATCTGTAAAATTCATTTAGCTCATGACCTGGCCTATTGTGCAAGTCCAAGTCTCACAGACACCTACACTCAAATCACTTGGTTTTACTGTGGTTGCAGACTGAGAAATAACCCTGTTAAGCACTGTGTGTTTACATAGGTGACTGAATGGCTCCCATGTCTGATTTTACTCAATATCCCTGAAAATAATTTCCTCCTACATCACAACCCTGGAGCACAGGACAGGAAGTAGAAAGGAGAGGAGACACATCATGTAAGGAGGATGGGAAGAGGGAAGTGGAGAGAGTGCATCACCATGGCCCTTGTCTTGACAAATGGATATACAGCAGAACAATCTATAATCTTGAAATATCTGGATATTTGCTAGGTGTGAATCCTATGTTGAAATTAAGTACTTTAGGGTCCCTGAAACCAGCCAATGTCTAAATATAATAAACTGCAAAGCAGCTCTCTGTAAGTTAGCATAAGATTTTCACAAATACCAGGTCTGCAGCTCATCTGGGATGTGCAGCAGATTGGGCTCTTGATGTTATAGCAAAAACCCAAATATTTTTGCAAAACCAGAAGTTGCTTCTTAAACTCATACCATTCTATTGAATGCTATGTAATAAATAGACAAAGATAAAGCTGCTGTCTACATCTCAGGGATTTATTTTCCTGGAAAGTATGGTTCTTCATCCTTTCAGATACATGGAAAAGATGTTTTGTAAAGACTTTTCTCCTAAGTAATTCCTACATTAATAAGGAAAAATCTTGACAAAATAATGAATCCAGTCTCTCTTGCAAAGGATAAAGAAGGATAAAACTATTCCCTCACCATAACTCACCGTAGCCTTTTTCTTAGGGACCTCATATATGCAATAAATCACAAAGCTCTCAGTGTCCTGTCTGAATTCTTTTCCCCACACTGTGGAAGTCCCTGAGTACTTGCTTATAAGTAAACCTAACCTGAAAAAAATACTATCAGTTCTTCCTCCTGCAGCTCAAAGGGGAATGGCACATTGAGCCCATCATAGGCAGCTGTTAGAGCTTCATCTCTACCAGCTGGAAATATTTCAGTCACTTGTTTGAACTCAGTTTAAACTTGGAACAAGAAATCAGAAGCCTTAAAGAACTGCAAAGCGATGTTGTGTCTCTTTGACATTGGGAAACCATCATCAACAAGTCCAGACAGATGTGAAAACATTTTCATCAGTTCATTCCCAGATATTACTGAGTTAGTAAAAAATCCCTCAATTTATATGGAATAAGCTCCTTAAAAACATATCAACATAGTTCTCAGCTATTAATAAATTTAAATAGCTTTGCCTGGACCAGATTTTCATTCACATGGAAAACTATTGCATCCAGGGATTTGTCTTGCCTTGTGAACATATGATTCTCTTCCCAAGAAAAGCTGGCTGTGTAGTTTATTTCATTTTTCCATGTTTTGTTTTGTTCATAGTCATCTGAAAATGGTGCAGCTTTAATAAAGGGAATGCACTGCAAGAAAAATGTGTTTCTTCTTTCAAATGCTTTCATTATTAGCTATTATGGGACCTAAAAAACACTCACAAACACACTTTAAAAGGATTAGGTATTGTAATAGCCACTTTAATAAAAAATTTCTTTAAAAATGCCCCAGTACTGCTATTTCAATAAATGACAGGGCCTTTCTTACCTTGCCAAATACAAGTGTATTTGAAAATCTGATTTGTTCTTTCTTAATGCTTTAAAATTCCATCAGCTGCAGCTCAGTACCCCTACCCACTATCAGCCATGTTCTCTGAGTCATGCCCTCTTCAGCTTCTCTCTCCTAGGCTGAGATTATCTAGGCTTTTCCTGGGGCAAGGCTCTTGCTGGAAATGGCAGTGCCACTGACTGAAGCTCAGCTGTGCCACAGAGAGACAGTTTATGGCTTTTCTTGGTAGACCAAGACCACTGTGGTGAGCAGCCTGCAAGGCCACCAGCTCTCACCCATGGGCATTGTTTCCTAAGGAACCACACTACGAAATGCCAATCAGTAGAAACACAAACCCCAGTGGGGAGGAAGCATAAGGAAGGTTTAGTGCCCTCCTTAGCACCAACCTACATTTCCAGGGACGTGGATTTTTCCTTATAGATTTTTCCTTATACACAGCTAACACCTTTTCAACATATGGCTGTTAATACCCACCACATCCTCACTTGCATCTCAGCTGCTCCAGTCATATTTCTCAGCATCTTGCCCACAGGCTGGTGGGCTTTGATCAAAGCCAGCCGTTAGAAATTATTATGCAAATTCACTCATCAGTGAATGTGCACTGAATGACGCTGAAAATTGCACCAACCATGGCAGCCAAAACACCTTGAAGCCTGGCTAATGATGTGTAATCCCCGTTCACATTTCTCAAGAAATCCACCTATTTTGAGTTTGAAAAGCTGAAACAGGGCAAGAAGTTGGCAGTGGACTTAAAAGGGGAGGTTACAAATTGCATCAGTCCCAGGAAGCACTGAACTGAAATGCCTGTGTCCTCAGCTCTCAGTGCCTCCCACTTGGAGCCAGGAAACTGATTCCCATTACCAAGAAGATGCATTTACTTCTTTTTGAACTGCAGTGGTTCTGCTCAAGTTACCTCATCTGCCTGCAAGACCAATCAGAGGAGTTTATTACAGAACCAGGGTTTTGCTGCTGAGATTTATTGGACATGCAAAAGCAGACAGGCAGACTCGAGATAGGAAATAGCATGCATCACCCGCTCTCGAGTTTCCTCTCTACAGCTCCACTAAGTGTGGTTTTTGGCATGCACATTGGAAAAAAATATTTTCCATTAATAGTCTGGACTAGTGGATTAGACAAGTACACTGTCTTCCAAGAGCAGTGAGGTCCAAAACATGTTTAATTTAGTCTAAAGAGGACCCCAATGGACTTCCTGGATATTTGTATATGCATGTCATTTTATAGAGAAAGGTACAGACATATGGTTTGCATTTTCCCTTAGCTAATAATTTTTTCAGAAATTTAGTATTAGAACTGATCAGGAAAAAAAATCAGCAGAACCACATTCTGTAGAGAAATGCAAGTGTCTTCAAATGGAAAAAAAAAGCATTAAATTAATAATCAGATTTTTTTTTCCAAACCTTTACTCTGCTCCAGCAAAGAAGACATGCTCTATGAACTGCACCTCCAAAGGAAACAGTTTCCAGAGCAAACCCTTATGACTGCTGAAATGCTTGTGAACAAGCAAATTATTCACAGAATTTATTCAGCAAGTATGAAGACATTGCCCAGCCCCACAATTGATTGTAAGCCACTTATGAGCCAAGAGAGAGGCAAAAATCCTTTCTACTTGTTATTTCAACCCATGTATATGGACTAAAGGAATCTCTGAAATTTGTATGCATCTCTCTTCCTGCCTTTTTGTGCTGAATATTGCCATAAGAATTATTTTCATCTTTAGAGCTTTAGCTAGGTCTTCCAGCATGCTTTTAGACTGCACATGAAACACAGTATAAAAAGTCTGTCACCTTTTGTTAAGAGGCCATTATTGTGAGTCTTCTTTGCCAGATTTTAATCCAATCTGCCACTTTTGGCAAATTGAAATGTTAATATTCCTTTGATGCTCATCTGTGTTTTTGCCAAGATGTATAAAATAACTGATGCTGGAAGCCTTGGTTGCAACTGTCTGTTGAATATTAGGATGTCCACGTAAGACAGAAATAAAATCTTGCAGGTGAGGATATTTCAGATCATCTAATTTCTAAAAGGGAAAAAAATTCCAAATATAAAATTAAGTATTGTGCAGCTTTGTAACTTCTCTGATTAAACCACACAGTAGTTCTTTGAACAGATGAAAAAAAAAAAAAAAAAAAAAAAAAAAAAAAAAAAAAATTAGGATGCAACCAGTGAAATAAAGCAGAAAAAACGAGAAAAGTGACAGCACATTTTGCAACCAAAAAGTAGAGTGGAAGAGTGGAAGAGGCAGGTCAAGGCAGTCCCTTATGACAATATGAATGTTCTTATCGGCCAGATAGAGTTGTCTTGAATGAGAAAGAGCCATTCCTGGAGAAAAGACACAGAATGATCTTCTAATATCTGTATACCACAGCAAAGTATACTGACATTTTTCCTCATAATGTAGCTGGGTTTTTCTTGTAGCTGTTGTGATGATGTTGTAATATTAAAAATCATACAGATTAGAATAATTGAAAGTCTTGTTGTTTATTTTTTTCTCTGTTCTAACCAGATTCAAATTTGTCTTTACGGAGGAAAAAACTCTAACAATGTTGCTCTACTGATGTGCTGCACATGAAAGGAAAATAAAAATATTTTTTTCTCTGAAAAAACAAGTCTGGTTCCTGGCAAGACCACCAACAAGTTATATTGTATTTATAATTACAAAGAAACTACATAATACCAAATGTGTAGTATAAAAATCTTTAGAATCCAGTTTCTGTATGGGTAGAAGATGCCAAATACAGGATCCCAAAGCTGACATTCAGAAAATTTATCTTTAATGTACATGCACCAGTTTTAAAATTTCAACTGCCTTTTTTAACTGTCTCTTTTTCTCTGTCTCAATTGAAATATCTTTAAATGAAAAAGAATTATCTTTCCTTTCCTTCTTGGTGCTATTGAAAACTACATGGAGATTTGCAGCTCAGGCTAGATAGTGGATTTTAAAGCATAGTAGCTCTGTGATTCAAAATAGGCCAAAGTATCAAGTAAAATTAATTCTGAATTTATTAATCTTCAGAGCAACGACAACACACAGACCACACCTATTACTCTGTTCCCAGATGAGCTTCAGACACTGGTCCTGAAGGATGAAGTCCCATTCTGCAAAATGGTGGCAGAAGGTCTTGAAGTGTTTGGTTTATTACCTATTGCTTGGATAAACCGGGCTGTAGTAAGGTGTGGAAGTGGCTTGGAAGTCTGCAAAAGGTTTCCTCTTGGATCTCATAACAGTCCCACATGTGACATCTGTACATGATCAAAAGGCATCAAGTAACTGAGAGCAAGAGAAAACTTTGAGGAATTTATTTAGATCTTTGACTAAACAGAATTTTATCAAATTTACCATTCCTTTTTTATTTGGCTCATCAAGACCTTTCTTAATAAACAACTCTGTAATAAACAAGTTATAGTCTAGATCTGGCTACATGGGCAACTCTAAATATCCTTTACATCCAGCTTGCCTCTGAATATGCAGCTAGGTTCTAAAAATGTGTTTATAAACAACTATTTTTAGATATTGCCTAAACATTTAGAACTGAAGGCTTTCTGAGCAGGAAATGCTGGGAGGTCAGTCCCTTGGCTTTCAAGATACTAATAAGGAACACATGGAAAGGATGTCAAATAATTCCTACATTGTTTGAAGCAAAAGATGAAATACCGATATGTGCCAGCATAGAAGTTATGTGTAGGGATAACTCCCAAATCAAGGGGTAAAGTAATAAGCAAAAAGATAGACAAACTAACAATTTGATTCAGACAAGGCTCCACAATTGTGATGCTTTTAAAAAGATTATCCAAATTTGTCTGAACTTCCTGGTGCCTTTCTTTTTTCCTCTGCTTGTCTCTACTCATATTCAACTTTATCTATTCATTTTTAGGGGCTCAGATAACCCACCACTGACCAAACTTCCACAAAAAATTCAACAGGCTTCCAAATACTAATGTCCCATGTTCCATAGTGAAGACACATAATTTAGTCATCTTATTTCATACTTAATTTGCAGGTTAAAATTTCATCAACAGATAAAGATGCCATATTCTCTCCACTAATTCCTGATATGCTTTCTGTCCTGAAATTTTAACATGGTAGCATCTGTTAGTTTTTCAGGTCTTAATCTGGCCCAGAAAACCTGTCATAATTCTCAATTTATTCTCCCTTCTCTCTGAATAGCTGTTTTTTGTCCTTTCTGGATAGACAGCATAGCTATGCGATACTATTCCATAAGGTTTTAATTATTCTTCCACAGAATATTGCCATTCCCCAGGTTCCTCATGAAACTGCTCCATCCAATGTCAGGAATGTTGGGAGTTTTGCATCATGACTTCAAATGAAATGGAAGAATCTGCTAGAGAAAATGTGCACTGGAAAAGACAGAACAGGTGCATTTGAACATATAGATTCTTCCCAACATGCCTGAACATTTCTTCTCAGCCTAAATGTGTCAGAATATGTGCAGACAACATGTAAAGGAGTGGAAGGAGGGGGAGCATGAAAGTTGGTGTGAAATAGGAAAATGTATCTAAACAAGCTCATTTCTCTTACTTTCTCCTCAAGCTAAGCATGTTACTTCTCATAAGAGTGCAGTGTAAGCTGAACTAGATTGAAGAAATATTCATTTAGTGGTCAGTCCTGCAAGAACAGGAATGCCTGCCTTGGAAATCTGAGCACTCAGTGGCAGAAAGCATTAATCATCCTACAGGATCCGTGTAATGTAAATTTACCTATTTTCTACTTCTAATTAAAAAAAATCAAGCAAATACAATCTTAAAATATTAATATCAGCACCTTTTATCACTCTGCTACTATTGCCATATTACTTTAAGCACTTAAAATATAAGATATATAATTAAAACACTTTAGAACTATGGAAGTTTTACAAATAAACTTATAATATTCATATAATTGGCCTTTTTTCCAGTGCTATTCACTGAGATTCACTAATTGTTTATGTGTTATTGCATTACATAGTCCTAGCAGTCCTTATAACAGCACTGACCAAAATCAATTTAAGACATTTTGCCCAGGAACAAACTCTCATATTGTTTAAAGGACAGTTAAAAGTAAAGAAAAGGAAAAAGTACCCCAAAAATTCCTTTCCATAAGCCTTTGGTAGGTATTCAGAGATTTTGCAGTTGCTGTCTGCTATTGCTGTGGAAAGAATATTTAAGCCCCTTTTTCACTTCAGCTTTACAAAAGCAGCAATTAAGAAGAGAGAAGAAAAAGAAAGAAATAAATCAGAATTGCAGCTAAAAGTTGAGAAGCAAAGCGGGAGGAAAAGAAGAGATGTGTAAGAGAAAAAAAAGAAATAAAAGTGTAAAAATAAATGGAAAGTCTTTCAAGTTTAATAAGGTCAAAGCCTCTGAAAGCACAAAACAAGTTCTAAAAGTCCCTGACAAGAAAAATACAAAACCCTCCAAAAATTCCTTCACCTCAAATATAATTACGAAAATATGCTTGAAAATAGGTAAGGTTCATTATATGAGGTGTCCAGCCATGGAGAAATGTTGTCCTGTCTTTGTAAAAGCAGTTCCTTTCTGAAATTTCTTTCCTTTTCTTTGTTTCTTGCTTTTCCTTGATTATCAGCAGCAAATAAAATGTGCATAATTGGGAAGTATTGCATTAAGGAAGACCTAAATCCATCCTGACAATTTCTGAATTCTTTTCTGTGCTGGGCCATTTTTGAGTTTGTGCACTCCTCAGACTTCCATATACAAGTGAGCAAGGGTCTTCAGATCCATATAGCAAATGTCAAATTCTTCCATGCTAAAGAAATGGAAATGCAGTATTCTGCTGCTAAAGGAATAGAGCTGAGGGCTAAGTACCATATTTTATTTCAGATACTGACATTTTCCCAGCGTGTCAGATGTCTCAAAGAGTCATCAGTTCTGACTGGTTACTGAAGAGACAGTTGTGAAGATATTCAGAGCCTTTCAATGAAAAGGAATTCCTTCTCTGTCATCAAGTAAGCTTTAGAAGCAATTTAGTCTAGATAGATACTTCTGTCCATTGACCTCCTGGGATAAGACAGACCCTATTTCCTCTCAGAAATATGTTTGAAATGTGAATTCCTCATTGAAGAGAAGCATATACAGACTTACAATTGAAACAGTTCTTGAGAGTCTGAAAGGCCTTTTCAGAGACTTGAAACATTGTAAAGGGAAATGCATTCTTAGTTAGGTCTGTTAACAAGGCTTCCTCAAAGAAACCTGATGCAAAAATTTCCTGAGAAAGAAGTCTCAGAAGAACTGCAAACAGAATAGATTATTTCTACTCCAGGGATAAGGAAAGGCCTGATCTGTAAAATATTTCAAGTGACGAAGAAGGTCCTGATATTTATGTATGTTATTAGTTAAATTATTAATTAAACAGATAATTTAGAATCAAACCAGCATCCCCTGGTACATAAGGTGGTCTACTGACAACGGACCAGTTTCAAAGAACCGTACTTCTGTGGATGCCAAATGCCTGCCAAACCTTCTTATGGAAATGTATTGACCTGGGACAAAGACAAAATATGTGTTTTTCTGTGAGTCTATCACAGCCAGGCAAGGTTTCCTATACATCACTATGGTGACTCAGCTCTAGCCTAAGGAGCAAGATGCATGCCGTAAGTAGAAAAGTTGGAGTCATGACACCAGGGGCAAGAAAGCCATCTTTCTGTGTTGCCATACCTGCTTTTCTCAGCTTGCTCATTAACAGGACACCAATTTCATTCTGCTCCCTGATTCTGGAGCTCACTTGCTTAGAATTAATCTTGTGTAAACTTGTGCAGCTTATGGTCAGGTGACAGAATTTTTTCTGGAAGTTGAGGTAAACCCTGCACCATTTCACTTAGGGATACACACAGTAAGGGCACTTTGAGTCCCTACTTGTGGTTTTGCTCTTACGCGCTTTGCTTTTTCTCAAAAGCCAACAGTATTTCTTGATTTTCTGTCTGCCTTGCAGCTTTCACCCTTTCATATTGTAGCCTCAAACCACTCCAGAGGAGAATCAGTGCAAGTTCTACCTTACTGTCAAGGGACACTTAGTCACAGAACAAGTCCAACTCTGGGAGAAGTGTGAAAATGAAGTCTGAAGGTGCTCTGAAATGGGAAGTGTTGAGCAGCTTGTGAGCCACATGCAGATGGTGAGAGACGTTTCTCAGCACAACATGATGTAAGCATTGCCAGCCCATAAGAATTAATACAAGGAAAACTGAAATTATAACAAAATTCACTTTTCCTCTCTTAATGACTTAACACTTAGATTGTGAAGCATAATCCTTCACAAACTCTCAGACCCTCACTTCCACATGGCAGGAGTGTGCTTGTCAGTTATCTGTCAAAGAACAGGCTGGGCACAGGGAAATTGGAGAAAAGCTGAACTGAGGCATGTTACTCGAGAAGTGCCCTGGTTTGCACTTGGGTTTCCACTGAACTAGTTTACAGAGTTGTGCTACAGTTCTGCTAAAGCAAAAACAGATGAGTTTTCAACTTGCAATCTATATGGTCATCACTTTTTCATGCCCTTAATTAGAAAGCCTCTTGCCAGAAAATTTAAAAACTCTAAAAACTTTGCTGCAAATGTACAATGCTTAAACCATGTACACTAATGAGGCTTAATGCCAGCACTAGCAAGAGGCTCTGGTAAGCAATTAACTGTGAGACAGAGAGGAAGACCCTTTATATGCATTGATTTACTCATAGTCCTGTCAGGTCCATTGACACTTTACTAAAAGCTGTGAATTTATTTCCTTGAACCATATAGTAGGCTCTGTGCCCCAAATGTAAAAAATATATATAACACATGATTTTCCCAAATTGTTTTAACCCTTAGAGTCCTCAGGGCAACCAGAACTGAAATTGCACATCAAGTTGAAGCCTTACCTGCTGAACTCTTTCTCACCTCAACATATTTCTGTCTCTCTTTGGAAGATGATTTAGAAATTCGGGAATCGCTCCAGGAATTTAAATTGTGTATCAAAAAGCCCAATAATCCTCTTGCTTCTTTAACAAAATTAAACATTTGATAAATTTGTGTAAAATAATAAATTATATTTGAGCGCTTCCTATAATGTTAGATAATAGTATATAGCTGCACTTAATTTGCCAGATTTGAATTGCATAAAGCACATATGAAATGAAAACTCCTGTTGAAATCAGTGGAAGTTTTATTTCAGAAAGACTTGCTGAGATTCAAAATCCCTTAAGAGACTGAGTCCAAAGGACTTGGTTTCAAAACCCTCTGCACTCTTCAGATCAAGATCCACCTTTTCTGACTAAGATTGAGACAGATGGTATTCAACATTTAGCACTTGTGTGCCAAAAGATAGCTAATACTATGGGGAAAATAAGTAGCTAGAGCATAAGGAGTTATAGGCTAAGTAGAAAAATAAATTCTGACGTTCTAATATCATGATTCTGAATAAAGTGCTCTCAGCAGAATATTGAAACAAAACCAACAAAAGCAAAAAAGAAAACACCAAACAAAACCAAGCTAAGAAAGTTTTGTTCTGGGGAGGGTTGTGGATTGGGCTTTTTCCTGAATGATTGACAAATATCAGACACATTTTCATTTTTTTCCTCATCCATCACTCATTATACCTGCAAACCAAACAAATTCTTTCTAATCCCCTGGTCCAGCATTCAGAAACACAAATCTGTGATGTTTACTAGGCACAGCTTCAGGTAGGCCTCAAAACATGGGTCTTCTTTTCTACTTTTAGTTTTCTCAGAGGAGATGAATGGTCTTTCCAGGCTTTCAGTGACAGCATATCCCTAGCCAAGCCAACAGCAAAGCAGCCCTTGGATCTGTTAACCCATACATCCAAATTTGGTCTTTTTCAAGTCCACACCTACTTTGGCAGCTCATTAAATAGTATATTATTGTGTGGTCTTGTGGAATACCAGACATGGCAGTATTTTAAAAGCACCAACAATACAACAGGAACTAACCAAAATACTGAAACTCAGAAGTGGATTCGGGTTTTGGACATTAACACACACTGGTATAAGAGCTTAGATATTGGCCAGATAGAGAGAAAGACATTTTAACAAAAATCAGGAATGTCTATGTCATGTAAGAAATACTGCTGTTCCCCTAACTGCAATGCTTTAAATTTCTTGTAACAAATCATGGAATCACTGAATGGTTTGGGTTGGAAGGGATCTCAATGACCATCTAATTCCAACCCTCATGCAGGAACACTTTCAGTAAAGTAGGTTGCTCAAAGCACCTTCCAACCTGCCTTTGAACACTTCTAGGGATGGGGCGTGTTGAAGAAGTTATTGAAACAAGAGATTCTTGTCAATAAGGTGTCTTACCATCTTACAAAGATCATAGCTTTAGCATAGTTTGGTTGGTGAATCTACCAATGAATGATAAATAAAAAATCTTATCTTTCTTATTCATGGGTCAGCAATAACTATTTGTCCTAGGAAATTCCCTGTGAAGGTAACCTCACAGAGAGATACTTATTATATGACATTCTATTAGTACAAGAACAAAATTGCTATTTACTGGGCACTAATGCAAGTAACATTAGAAATAAAAAATATTATGTCAGAGCAGAACAGTGTGATACTCTATTCCGATAGCATCATCCCTATATCAACATGGAAGACAATTCTTAGGACAAATCAGCTTGCAATTACAGAAACATAGAATTACTTCTCCAGATGAATTTCTAATTAAATTTTACAGTCCATAGGGCTATACTAGACAAACACAGTTTTTACTTACAAGAACCTACTACTGCCTATTTTCCCCTGATTTAGTATTTATTGATTCTAATTTAAGGCTGTAAAACAAAATAAAATATTTCTATTTCCACATTTTATTAGGAGAATCATCCAAATGAATCGCAAAGCAATGTTTATCAAGCAATTTTGATTCTGTATAGCAATGTTTTGACACCCTTGAATGCAATTATTGCTAAGCTGTGAAGCAACAACTAGATAGTACTAGACACACAGTAAAAAAAAAAAGAAGGAGGTCTTTGCCAGTTTATTAGAGTGCCTAAGAAAAATAATATTTATGAAGCTTATATCTCCACAGGGTGATAGAAGTCCTGGTGTTTAAGAAACCAAACAAAATTTTCTGCATTTCCTGAAATCTTAAGGGATTTATTTTCACATGCACCTGTAGCTCAGAAAAAATAATTAGTTGAGTTGACACTTCTAGGATATAGTTTGTGGTTCTTGGCATTCTAGACAATTTTAAATCTGATGCAAACACATTAAATCTGATTTATCTGTTGCTTTGAATTTTTAATTACTTTCTTGCACACATTAAAATGAGTGGCTCTTTAGAGACTATTTAAAATGGGACACTCTATCTGAAATGTATGGCAGAATAATACATTTTTAAAGCTCATTAGTATTCCAGGCCTAGTCATAAATGGACTATACATTTAAATAACCAGTACATTTTTATAAAAATCAATGTCTGTCTCAAAGCCCAATATTAAAAGTGGCAGTTAATAATGATTTTTTTTTTAATGTCAGATTTTTTTAGTACATTTTCCAGTTCAGATACTGTCTGAAAACACCAACAGGATTACTACTGCTGTGCCTTATACCAACAGCAGGTAACACATTCAGGAACAGACATTTGATTAGTCATTAATGAGAACAAGCTCATAACAATCTTAATCTTAAAACTCTAAGGATTCTGTGAAGTTTAAAAAAGGAGAGAGACTTCCCAAAATCATTAAATGTGAATGACTGTTTTTACCTTGCAATAGCCAAGCACTTAAGGCCATGTAAGGTGTTACTATGTAAGTGACATTAGCAAGTCTAGAAGAAGATATTTATGTGTGTAATTAATGCTTAAAAATACCTAATCTGAGCCCAGATGTAGAGTCCACCTATATGTTGTTCCCTTGACAAATTAAATTGTTAACATTTCAAGAAGATTATTTTAAATGATTTTCAACAGAAAAAAAAAAAAAAAACACTATTTTTGATGAAGTCTTAATTTATTTACCTACTATATACCACTGGATTACATACATGAGTGCAAGTTTTCTACACATCACAGAACAGTAAAAATTTCATGCGATATATATACTTTCACCAATCTTTTTCTCTGTAAACTATCACTTTTCGCTATATATTAAACTGCATATAAAAAATTAATTTTCCTTTTTTTTTTTTTATACATACACCTGTAGGTATTTTAGCAACAGGAGTTGTTTTAAATTACAAAATCTGACAGTTTATCCTTCTTGATCAATACTCCTTTCTAAATATTTTTTAATAGATGAAGAGAAATAAATTAAATCACATTAAAATAGATGACCTTTAAGACAGAAATCATATCAGGTGTCCTTTGTCCTTTAGAACAAATTATCTGAAGATCACATATTATCTGAAGATACTTTTTTTCCATATCATTAAGACTGCTATTTACTTTCTTCCTCCATCCATATTTAATTGTCTCAGAGTTTGAATATGTGTCTCAAGAAAAACGAAGGATCTAAATCCTTTCTGGGGCACCTCATTCTTTCAAAACTTTTTTTAAAATGTGGCATTTTAAGAAAATTTGTGGGAACCAAGAATTTACTGACCTCTGACAAAATGAGTACTATAGAAAAGGAGAAAAAGTGGAGGTCACGGACACTCAGCCAAAAGTAATATTATTAAAGAATTCTTTATAGATCTGACTGCCAATTCATCCTGTTGTGGAGACTATAGCCTTGTTCCACTCTGGCAGAGCGTCCTACCTAACCACACATTTTTCTTTGGTCATTATCCAACCCTACTGATGGATTTGGGATCCTCTCCAGGGGGCTGAATGCACTTTGGATTGCAGCATAAAAACACCACTCAGACAGTGTGAAAGTCTTGCTGAATAAGGCATTACCTTCAGAAATTAATTTGTGACTGAAGTTCCAGATGCTAATGAACCATTCTGTTATACTTCAAGACAGTAAAAATATGGCTTGTCCCGTCTTGTGTTAACATTTGAACTATTTTGTCATTTAATTTTATTTATGTGAAGAACTGAGGCTCAAAATAAAACCATTTCTGAAAAATGGGAGTAGTTAGATCCAAAATGGATTCAGCAAATAGATTTCATTCTTTGATTAGGGAGAAGTGAGGGAAGGGAAATGTTGATTCATTAAATACCCAAGTGACTTAGGGGAAAAGTCTTATTTTTTGAATGAGACAAAGACAATAAGAGACAGTTTTAAAGCTATTGTTGATACTTATGGAAATAAAAACACTCAAACTTGCATAGGTATGAAAAAATAATCACTAAATTAACTCATGGTGAAAGTAGGACATAGAAAATTAATACATAATTTAGTCACACTAGACTATAATGGAGGATAGGTGGAATTTCCAAAAGCATTTTGCACTACTTGATTATGCTCACTTATCAATAACAAAAACTTACTGTCTTTGGTAAAAATCAAGCTGTTCATCACTTAGATCTTCCAAAAAACTCATCCTTAGATGCCAGAAATGCAACTAATTCTCGCAACATTTTGCCTTAAAATGCAGACCACACACCTGAAAAGAAATTCCCTTTCTTATTGTTATTTAATGTAATTTTTCTGTGAATATGCCTTTTGATGACACTGAAGAGCTATCTTTAATATCGTATCTGCAAGCAGTAAATGGAAAGTATATCTCTACATTAGTGATCTAGTTCCAAAGTAGGAAGGATAGAGTGAAATCTGATAATGTTATTTGCAATTCTGTAATTGTTGCTTTATTGTTGAAATATGGAACAGACAACCCAGAAGATTGGGTTGAACATTTGGAGTTGAGACATTTCTGTGAACTTTAGACAACCAGCCAGAACTAGTGCAACAAATTATAAAATCTTAGGCAATTTTTAATTACTTTGAAATCATTTGCAACCACATAGTTAAAGGAGAATCAATGTTTTTACTCTTGGGTTTTTGCAGAAGAACTTTCAGTTGTAGAAGCATCCTGACACAGCGCTGTCCCAGCATATACACAAAGGTCTTTTGTATAAGCTTTTCTCTCTCTCTCTTTTTTTTTAATTTTTTTTTTTTTTTTTTTTTTTTTTTTTTTTTTTTTTTAGTGAGTTACTTGTCATATAGTAACTTCCTTTGACATCATGAAAAACACTGCCCTGGACCTGTTTTATGATTTTCATAGCAAAAAAGCCCCCGATCAGCTAGCTTGTGCAATTTGCTTAGATAGTACAAATGAGTACCTCTTATCTTAGCTGATTTAAGCAAACTAGATGTAGACACATCAGTAGTTCCTCCAAAAGAAACAGCAAAGTATTCTGAAAGCATAAATATTATTTAAATAGAACTCCATTTACTTCTCTTTATATTTGTCTTGTCTCAACATACTAGACTATGCAGCTTCAGGTTCTTGTAAACTTTAATTCTTCCACTTTATTGTACAGCCATGAGATTTATCAGATATGTGACTTTAAACAATTCTATATGCCATTATTTCAAAGGTAGGTCAATGCAAACTAAATTTAAAATCATGAGTGTACTATTAGCTATACTTGTCTTATTTAGCAACAGAATGGATGGAATTGAATGACTTGCACCTTGCACTGCAATCCAACCTTTTTTCTTTTCTTTTAAAACCAGGTGGGGCAGTTTTCTTTATCTCTTCCATGACCAATCCTCCCTGCAGGAAATATCTTCTGTTAATGGGCCATTGAGTCTCACTGCATGACTGATAAAATTACATCATCCCACTGGGAGATGCTCTGCCCAGGGGGAGGGGCCAAGCATTCCTATCTGGAGACAATCTGAGATTTGGAACACCACAGGCAACCTTTCCCCACTGGATTCCCAGAGGAGCAGCTTTCTTTTCCACTGGATTCCTAGAGGAAGACCAGGCCCATCTACACCAGCACTGGATCTTCAGAGGAAACCTACACCCTTCTACAGGATCACTGCTCCAACAGAACCACATCTGTCACTCCAGGAGGACTTCAACCACCATTTCAATTGGACTGCTGCCAACACTCTGACCAATAGGGTGTCAGGTTGCATTCTGACTCTGTCAGTGGTTTTGTACTATCACATTTATTTTAATTTTCCTATTAAATTGTAGTTATGACTTGGAGTTTCTCACTGGTTTGCTTTCAAACTAGTACAACCGATCTTTCAGGACATTATTTTTAAATGCAGCTTGCACTAGTCCAATGTTAACCTGACTAGAGCTAAAACCAGCCAGTAGCACTGATTAAATCAGAACTGAATTAGACTAGTGACAACCAAGTCTAATAATTTGATAATTCTGGCTTCAGCATTAAGTATTTTATAACTGAATGGTAGGTCATGTAGGTACTAATTTTAATTTTTAAGTTCAGAAGAAATCAAGAACCATAGAAAGAGAGATTGCAAACAAAATGGAAAACTATGTGAATCATGGTTAAGTGATTTCTCAAAGCAGGTTCCTAACAACATTGAAAATTCATTCTGATTTTCCTGGAATACCTTGCTGGTTTCCTTTCAGAAACAGTTTACCCCCACCTAAAGATTTTATTCATGGATATTCCACAATTATGTTATATATTTTAAGTGTGTGAGGATTCACTTCACATATCAGAATAAGAGAACTTCCAAGTACATTCTTAAAGTTAAGTGGAAAGTGAGCATAAATTCAGACTTGGACAAAATGAAGTGCATAAGACAGACACCCTGACATTTTGCAAATCCAGATTAATTATGCTAATTTGATAAAAAAAATTACCAGGTTAAACTTATATCACCAGTCAAGCCTGAACAGAATCTCTGCTGAGGACAAAGTTACTCAGGTAATCAGTGGGAAAAGAGGGAAAGGGAGGAAAGGATGGCTGACTGGAGAGGCCATCAGAAAAAACTAATCTTCCTTTGGCATAAATATAACTGTTACCAGTAACTTGCCTGGCCAGAGCAAAGCAAAGACTTTTTCCCCACACTGACTGCAAAATGCTGCAGGAAGTTTACAAGCAAGAACTAGGCAAGAACTTATCCTTTGATGCTCTTTCTGGAGTTGCAGTTTTCCTGCCCTATCATTCATCTGAAGCTGAATGTTTTATCTGATGCAGGAAACCATAGCCTCAGGTGTTTCTCAGAACATTCTGTGATTCTGTGACTAGCTGCCCTTGTGAAAAGTGCCTGTCCAGCTCCCTTGTAGTCCCCCATCAGGTACTGAGCTGCCTGTCCAGAGACACTGAAAATACTAAATAATGTGCACTACTTAAACAATCAAAAATTCTTTAGAAAAATACTATCTCAAAGAAGAAGCTACAAATGCATTCACTAACCCGTGACATCTCCAATCCAGCTATTGATAAACAGTGGCTGGAAAACTGAGCACAATCTGTTCCTCAGGTGCAAAGGAGCTTGTAGTTAAGTTCCTAAGAGACCGGCGAGGGCAACTAATAGAGGAGGTCACACCTGGCAAGAGGAATTGTACTGCCCAGGAGGAGAATCATATATGAGAGAAAACTGGCCTCTGGAGAAAAATATTTCTAGATGACATCCCAAAAAAAGAATGGCTGTGTATTAGTGCCACACTGCTCCTTATAGTTCATGAGTGCCTGACTTTCTCCTGAAGCTTTCTTCTTTGTTCTCACCTGACTTCTAAAAGAGCAAGGTGAGTCCTGAACAGGGGCAGACAACCAGCCTGACTTTACTCTTTAATGCACAAAGCAGGTGCTCCAGGGTGCTGCCTGTTCCAAATTCAGCATCTCATTTGTTATAAACTAACAAAAAACTCCCCTGGGCATGCTGGACCCAAATAATTCCTTAAAACACTAAATGAATCAAGACAGCTTAGTAGATAAAATAGTGGTTTTACTTAAGGTAAAGAGATGAAAATGGTTTGACATTTAGTCTCACGTGACCTTTATCAAGGACAGTACAGAGCAAACAGGTTTTGCCTTGATAACTCATTGTAGCTGGAAGCATTTGACTTTGATAAAGGTCACTCAGGTCTAAAATGTTGGATCATTTTCTGTTACCCTTATCTAAAAAAAAAAAAAAAGGCATTCTTCTCAGTACAGTTGCCCTCATTTTTAGTATTATTTTTAAAATTTTAAAAGAAAATTATTTTTTAAGTAATTTAGTTCCAGGAGGAATATTTTATTCCTTTATCCAGCACAGTCTTCTATTGTATCTTTTATTTCTGAAAAGCTCTCTTCTCTGATCAAATATTACTAGCCTCTGATTGGGATGGATCTTGTGAATTGAGCTCCACTGATGAGAAAAAACAGGAATAAATTGTGAAGCAGAGTACAGACACTGTGGTTCTTTTTGTTTGTTTTTTAAAAACTCATTTAACTAAATGGAAATGGGCAAAGTTTAGAGTATAGTAACCCTGTAGTTAAGATAATTGGGCCCACTTGTAACATTTGTCTTTTCTTCTGGAAGAACATAACATTGCATGAAGCTATCATGGCAGGACAGACATAAGGAAGATGCTGAAACATGTACTTGAAGCCTCAATCATTTTCAGTGTAGTTCTTCAAAGAGTTTCTCATCATTCTACCCGTGAAAGCTGTATTTTCAAGCTTATGTTCAGATTTGCATTTTCAATTTGTAAACTACATACACTCTAACAACTATTGCTAATTGCTTCCCTTTAGTGTTTGCCCAGACAGGCCACCTTGAATCAATTACATGGGCAAAGAAAGAGTTTATTGTCTACAGAAGAAAATCCTGTCTGAAAATAATTTCTTTCTAGAATGGCCTAGAATTGCACATTCTTCCCTTCAAAACTCATCTTAAGAGCAACTTACAAGGAGTTTTGCTTACACAAGTTGCTGTGCCATAGGAGAAATACTGACTGGGAGACAGGACTGCATCCATTGTCTGTTGTGACTGACGAAAGGTAAGTAAATTAATTCAGACTTCCTCTTCTATCCCAATCCTATCCTTAGAACAAACTGTGGCAAAAAGGAGAGATAACAATATAAAGTGGTCAGTTTTCCCTTGTAATAGTGGCTAAAAGGAAAAAGGAAGAGAGTAAGGTGGGCTGTGACTATACATGGGATGTCATGGATGGGACAGCACAGCCAACTTAGAGCAAAATCCTGCTATTGCCAGAGGAGGAAGAAAGTAGGAAACAGGATACAGCCTGTGCCTCAACTGCAACCTATTCCTAACTTTTTGGGTCATTGGTAGTGTTCACAGATCAGTTCTTGATGCAGCACGCAGTGACTTATTTTAGAAGCTCTGCAGAAGTTTTGTATATGTATAATCATATCCTTCCACCTATTAAACAATATACATATAAAAACATACAATATACATATAAATACAAATTTATGTATGTCTACTTTTATGGATGTTTTCTTCACTGATCTCCTTCGATACTGTCCTCTCAAATGAAAATATTCCTCCTACTACTGTGATCTGTATTCAGCTGTGGTGGGTTCAATAAGCCACTAGTGGGGACAGAGAATCAGTCTGAAGGTAGCTCCACAGGTGTCCCAGTGCTAACAGGAGAAAGTAATTTGGCCTTCAAATTTTTTAGGCTGAACAACATCCTTAGACAAAAAATAAAAAAAACCAAAAAATCTGCAGGAGACTTCCTACCAAAGGTATCTGGATGTAAGTTCAAATTACTTCAAAAATCATAGATCTCTTTTTGTTGAGAGATTCTGGACAATTCTGGGTCAAACCCACCCTGTCCCACCCCCATCCCACATCCCACACCTCCCTTCCCCCAGTTATAATGGAAGAGTAATCTGCCACATCCTCATTTTTAGGAACCTCATATCCATAAAATGGTTACTTTAGATAAAACAGGTTTGAGAGCAATTTTTTAGGAGTTGCTTGGAAGATAGTTTCAGCTCTACTGACATAATTGCTGTAATTTCCAGGAGAAAAACATGATCTTTGTAAAGAGAAGAATCTAATATAGGTGGTTTTGTTTGTGGACAAGATTCAATTAAATCTGAAGTTATGATGCCTTCAGCCATCTTGTATCCTACTCATGGAAGCTCACTCTGTGTTTCTATGAAGCATAAACTTCCAAACGTCTCATATAAAATTGTGGTCAGCTCCAGAAATAGCATGTTTAAGAAGAATGCTTTTAAGTCAGGTTGTTTTGCTTCAAAGAAAGAGCCTCATATGACTGTACTTACATTAATTATATGAAGGTTGTATTTTTGACCAGAAAAAATGTGTATTGCATTACATATGTTTAGAAGAAATACATTAAATGGAATTTTTATTATTATTATGCCAAAAATACTTGGACTAATTCACCTTTGCAGGCATTTCTCTCTACATCTTCCACTGAGACTTTTGACATTCTGATCTTTTATATTGTCAGAGACTGAAGTAGTTCATGCCTCAAACATTGACATAAAGTTTAGCTCATTATAACAAAAACTGTATAAAGAAGCTATGACCAAAGAAGCCTCCCTGAAGATACCTGACTGGGACTTTGAAAGTCAAACTGCTGAGATTAGATAAATGGAAAACACATTCTTCAATCACCTGAAGCAAATGAGTCAACAAGGAAGGAGTGTGAGCCAAACGCAGCCACCATGCTAAGAATCATCTCTGGCTTGCTTCACGGTGGGGGAGGCTGTAGTGCACAGACCCCTTTGCTGGGAGCGGGTTTGCACAGATTCAACCCCAACTGAGGTGGAGGGAGGAATTTTGGGTGTGTTGGAACCTCTGCTCAGGGGCAGTGAACCCATCCCCCCTTCCACAAACTGGCTGTGGAATCCCTAATGGGACATTCCCGTGAGAGGCAGCTGAGGGGGTGCCTTAATCCATGAAAGGCCCCTGAAAGTGCCCCCCGAGTCATTCCTGAAGCCTGGCACCACAAGACTGCAGGCGATGCAACAAACCCAGAATCTGTTGTAAGGGACAATGGCGAACTTCCCCCCACAGGGAGGTATCTGGATTTTCCTACCTGGCCTGAGCAGATATTAACCCATCAGATTCTTTGCTTTTTGGGGGACCTTCACCACCAAGAAGACCAGCTGCAGAGGATCAAGAGAGCATTGTTGGGATCCATGGAGTGGTGACATTTTCCTTATTGTGTTCCTGTTACTCTCTTTCTGTCCTCCCCCACCCCCTCCCCCCTTATTTTCTATTTCTTTCTCTCTCTCTTTCTCCCATATTTACTATCAAATAAAACCCATACTGCTGTCACTGGAATATGGCCTCCTTTGCACCTTAATTTGGGCAGATGCATTTCTAAGAACCTTAGTAATCGAATTTTGACATATATCTAGAGTTGTATTTGAGCTCTACATAGCCTTGTCATTCTCAACCCTACTGACTCTTACACCCATCAAATGGCTTCATTTTACTTCTCTGGAATTGTTCAGGGAAAGAGAAATTCGCTTCAGAAAACATCTTAGAAAATTTTAACAGAACTATATGTTTTATAAAATCCTATTAGTAGCTGCTGTGGCATTAGAGTGGAAACAAAAGCTCTGAGAAGCTGAGAAAGGAACAGAAGATCCTACATGGATGCTCACTGTGGAACACATCTGAGTCCTACTCCCACAACAGCAAGGGCAAAAGTCCTTGCCATTTACTCTACATAATTATTATTACTATTACTATTATTACCATTCCAGGGGAGCAGCAAAAATAGCATCCTATTTTGCATCTGGCTTCCAGCTTTATATTAGCAGAAATGTAGGACACATGGGAAGCAAAACAGGCCACACAAAAGGGGAACCAGTCAATCTGATTTTATGGCTTTGATGCACTGATTCTCAGTTTTCCTTAGCCTTGAGGAATAGTAACTCTCGGAAAAATGATGCAGCTAAGTAAGCCCATGTTACCCAGCGTGAGTGGCTATCAGAGGAGTTACAGGGCTACTAGGCACCTCATCACTAACTTACTATTTAGGGCATCAAATGCCTGACATGTGGCTGGTTGGTGACTGTCCCTTTAGCAGCAGCTATCAAATGATCTCTCAACTTTCCTCAGAGCAGTAACTGTATTTAAATAGGCCTTCACCAGTATAAGTCCAAGATAGTAAGCTCTAAGTCACTGACATGCTGACAAAATGAGCAGAGCAAATCCAGCCCACACACAAAACAAGTATCAAGTTGAAGTACACATTCTGAATTCTTATGGTAAAAAACACCAAGCTCCATGCCCAGCTCTTTCCACAGATCCTATCCAGAACTCAGAGAAGTCCCTAAGCTGGCACAGACTAATTAAGAAGAAAGGGAAAGATTATATTTATGTGTAAATGATACTCTAAAAAATAAACACTATCAATAATGTAGTAGTAAAATACTTGAAAAGAAATGGATTTTTGATGAAGTCAGATTTTCAACATCTTTCTTCAGATAAGAGAATAATACTTTTAAATTGCTATTCTCGCTGACCGTTACCATTAACATTTAACATTTAATATTTGTTAACATTTTGCCCTGGGGAGGAAACACAGTTTAGCAGTTCAAGGGCTCTATAATAAGCATCTTTATCTCCTTGGGATTCTTGTTATTTTTTCCTCAGTACTATAAACCACATACCACTTGGGCTGACTCACACGGACCTCAGGAGGAGGACACAGAAGAGAGAGCTGTTTTCTCATGAGAAGTTTGACATGGTAAAATTCCTCTTCCATTTCAGCAGTTCCAAAGACGATTTGCACCCAGCTTGACCTGGCAGATGTAACTCTTCTTCTTTCACTCCTAATTTGTCTGCAGTTGGCTCAGGTTCATATCTGTTTGGAGTGCTCCAATGGCTTTCCTGGTTGGAGCTATTAAAAAAGTCTGAGCCTACTCAAATATCAGCACAAGGGCAATATCATAGGCACTCCTTGAAAGCAGCAGAAATAATGGGGCAGATGACCTGGCAGACAGCATTCCTGTCCTGTCAGCTTGGAGGATGTAGCTCACAACCAATCACTGTATGTCTGGCTCCAAACTAGGGGGCAGAGAGGCCATAATGATGCAGAGAATTTAGGTGATTTTGTTACCTATCAACAAAGACTGGGAGCTTTGAAGCTTGCAAGCATCACCTACGTTCTCTGCCATTCCTTTCCAAAGCATTACTTCAGAGAACTAGCCACAAGAGTCTTCCTTTTAAACACTTTTAAAGATTTGGTTTTCAAAAGGGCCTTTGTTCTATAGTGGCTTTGGATCTATTGCCATTCTGAATTTGCACCAGTTTGTTTTAATAAAATGAAGGCTTTTAGCCTGCTCAGTTAAAGAAAATTAGAGGGAAGGCACTTCCAAACTCTATATATATCCCATGGACTTACAGCACATAATGGAGTACACTTCAGAGACCCTTCATTTCGGCACTGGAACAGGTTGCCAAGAGAAGCTGTAGATGTCCCATCCATAGAAGTGTTCAAGGCCAGGCTGGATGGGGCTTTGAGCAACCTGGTCTCAGTGGAAGTTTTCCCTGCCCATGGCGGGACATTGGAACTAGACAATCATTAAGGTCCTTTCCATTGCAAACTATTCTCTGACCCTGTGATCTAGTTTAGACCCAGCAAATCTCTGCAGTTTAACAAAGTGAACAGTGTCCAAAAAAAAGTAGAATCAGAAAGCTCAGAAACAACTGCAAACACCAGGTGAAACATTTGCACTCAGACTCAACTGCTTTGAGTACTCAGCAGTGATGAAGGCACACCTCAAGTGCTGAGTCCAGTTCTGGGAGCCTCAATTCAGGAAAGACATTGAGATGCTGAAGAACAACAGCAATGCTCATGAAGGATTTGGAGGGTCAGTCCTATGAGGAATGGCTGAGGGAATTGGGACTGTTTAGCGTGGAGAAGAAGAGGCTCAGGGGAGACCTTATTGCTCTATAGAACTCCCTGAAGGGAAGCTGTAGCCAGGCAGGGGTCCCAGGCAAAAAGTGACAGGACAAGAGGAAATGGCCTCAAGTGGTCCCAGGGAAGGTTCAGGTTGGACATCAATAAAAATTTCTCCACAGAAAGGGTTATTAAACATTGAAATGGGCTGCCCAGGGAGGTGGTGGAGTCACCACCCCTGGAGGTGTTAAAGAAAAGACTGGACATGGCACTTAGTGCTGTGGTCTAGATGACATGGTGGTGTTTGGCCAAAGGCTGGAATCAATGGTCTTGGGACTCATTTCAATCAATTGACCCTTTGAGTTTGTGATTCTGTGTTAAAGGGGGATGTCTTCACGCCTCAGCTCCACCCCATTTCAGGTGTTGGAGACAGTCAAGGGAGCCTTCAACAATAAAGAAGCTTAAGCCACATAAATTTAAGAACTTGATAGGTCGCCAATTTTATGCCTGCATCACAAAAGCCATTCTATTATATAAATCAAAATATAAATTGAACTGCTACTGCTACAAATGCTAGTTAAGATTTTTTTTTTTTTGGTTCTACATTATTTGCATACCACCTCTTCTTCCACATTGGGTGGACACAGGCCTAAATGGCCAGGAAAAAAATCTTACATGATTTGAGATGAAACTGAGGAAGGATAAGAAGAGAGAACATCAGTTACAGGTTACAAGGTTCTACCTTCTACTGTGAAGGCAGGTGGGATTTGTAGACAGCGTGAGCTTGGGCTGCCTTGGAACAGCATCAATGCCCTCAAATGAGCCACTGACACACTGAACACCAGTGCTCAGAGCAAGGTCAGGTCATGATCCTAGGGAGGAATGCTAACCTCAATTAGAGGGGTACAAGAGGTGTTAATTCTGAGCCAATGTTCACCTTCTGCTCTTTTTGTGAGGCTGTAGTTCCATGTACCACCACTCCACATGGTGGCACAGGCTGCCACCACTCCAATATGCTGATAAGCAGTGCTTTTCTAAAGCACTGCCACAGCACTGCTGGTTGCTACAAATATGTATGTACTTTTGTTACTAACATCTGACCTTAGAGAATTTATTAATGAAAAACATTGCAGCTTGCAGAGGAAAACCATTTTAGCCTGAAGCAGAAGCATACTCACTGTCACTGAGGTCAGTGAGTAAAGCAACATGAAGTTAGCTAAAGGTGACCTAGAAAGGAAGAGAAAAAAATGTGATTTTTTTCCTTATGGCTTTGTTATGGCAAACAAGGACTTTGTGAAGGTTTTTTTCTATTTTTAATGGGTAATTTTCTTGTGTAATTGCTCAAAGTAGACATCTAGGTGTAAGATGGGGGTGGCCAGAATATTTTCTACATAAACACGTCCACCTAAACAGTTTTAAGCAATTTATACAATTTGGATAACAGGTGTCTGGACCTCAGAGTTGAAAACTTGCTGTTCTATTTTTGCTTAGTAATGACTGAGTGTAAGTTCCAGTTCTAAAGTTGTAGTAACATGCAGACTACACGGAATTATGAAGGCTATACAAAGTCACTTGTTTAGTAAATGTCGGTGGCAAAAGAACACAGTCTTTTCACAAAAAAAAGGAAAAAAAGAATATGATTGTTTGTTTGAAGGAGGATTGAGAGTAAATGAAAAATATCCAAATTTGGGTTATCTGTGTGTCTGTAATTTTGCTCTGAGCTGTTTTTCTTGAATGGGGATCAGCTTTTCTGCCCAACATCACCTTCAGTGGAGCTGAGGGATGATACCAGGCTGTAACAAAACCCTATCCATCAGGAAGTCATTTAGGCTCCAATAGGTTGTTACCTTAAACCATTATTTATTTCTCCTTCAGTAAAAAGAGAAAATTCCACAGGCTGAAAACCAGCAAGGAACAGACTTAATCACATCAAAGAATGAGAAGGGAGATGAACAAACCTGTTTCTAGCTTGGTTTTATTACTGTCCACACTTATGCCTCCAAGCAGCAAATAAATCCCAAATCTAAGCTTTTGAAAGCAGCACAAAAATTGTAATCCCTTTTCTCTTGCTAATACTAAAGGGAAGACCAAGAGTCAAAATATTCCCAAAGTAAAAATCAACTATTCCGGAACCATGTGAGTAAATATAAGCCAAAAAAAAAAAAAAAAAAAAAAAAAAAAAAGGCTGCAAAAGTCATCTTAAAAGTAGGACAAAGACCTCTGACAAACCATTACTAAAATATGGAAAAAATAAATAAATCTTGAGTGTGCCACATTCTGTGATCTAAAAGACTAAAATAACATTTGGAGAGCCATGAATCAATATGAAGTATTTAAAAACTGTTGGCTCTCTCCCAGATACATCCCTAAAGACTTACTGTGGGAACATTCTTTGCACAAAGTATTGTAGCTGCAATATAGTTGATTGCTTCCCATGCATTTATAGTTCCAGGATTACTGTAAATAAAGTATGTTAAACAAATTTAAAAGAAAAAAAGATGTCTTTCAATAACAAAAAGACTATATACTGAAAGAATACTCAAAACCAGCTGCCTCTGCTTTTTTAACCATTAAAAGACCAGATGTTCAGAAATGCACAATGACAACTCCAACTTAGATGTACCACTGCCACTGCCAGCATCACATGCATCAACCTATGTTTAACCATGTAATTTAATGGGTTTGGAGCGGGGGGGTGTTAAGTACCATTTAAGATAAAGACTCCATGATCAGCAAAATGGGCTAACACAAGATGGTGTATTTATGAGATATTAAACATATTTCTTGGTTTAGAAAGCTTTTTTTTTTTTCCATCTCCCACGCTGCCCCAACTTTTAAGCCTGGTTTTAGTTACTTCTCTCTAATCTTCCCCACACCCACTAACCACCCATAAGCAGCACCCAAATCCACTACAGTGAATATTTGTGAGGAATTTGCCAGTGCTGAGTCTTTAAAAGCAGCCAAAACGAGTAAGTATGGAGTCAGAGGTCAGAAAAAAGAAAAAAAACCTGTGTGAGTAAGCTCCATTCACAAAAAAAGAGTCTAAAATGATGCAGAATATGTTCTCAGTCTGCCAAGGCGCAGCACATATTTCCTATTCTCCTGTCCATCATTCTATGAGCACAGCTACCACTATGGCTTACACTCAGTAACACCTTGCTCCCCAGGTAGTCCTGCTGAAAACTGTGAGACAAGGCAGAGAATAGCCTTCTCAGCATTAACAGCAGTAGTGGGGCTGCCTCTTTGTCAATCATCTATAATCTGTTCTTTTAATAAAAATAGCTGATATCTGTGCTGACAGTTTCTAGCTCTGGCGCAGCAACCCGTTCAGTTTGTAAAAGGATCTAGTCTTCCAAATGCTGCAATTTATCTTGTAACTGCCCAATTATCACTTGATGACCACACCCCTTTTTTGGCATCCTAGGGGCCATGTCACTGGAGATAAGATATTTATGTTAATTTAGGATGTATAGCATACCTCTACAAAGCTGGATGAGTGCCCTTTTGCAGGATGTTCTGTACGTTAAAGTCATGCAGCCAAGAACCCTGAAGGTGTTGAAAGAGAAGAAAAGGCTTTTCATAGAGCTTAATCCAATTAAAGCACATTAATGAAGGTTAGGATTATCTATCACATCATCCAGACACATCCTTTCGAGCATCATCATCTAATTGCAAAGTCTTATTTTCTTTTAAAGTTTTTATCTTCATCAAGAAAATGTGATGGGAAATTCAACATTTAAAATACAGGTGGCTTAGATAAGATTTCTTCATTTTTCCTTTCTTTTCCCCCACCAAAGAAATATGATGCCTTTTTTAAAATAGTGGCTTGTTTCATCAGGTAATACAAACTGGCATATATCCGGTATAGCCTAGGGAGCAACCCCAAACAACATCGCCAAAGCTTTTGTTTGAGCAATTGTAAGACCTTACTGCAGAGGAGTAGAGGAAGAAAAAAAGCAGGGAGATTGCAACACCACATACTGCAAATGAATAAAGGATTTCAGGTGCTGCGGCTGCTGGAATGGTATCAGGCTAGATTTCTCTAACAGCTTTGAGAGCACCTGCCTACCATCATCAGATTAAATGCAGTTGTCAGAGAGAGGTCTACCATCCTTGAGCAAAAAAGAGGGAAAGATTCTCATTTCTGTACAACCCTTTTTATGCAACTTCAGCAGGGCAGGGGATAGGAGAGGAGAGTTTATGCAGGCAGGTGAGCATCCCTCTGGGAAACTGCAAATTCCTTCTGAATCTTCCTGGGAGCAGCTGGAGAGCACAAATCTTACAAAAAAATTTGTGCTGGAGAGCACAAATCTGCACTTAAAAGGGCTGACACTGGAACCGAGAGCAGTCTAATTTCTAAAACTTGGGCAACAGGTAAATCCATTAAAGATGGATGTGATGAGAATCCTGCTGGAGAAGAATTTATTGGAGAAATTCAGTAATGCCTTGAAAATACACCTTGATCTCATAATTATTCTGTGACACAAGTATGACAACTTCTAACCATACCAGCCCAAGTTGGTTACTGCTACCTCCCCACAGAAGGCTACTGGTTTCATGCCACAACTGTTAAGAGTTCACCATTGCACTCCTTATCCATGTCAATGTAAATGCCATTTGTCCATGTCACCTGGCAATGAAGGTTGCTTGGATTAACTCTGCTCAGGAGACCTACAAGAATGTCCAAGCTGTCACCCTCCAAAATAGTCCCACTTGCTCATACCCACTTCTCAGCCAACTACAGAAGAAAATAGATTATTGTAAATATCACACTGCTGACCCTCAACGTTCAGTCTTTATGTCTTGAACCTGGTGCTGTAGGGAGACTGAGGCAAGAAACATACATGTATTTTTGCTTTCTCAGCAACATGATGAAATATTTTTGTTTCCCAACAAATCCAAAAAGTCTGCATAACACATAGCACCCACTAGTGGCTTGGTCCAGCTGCTGATGTTGGGCTCTGAGTGCGTATGCTGAAATTTGTGCAATCTGTTCTCTGATATTTGCAGTGCTGGGTCTGAAAGAAAGAGGCAGGTGCTAGACCTGCTGGGCCTGTTCAACAGAATTAGTGAGAGACTGAAAGGATTAATGGAACATGTAGGGAAGGAATTGCTTATTAGCATACAAGGAGCATCCTGAGCCTACAAGGAATGCTTGGGTTTTAACAGATACCTTCTTTGGGGTTAGTAAGTTTGTTGTGTCCTTCAAGCAAAGAAAGCAATGCAGGAGGCACGACCGGTGTGCTCAATTTCTCACTTTCACTTAAAGTGTTAATGAAGAGTAGGCCCTGCTGAGGACTACAGACATTTCTGAAAATTCAGCTTAGACTTGGACACAGGTCTCATGGTCCACTACCTCATAGACTGAAATGAATGTTAATACAAATCCAAACCAAACCAACTTCTCCCAGCCTTCCTCTGTGGAAAGGAGGGGGACCGACGCCCAATTTTAGAACTTAAAACATGTGTAAGTACTTATAACTGAAGGTATCTACAGGAGTGGTTGATACAAAACCAAAATGCAATAAAAAGGCATAAACTATACTGTGCTATTTTTATCTTCATATTTCTCATAAGTCAAGCAAGTGCAAGTACTACTGATGCAACCGTTCCCGTGTATTTGTGCTTAGGACACATATCATTTTGATTAAACTCCTATCCATTAACCTACTGGGCATAGACATTTCCTGGTAAGCAGACACAACTACTAAAGGTCATTCAGCATCAGGGTCGCCATCTGCAAATTCACCCACTTTCCCTAAGACTCTCTGCCTTGTTCTGCAACCTTTAGCCAACGTAAGAGATCAGAACCACTGTGAACTTACCCCCAGAGCTTTGGGGATGGATGCTTCACTGGCTTAGGTCAGTCTAATCTAGTCCTAACATTCACCACAGAGCACATATAACAGACACTTGGGAAGAAGCTAAGACAACTTGCTGTATACATCCTCCTGGCTGGCTATATGTTGACAGTTGAGATCAGTGGCAAGAACAGAGAAAAATCCCACAAATTCACTTCATTATTAATAGTTACCTATTCTGCAGCAATATGTGTGTGCTTTCCTAATGCCTTCAGTGCTACGTTAATTTCCTGGTGCATAAGGTTTCTTTAGCATTCATGTAATAAATACAGATTTGGCACAAATGTGGCACTATCTGAACATGTAGCCTTAAACTCTGGAAAAGCTGGCACCCCATTATAGCTCCTTTTTGGTTTTATCCGGTTTCTGGTTATCACTGGTCACATTTATCACTGCATGGATGTAATTGTTAAATTGTCATTTTATGAAAGAAAACAATTGTCCTTGTGACAGGCTTACTTTTCCATGTGCCATGGTTTATATGAGTAGTAGCAGCCCTAACAAAGAGCATGTGACCTGATTTCCCAGATGTCTGTAAATGTACTTGGTGTTGAATTTTAAATTTGACTGAATTCAAAGCTCTTCATATAAAACACAACTCAAGTTAACTTTTATCTCTATTTTTTCCCTTTCTGTCTCTCAGCAGCTGTTCTTCTTTTATTATTTCATGTGCTATATTCAATATGCAAAGTTTCCGTGTTTGTTAGAGTGCATTACACTTTCTAATGCATCTGTCATGCCGAAAAACAGGAAAGTAGCATAAAGGCTCTCTTGTGAGTTTTTTTTCCCTTCAGTTAGGTAGAAGGAAAAAAAGAAATAAATAAAATAAAAGAAATTTGCCTGTGAGCATATAGAGAGCTTTAAAAAAAGGTTCTTCAGGTGTATGAAAGTTTAAAAATTAAAATACCAGTGAATTTAATGTTTCAAAATGACAATGACTGCTCCTGGGAGTTTTCCTTAAAAGGATGATTTGGGAGCTAAGATACAAATAGGAGACCTGGATTCTGTTCTACATCTATCAGCATCTTACTGGTTAACCTCTCAGATTATGCCAGCCCTGGAGGTAATTAGAAAAATAATTCACATTCTCATCTGAACTAATGCCGAAACCTATGGGAGCCTATGGGAGTGGGGGTCTTAGATACAATAAATATCTAGACCTACTTTTACCTTTACTTATGTTAATTCTGCCAAAATTGAGCCAAAGACATACAGTTCAGTCCTGCCTCAAAAGTCTTTCCTCACTTCAGCTTCCTGGATTATTAGGGAATCCATCCGAATCTCCACAGCATGCCACACAGCACTGAACAGCTTTCAAAACTGTGCACACTGTAGGGCATTCTTAGTAATAAATAAAAATCAAACAACAGAATTAGAGGGCATTTAAATAATCATTAGGAATATCACTAGTTACTGGGGCATGTATGAACTGTGTCCCTATGAGTGTGTTATAACAGGTGCATATAAGGGGACAGTGCACTTAAGATTTTTATGCAGTTTTTTAAAAGGCAGGCTCAATCTAATCAACAGAGCTAAACATATGAATTTTGGAAATGACTGTAGCTCATTTCCAAAAGCATGTAGTGACAAAAATATTCACATCCCTGACCAATTTTCTGGCAGGTTTTGCTGGCGGTTTCTAATTTCAACAAAGTGTCATGGGGGCAAAATTCCATACAGCTCCCTGCCTGGCACCTGAGTCAGAGGCTGGAGTGTGTCTCCAGCAGCTGGCCAGGCAGTGTGCTTCAAAGCGCAGGCCGTATTCTTTCAGGATGAATTTTCAAAGGTGTGCTCTTCATTTTGGAGCAGAGCAGTGTGAGATCTAACGCTACCCTCCATGAAACAGAATAATCTTATTTACCCGCCACTTCTTCAAGTTCAAATACCCCCCATATTCCATACTAAGCAGGATTTTTTGGTCATCAACAACTGAAATGGAGCCATCAGGCAAAGTTACATCACAGATATTGTCTGACTTCACTCAAAGTTCAGTGTTGAACTACATGTATGTAGCTACACAGTAAGGTGTGCCTCTGGCCAGCCTCTCCAGCCCAGCAAACATGAACCCCTTTCTAACTGGGTCACTGTGGACTGTGTTGAAACTCATTCATGCAGCTCCCTTGTTTTAAAATCTCAGAGCATTCTTGTTTCTAGATCCAGCCACAGCACATTCCCAGCAGGACCTGCTAGAAACGGTCTGTTCATGGGCCAAAAGCCCAACACAAAATTTAAATACATTGCAACGTTTTGGGCAAAAAAATATGAACTTGGTACTCAACCTATAGTAAATATGGTTGCCAGGCTATTTGGTCTTTCTGAATGCTATCCTAATGTTTTGCATATACTATTTCTCTCCCTATCTATCTGCATGCTAACATTTTCAAGCAATCTGAAACCACAGTTTAAAATGGTTTTGAAGTGCCTAAAATCCTTTAAAACTTCTAATTGCCTTTTAAATATAGGTCTGATTGGCTCCGAACTAGATCTACAATCAGAAATTATAAGCTAAACATGTTTCTCATTTTAACTCTACAGCCACATAGCCAACATTACATTTATGTAGCGCTCAGAGATTGCAGTTAAGATTGGGTTTCAGAGAGGAAACTAAGCTAGAGAATACCCATTTAAAAATATCTTCAAAATTATGATGGAAATATTAAAAAAAAAAAGGAGGCTGAAAAAGGAATTAATTAAACTTCTCTGTTCAAAAGCACAAAGGATCTTGATATGCACTACAGAGAAAGTGCATATTCAATTGGTAGGAAAATCAGATCCTTCAGATTACTCTTCTCCTTCAAGTACATTTGGTCTAATTTAAAGTGTCCTGTCCTTAATCCAACAAATATTTAATTATTCATATGAAAGAGTACCATTTCAACAGGGGTGATCTAGAAAACTCCAAGCTAATGGCCACAAGTGGCCTGATACCTGAGTCACTCCAGACAAGGTGGTAGCTCAGTTCCCTGTTCCTCTCTCTTTGGTGACTTTCCTGCTCAGACATTATTAATAGGTCTGCATGCCTTCTGAACCAGGTCTGCCTTTACACACTCTTGAGGGAGAACAAAATTGCCTACACCAGGCCACAGCCATCTGCCAGGTCAGTCTAAAGTGAAACTTAAGTGCTTTAGAGCACTGTAATCATAATCATTCACTTAGTCCCATGGGTGCTTCTGCCTCCTGATCCACCAGATGGACAAAGGTGAGACTGAAACATCTTGGGAAACACCTCACTTTACACCAGCCCTGATGTGGCTGCAGATCACAACATGGTCCTCTGTTGTGATCCCAAGGTTTTCCTTTTTGTTCCTAACTGTATAAGGGAAAACCCCCTAGACTTCTCTCCCTGGGACAAATCAGCACCAAGAGCAGCCAAGAGCATAGACATGAATATCCACACCTTATATCCATACTTCCTTATATTTCTGAGGCTTTTTAAGCTCCTGAAAAGCTTCTGTCAGTACTGTACAAACATTCAGTTTGCAGCTGAATTCCAGCAGTTCAGAGATCATAATGGAATCACTAAAACTGCCTGATCCACAGTTTCACAGGTTCTTCCATATCTATTAGTTCTTTTGTGGCAAGTAGTTTATCTCTGCTAATGTCCCAAGTATATAATCTCTGTGCCTGAGGAGACTGGTAAGCACTACATAAAATACAAGACTAAAACAATAGAAAGAGTAAAAATAAATCATATATTTCTGTATGCCTGTAGGAGTACAGGAATTTCTGTATGCCTGTAGGAGTACAGAAATTCAAGAGTTTGGTGTGAGGAAGGGGAAGATAGGCTGAAGAAGAAGAGAAGCAGAATTCTTTTAGAGGGAGGAAGGGCTAAAATCTTATTTTGGGCATCTGTCTAGGAGGTGATCAGCAGATGGAAAGCTTACAACATCTGGCATTTAAAGAGAAAGTCAATATTTAACAGGATTTCCTCTGTCTTTCAAAATATTGATTTTTGAAAATGAACAGCTTTTAAAAAGCACATGCATACAAGTACAAAAAAAAAAAACCAACTCAAAAGCAAGCTAGCCACAGTGCGGGGTCTTAGTACATCATGCAGCTGTCTCAAATGTGGTTACCATCTGCCCCAAGTGTGGATTTAAACCTGACAGACTAGAAATTAAGAAACAATTGTCCTCAGTTGATTAGGTCATATTCGTAATTTAAACTAACCTTAAAGTCCATCTGCAATTCTCAGGGGTCATGGTCAAAATATGTTATGTAGAGCTGAAAGGCGCACTGGCCACAAACACATCCTGCCTCCTGCCTCAACGCAAGGAGCAGGGCAGGAATGGGGCTCACACTGCTGCTTCTCCACAGCAATCTGGTGTCTGTGTTTCCTGCCCTTACCCTGTAAGACAGTAGCAGAACAGGACTGCAAAGAGCTATTTCACAGGAAAATATGTTAATGGTGTGGTTCATAGTTCATCGTGCTCACAAGAGCCCTCTAGGCTGTGCTGGTTGTTCTCCTGAAAGTATTATGAATTTAGATACATAAAATAATATTATCAGATCAAGACCTAGGAAAAAAGGCTAGGTCCATCTATTCTCACAGGAATTTACATAGTTCCATATGTATGTATTTCTTGGATGCCAATGATTTTATAATGTAGAGAAGTATTTCTGAGAAAGTGTCCCTCTTTTAACAGAAAATAATCTGAGCTCTCCAGATTCCAAATGAGCCAAACTCTCCATACACTCAAGCCGGTAAAATCAGTTGTGACTATGACCAGAACTGCCATTGCATTCTCAAAAACAAGGGTCTAACGATCTATGCTGCTATCTTGGAAATTAATTATAAATACATTTTTAAACAGGGTAGTGACATTTTAGTTTTCCATAGCAACTTTTAAATCAAGCATTGCCTGCACATGTCAAGTCTGTGGCCAAAAACACCATGTATGGATTATCTCAAAAGGGCCCTGTTTCAGAAAGGAAATTTCTTTTTCTGCTCCATTTCTTAATCTGAAGTATACCCTTCTTCCAAATTGAAAAAACATGTGCCTGGAAAAAATGTAACAGGAAACTTGGATGAAGGAGCCACAACAGGAGGTCATCATTAAAAAATTCTAAGTTTTAAGCTGAAGAAGGCCAGGAAGTGTCATTCACTCCTTACGCCCTGGTAACAAACCTAGACTTGGGTTGGAAAAATCTCCGTCATAAACAAATTTAAGTACATGCCCAGAACGAAAGTTAAATAAAACCCAGGCCAGGTAGACTGGGTTTTATTTAACCCAAAACTGTAAATCAAATCCTAAACAATGACACCCCAAAAGAGTCAACAACCTTCATCCAGACAAAAGCCAACTTAATTTTTTAAGTCTGAGTAGTATTCAGTTGTCCTACATTCCATCTCAGCCCCTGAGCCTAGTGTTTCCTTTTTGCTAAATGTTTTTGAAAGCCTGAAGGTAGCCAAGAGAAAACACCAAGTACAAAGACTTATGTGCAGTTTTGGCCATGATAATAAGTCCTAAGTGATAAAGGGCTTTTCCCTTCCAAATTTTTTTCCTCTGAGTTAAAACTACCTTACCCCAAGCCCCTACCAAGAAGTTCAATTTCTCTGCATGAAAAGGCATTACTAAGAAAGAAGAGGATGGATGCTGTCATCCCTCAGGTCTCAGGCTGCCCTTGCAAAACAAAGGAAACAAATCCTTGCAGAGTACTGCATACAAACGCCAGTAATGTACAGTTTACTGGAGCAGGAGGTACTGTGAATTCACAAGTTATAAGTCTGTATTCCCTGAAGAACTGCATAATGAGGAGGACATGGACATGACCCAGCTGAACTGTTTCTTTTCATGTAGTAACTTATCTTCTATGTAATTTCTTTCACTCCAAAATCTTTCTTCGAAAAATGATGTGATCCTAATGCAGCAGCTACAGAACACTGCTGCTGCATACCTGGTTTGCTACTCAGGCCACTCTGGAAAGCAACTGAGGAGGACTGGATAGCCTGTCTCCTCTTTTACAATTGTCAGGATCTGCCCATGCAAATGGTTGATCACTAGGAGTGGGCCAGTATTAAGGATGACTTTTGAGGATGACTCCATAAGCTATAAAATCTCACTGCTGCAGCTAAAAAAGCCATTTGTAAAATCCTGGACAAAGAATTTATTTTGGATTTCTTTCAAATTTACTCAGCAATTGGACATACACAGAGTTTGCTTACACTGTTTACACAGAAAATGCATGATTTCCTTCTATACATTATATTACTTGGTTCTCTAATTCAGATGCTAGACAATTTATTTTCATTTCTTACCCATTTTTATAGGATCAAACCTAACAACATAATCCTAAGGTTTATTAACGTGACCACATGTTCTGCTCTCTCCCTTCTCTCCTAATGGCCTGGGGCTGTGAATAGGCTGTTGTTCTGACACTACAGGGTGTGAATGGCACGTTAGCATTCAAAGTTAGTGCAGGACCTGGTTGTTTGGCATCCCTGAATTTATGCCCATCTGTCAAAGTAGTTTTGTTCCCACTCAGTCATATGTCGGTGGCAAGAGACAGGACAGGCACCAGGTGTAAGTTCAGAGTAGATGTGGCTAGAGTGTTAAAAGGGAAAAATAAAAAGAAGGGAAAAAAAAGAAAAAAAAAATTGCTTTGCAAGTAGCTACTTCTGATAGCAAGTAATCAAAACGTATGGAGATTACAGACTCAGATTTTTTGACATTTTGAGGCATTATGCCACAAACAAATGCTTTTATCCTTAAAATGTTTCATTGCTGGGAATTTACATTTGAAAAGCCTAATTAAGGGACAATATTGTCCCCCAAAGAAAACAAGCAACCTCCACAGATTCAGTGGATATCCTTTGAAGTATGCTGAAAAACTTACCCTTACGTAAGACTTCATTTTATTAGTGGAGGGCTGATGTTTCTTGTTCCTTCAAATAGGCTACAGGCATTCAAACAGGCATAAGCCTGGTAAAGTTGTCCCATGAAGAAAAGAAAAAGCAAGATTTGCATTTTGGGAATACATTTTTCTTTATTCTGATCAGGAAAAAAATAAAAGGCTTTACTACTTCAACAGTAGGCAAATTGAGATTTTTCTAATATTGTGAGGCACATTTAGGGCTTAAGGACAAGGACATGTCCTAGATATTCAGTAGATTGTGCAAGGCTATTTAGGAGATCTAGTCTAAAAGAAAATACTCAAATCTCTGACAAAAGATTCCAATTTTTCTCCCTCTGTAGTTGAGTAAGAAAGTCTTTCTACCACATATGACTTTCAGGAGGACAGACCTCTAATGGGAGAAGGGTCACCCCTAAAACATGCTGAGAGAAGGTGGGGGAGAATCAAAAGGCAATGGGACTTAGCTAAATGGGATGGGGGAACAAAAATTGAGAAAGATGAGAATAGCCCACTCTCATCATACCTTGGGTACAGTGAAAAGAGAAGGTGCTTTTTGGACACAGGAATTCAAAATGTTATCTATCAGGTGTTTTGGTTCCCACAGCTGGACCACTCATGATGGATAAAGCCCTGAGAGTTGCATCCCTTACATTTCTGCATGTAAAACTGATGTGCGTCCCACACATCCTTCAAGAGGTCTGGAGGCACCCTCCAGGCTCACAGCCCCGACAGAAGCTGGGTGTCTTCACTGAGACATCTCTCAAGGACAATCTGTCCCAGCTAGCACATGCTACTGGTACTTTGGAAGACATATATCAAGGTCATGTATCCTGCAATAAACTGACCTAGCACTCTTCAACAGTAAATTTGCAGGAAAGAGAAAAACAGCATTGGAGGAGCGTCCTCTTTGCTGGAGGAGTGGTGAGTGAGTGTGAAAGCATCACTTAGGTATCAATTTATGCTTTCAGTTTGGCAGATCTAGATAGAAAATATCAGATTTGCAAGACAGCTTTGTGTAAGAGTAGCTACTAGGCAAAAAAAAAAAAAAAAAAAAAAAAAAAAGACTCAGTAAAACCTCATGCTGAAGCTGTAGTAAAAAAAATAACAAGTAAACATCTTTCTCCCCACATCAAGGTAGCTTCTAAGTTAACAAGCCAGAAACAGATGTTTTGTATCTTATTTTCAGCATCAGCAGCTCCCCAAAATGATTCCTGAGTTTTGTCATCTTTGGTGTTCTGCTCAAAGCCAACAATTAAGAGACAGAAAGAGTTCTGAGAGCTCTATGCTGGTTGGTGTTTCCAGCTATGCTTTCTTGATTGCAATTAAAACATTGTGCTTTACACCCTTGTGATAAAAAACAGATAATATGTTTTTTTCTTAGCATCCAAATAGTTAATATATTCAGACTTTTGAGAGTTTAGGCTATTACTAAAGAAAACAGGAAAATAAAAGAAATGTAAAAAAAACTAGAGGTGATGGACTAATCCCTTAGTGCCCCCCTTTCATTACCATGATGCTCAGGTGCTGAGGGTTGCTAAACCCTTTCAGTAATGTTAACATAAATTAAAATCATATTAAGGTGCAATTCCCAACTGTAGCTAACACATTAAGAAAAGTGCAGGCAGACTACTCTGATGTTTATTGGAAATGGAAAGAGAAAGACACAGAGAGAGGGGGAAAGCAGAGAATGTAATTGCTTCACAGTAAGTGGAAGCATTTCTGGATGAAATAGTACTAGCACTACTTATTAAATTTCATAACAGGATGTTCTCAGCTCAAATACCCTCTTTAGTCCTTGACTTTATAACTGAGACTGACAGAGCAAAACCACTATGAAACCAGACCAATATAAAAGTCTTACTTATTTTAAATTGCTTTTTCTCCTCTAGCATTGCTGTACCAGACTCTCTGGATCCCTGAGGTTGGAGTGTACTCCTATGTATCTCACTTCATGCACTTCTTTTTACCCTTCCAGATTCCTTCATTACCAGTTCTTAAACCAGCTCTGCAATTAGAGTGTGTTTATCTTCTGTGTCTCTGTCCACTCATGCCTGGTCCCAGACCCTGTCCCCCAATAAAAACACCTTTATATCCTCTGAGTTTTCAGAGCAGATAAAAAAGTCACCTCTGCATATTTGGCAGGTCAAATAACTCTAATAAGCTGGCATATAATTCTCAACTTTATCATAAAACCTTCACAGAGAGAGGTTGAGAGTTTGACAGACCCTTTGTCTTGACCCTATTCCCCCTCAAGAATTCTCAGGTGTAAACAACAGGTTTTCCCACTTTCTGTCCAGGAGAAGTTAGGAAGGGCTGAAGCCTTCCTTTTCTCAAGCAACCCAGCACTATCCCTTGCTTTGGATATGCCAATATTTCCTGTGTCTTCTCCAAACTGTCTCCTTGCCCAGACAGCTTGTTAATGACTGTTCCTAGGACTGCCTAAGTCTTTAAAAGGCTGGTAACTCATTACAGGGTAACAACGTCCCTTTTACAAAGGAATCCTTCCAACATAAAAGTTCTGCCTTGCCATAAATTAATCCTTGTATTTCACACAGCATATGTACATAACCACACTTTACATGACTAATACATATGACTCATGACTGACTATTGGTTAAGATCAGATAGAGAGCAAATTTCAGGGTGAGAAGAGGTTTGGAATGACACCTGTCTACATAGGAAACTGGAACACATAATCAGCCTGCTATGATTTACAACAAACATTGCTGTGACCATCTGTACTGTGCCATTAGATTTTTTTTTTGGGGGGGGGGTTGCATCCCTTTTTCCTACATTGTCAATCTTGGGCCTATTTTACTCTCATTTAGATTATTTCTTGTGCAACTGTTCTCATGCTGGTTGAACTTACCAAAATAAAATGAAAATTTTAAAAAAGCAGACCAGAAAACACATTGATATTTAGCCGGAAGATTAGTAACACATTTTGATGTATGGCAACAAACAATAAAAATCATATCCAAACAAGGATTCTTTTCAGTGTATCCCACATGCATCTTATATATATATATATATATATATATATATATATATATATATATATATATACATATGCACACATCCTACATCTGTTGTGTAGCGAGGTGAAGTGAAGACTATCTTTTCCTATACGAACAAGTAAGCACAACCTCCACATCCATTTCTTAGACATTCAGACTAATGGCTATTAACAGTCTGCCCCACTGCTCCTCTCTGACCCTACCTGCAGTGCTGCATCCAGCTCTGGGATCCTAAGCAGAGGAAAGATATGGACCTGTTGAAACAGGTCCAGAGGAGGGCAAGAACAGATTACCAGAGGATTGGAGCATCTATCCTGTGGGAAAAGGCTGAGAAATTAGGGAGTGTTAAACTTAGTGAAGAGAAAGCACCAGGGAGATGGTATGGTGAACTTTCAGTACTTAAAAGGGGCTTATAAGAAAAATGGGGCCTGTAGTGATTAGACAAAGGCTAATGGCTTTAAACTGCAAGATGGTAGGTTCAGACTAGACATAAAGAAGAAATTTTTTATGGTGAAAGCAGTGAAACACTGGAACAGGTCGCCCAGAGAGATACTAGATGCCCTGTCCCTGGAAGTGTTCAAGATCAGGTTGGACAGGACTGAGAGCAACCAGATCTAATCAGAGGTGCTCCTGCTCATTGCAGAAGGGTTGGACTAGCTGACCTGTAAAGGTCTCTTCCAACCCAAATTATTCTGTGATTCTGATTCCAAGCCCTGTTGGCTCTGGGAGTTGAGCTTCCAACTCTCAGAGATATCTGGCTGCCAAGAGCCGGAGTGAAGGAGGAGCTGGATGGAGCCTCAGTGCAGGATCCCCTGCTTTCCCCTTCAGAGAAGCTTGCAAGTTAAACATCTTGCCCTTCATCCCTGCTGCTGTCAAGTCTCATATCTCCTTATCCTGACCTTTGCACATTGCACACTTTCTGGATCATGCCCCAGGACCATGAACTTGCTGGGCAATCACTGAATCCAGGCTGATCTAAGTCGCTGTCTCTGAGTGTTATCATGGTGCTGATTCAATTCCAGGCCCCTTGTTAATGTCATAATGGCCAGAGGTCACACTCAGCACACAGCTCACTTGCCCTTTTGGAGCTGCCAGCTGTCATTGATACCCCCCACTATATCATAGGATTCTGACAAAAAATTTCTTTCTTTTAAGTAGCAGCTGGTCCTCAGATATGTCCAGGATCCTCACCACAGAGAGCTTTGCATTACCATTGCCAGCCCCAATGGCAATGGTAATGCAAATAATGTGGCATTTTGGCCAATCCCACAATTAGCTGCCAAACAAGAATGCCTTTTTGAGAACCTCTCACTTGCTTGGTGTTCACTCTACTCATTGCTTGTCCTTGGGAAGAACTAAGATTATCATATGTTTTGGAGCATAACCAGAACCTCAGTTTTATTCCTGGCTCTTTTCTATTAAAAGTTTAAAAGAGAAGCTAATACTATAGCCCTTGCATATGTTATCAGCAGAAGTTTCTTTGGTGTGAATACAGAGATCACAGGTGTTTGGCAGCAAGTGCTTGTTCTCTTGTGTCCACTCAAGAAGACATATCAAGGCTATTGATTGCAAATGCCAGCTCTGGGACTCCCACGGAAAAGTGTGTCAGCTCCCAACAGGTCAGAAGGAACATTATACAGCTGAAAGTCAACCATGAGTCAAGTGATTCATAGACAAGTAAAAGGGGATTCTTTGTTATGTTGCTCCTCCCTTGAAAGAAAATTATGTTTCGTGGATTGACAGGTAAAGAGGAGCACCTACAGAATTCCTTCTGAATGCCTTCCACAGAATTCTAATGTATGCTAAGTTGAACCATTAATATTCATAGATCAGTGTTACTGCCAAAAGAAATAGTTTTTACAACAAATTTAGCTTACTGCATTCTAAGTTGTCAAATCTCTTCAGGATATTGATGCTCAGAGGCTCCTTTTAAGCTCTAGCAAAATCCAGAAAACAAAACTTTCTTGTAACTTTAATGAACTTCAATTGTTCTCTCTTGCTCCTTTTCCCGAAAAAAAAAAAATCCTATGGATTCAGCTTCTAAATTTCTCCATCTCACTATGAGTTTGAAGAGATCAGCCACTACTGAAGCCACCAGAGATTATCCTTAGATGGTCCTTTAATATTTCAAAAGGTTTTGAACAGATTTTTGTCAGACAGACAACACAATTTTAGAGTATGCTGTTCTGTTCACCGCACTTAATTTTTCATATTTTTTTTACTAGTAGAAATGTCTTGAATTATTATTATCATTTCAGTAAAAAGATTTAAAAGAGCGTTAGCCTAAGCCAGCATATGCTTATTTTTACTTTTATCTATTGAATTGTCTTTTGAGGCTACTTTGTTCTGTCTAGATATTACTGTGATTTATTAGGCTGTTGTTCAAACCGTAGCAGAGGACACCATAAAATATCATAACATAAGTCACATGGTGGATTCCCTATACCCCAAACACCCAATTCTATTCAATAATATAAGAGCAATCCACATCCAAAGAAGCCATATTTCACTTTTCTCTAAGGAAAACAAAAAAAAAACTAGTCAGTAAAACTACATGTTTTTTGTCATACTGAAGGAAAAGGAAAAACAAAACAGTAGCAGTTACCTAGTACTGTTGATGTCTCAAATCAAGCTGGATAAATTCTTCCTTTCCCTGGACATTTATACCGTAAAAATTAAAATTTTCCTTAGATGGAAGCATAGTTTCAGAGCTATGACAAATTGCACATCATGGTTATGAAAGTCTGTGAAAATGTGCCTAAATTCAATCCTTGCATGTGGGTTTCTTTAGAAGTACATAGTGGGAGAACCCTTTTCCAAAAATCTGAATATATTTAAAAGAAAATCATAGGTGATAGTTCTTACACAAAAACAATCTCAAAACAACCTGATGTCTAAAAACTTTGATGGCTGAGACAGAATTTGAAGATGAAAAACCTTTGAGCACAACACCTCCTGGAAGCTAGAGATCCTTTATTTGTGTTCATCATTTGTATCAGATTTTCTGGAGTGGGAGGATAAGAATGTGGCCTTGAGTCAAAGCAGCCTCACTGACATAGCACATTTCCGTAATTGATCTGTCTGTGAAACTAAATTGAAATGCCACTGATCTATTTTCTTTGTAGGCTTACAAACCAAGAGGATCGGATTCCATGCAAGTTCATTGCCTGATATGATTTTCAACCGAATTGCAAATTGTAACAAAGGATTGTGGAGAACATCACAGGCATATTTGTGGCAGATTCATACTGCTGCAAACTCATGAGCTGCAAGTTGCAAAAAAACAAACATAAAACAAGAATTGGTAGGTTGTACTGGGAATACTTTAAAATAAATTGTGAATAGTCATCATAAAGATTTGAATGTGTAAACGTGCATTTGTTCACTTTATACCATAATTTCCAGCAGCAGAGCAGCTCTTAGAAAGCTGATATGAGTCCTTGTCACTAACACAGCTATTTTTCCTAGTATGTTTTTCATGCTACTTATGTATGCTAGGAATAAGTTTCAACATCATGCTGAGACTTACAGAGGGAAAGTTGCATGGGCTAAAGATGCTCTGCAGATTTTTGTACTTTAACTGCTTCTGTCTCGTTCTCTTTTACAAGTCAACCACTGTGCCTCTAGAGTGCAACACAGCACCATGTGGCAATTGCCACAGTATTCTTCAACAACCCTATGCTGCACAGTATGGTATAGGATATTGCAGATTATTAAACTGGGCCATAGGAAAAAACTGCATTAGGATAGCATTGGATACAAGGTCAGGCAGGCCTGCACCAGCAGAAGAGTCATGATCTCAAGCAGCCCTGTCCAGACCTAGATTTATTATCCCAGGTGCTGGAGCCATGGCAGGCCTGGAATGTGTGTCCCCTTTCAGGTATGACTGATAGGACCTCTCCCAGTTTCATGTCACACTGCCTTGCCAACAGCATCCTTTCAATGTGGGATATGTACATCACACTGGTTAATTTATAATGCTATTCTGCCCTGTTCTTTCAATAAAAAGTTTGGGAAGCACCACATGTAGAAAATCCTCAAGGGTGAGTGTCTCAGTTTGGACACAAGTCTAGGGGAAAACACTCTGGACTGAATGTTTCCTTTAAAAGGGTTCCAAGAATTCCTTTTCACAGATAGAAAATGAATTCTAATGGATAAAAGTGAAAAAAACCCAACCATTTCTTGACAAACAGAACACCCACAGAGCATGGGAAAAAAGGGCAAATAAATGCTAGATATTGAACTGTCAGACCTTACCAGAATACATATATATATATATATATATATATATATACAAATGTATATATATATACATATACACACATATATAATATATATACATATTTGTATATACATATACACACATATATATTATACATATATACATATACACACATATATATATTTTATATATATATGTATTATATAAATCAAGGCAAACAAACAAGCACGTGGCAGCGCAGCGAGCAGAGCAGCAGCAGAAACCCACCCGCAGCCTTCTCTCGGCTGTCGGGCACTTTCCCCTTCGGTGCAGTTCCGCTCACGGCCGGCAGGGGCGCTGGTGGCTCCCGGCCGGGCAGGGCGGGTGCGATGATTCCCCCGCGGCTGCAGGGGGCGCTGCGGCGCGGGCTCGGCCGCCTCTCCACACGGTGGTGGCGGCTCAGGTGACAGGGAAAGAGAGGAGATGGCTCCCTTTGCAAAACTCACAGGGAGCAGCCGGTCTCAGTGCCACTCCAGGTGGTGAGCTGGACTGTAGCAGTAGCCTCAGAGCAGTGGGCTGGGACAGCAGAAACAGCAGAGGCGAACAGACCCCTGGAGGCAGCAAATCAAAGTATAGCACTAACCCCAAAGTGGTGGCAGAAGTAGCAGGGGGTCCTGGCAGATGTGGGATACTGAGCTAAAGTGTAGCAAAAACACCGAAGTAGAGGCAGAAAACAGTGAGGGCTGGGAGGGGATCGCTCCTTTGCGCAGCGTACCCACCACAGATGGTCCCGAGGCTGGGCTGCCACGCAGAGGGAATGGCCCGGCAGGGAGCACTCCCGAATCCCGGATCTCGGCACTGCTCGCACCGGCTCTGGGCTCCCAAGTGGCAGAGGAGAAAAGAAGCAAGCTGGCAGGCCCTGGTCACAGTGCCTAAAGGAGAAGAAAAAAAAGAAACAAGGGGGTAAAACATAGGACAAAAACCACAGGGCAGCAGGACCCCAGATCAGACCCTCTGTGCCATATGGCACCTGTGTCCATCACCCCACCAGAAGGAAGAGTAGCCCCTGGCTACCAACCCCCTTAGGAACCTGGGCCACCCTTCACCATCACAATATGCCCGAGCTCGAGGGTGGGAGCAGTGGCACTTTTGGACACAAAACATGGTTATGGTATACGAACCATTCACAAGACGTTGAGGGGAAAGAGGGAGGAAAACAGAAGTAAATAAGGCAAAAATGTCTTCAGCAAACAGAACTGCAGTGTGAGATGTGGGCTATAGTACAAGTGCCAGTAGTAGAGTGGCTATGTTTCATGCTGTATATATATCTAATTATCAACTTTGTTGCAACCAAATATGATAAAATCGTAGAAAGTCTTGGGTTGGAAGGGACCTTGAAGATCAGCCAGTTCCAATGCCCTGCCATGGGCAGGGAACCCTCCATTACAGCAGGATGTTCAGAGTCCCATCCCACACATATGTGCATCTATCTCTAGAATGCTCCCCAGAAATTAAATATTCTGTACTCAAATGGTGCTGCCTATAAAAGCCAAGACCTGTACAAACATAGAAGTTTAACATTAATAATAATTTACCTTATGGCCTGCACTCTCTTTCTGATTACACTGTTAATTTTAATGTAAATGCCTATTTGTATTCTGAAAAAGATATTTCAGTATCTGTGTTGTTTATAGCTGGAGTAGGGAAACACTTTATGGAAAGCAATTTGTTCAATTTAATTCTTCAGCTGCCCATGAATATGCCATACTCATCATTAAATTTATTTCAGATTTTAAGTTATCGCTGAAAAAATGTTAGTATATAATTCTTGGTTTATAATACAAGATATAAATATTGGTTTCTAAGCACTTCATTGCACAGAACTCACATTCTACGGTCTAAAATTATGTACAGATCACATGCCATAAATTCTGTCTCTATTTTACATAATTATCCAGGCATTTTTCTGGGCAAACGTATCAGAACACATACATAAAATGAATGTAAGAGTACTCACATACTGTCACCCTCAAAGAGAGTAGAAAGACTCCACCCAAATCTTTAGATAAAGGAATGCAATTCCACAAACTGAGTGGTCCAGACTCATTCTTTGGGGTCAAACAGAGGGGCAAGAGTTTTTACAGGAGTCACTTGGAGTCTAATCTTTCCTTCTGCCCTCAAGTAATAATGATTTCAAAAAACACATGGACTGGAAAAAATTATGCCCTTAACAAGGACCAAATTCTTACAAACATGCAAGCTATGTAAATGTATAGCTGAAAATTATGTCCATATGAAACTTTTAGATAACAGTGTATGAAATTCATATAATGTTTTTCCCAATTAATAGGGCCCACATGGGAGGAATTGACAGAACAAAAATAAACAACTACATTGCAAAAGTCTATGTCTGAGATGCTTTCACTAGAATCTCATCATACTCCATGCAGAGGAGTGGCATTGATGGCTAAAGATTTATTTAGTTTTTTATATGTTTTTCATACATTTGTAGCCTTGTAGTGTTTTTTATATAGTTGTATGGTTTCTAGGACTTTTCCTGCCCTTTCTCACAATAAGCTAACCCTTACTAACATATTCTTGAAATTCTGTTTAGTCTAATACTTAAGAGACTTGCTGACATCTTGTTTTCCACCAGAACTTAAGAGACATAAGAAGAAATGGGGCAAAGAAGCCCCTGGACAAACTCCAAGGGGCTGACCCAAGGGTGGACTACCAGGGCAACTGATCTCCAACTGATGGACCTGCTAGATATAGTAATTAATTAACTTTATAAAAATTGTAGAAATCCTTTATCATATGTGCACAGAGCCATATTTTTGTATCTGAAAGATTTCATTAAAGAGTTGCTCTTTATTTTACCATTTAAACACTGTTAAAATTTTGTCTTTTGACTTCAGGCAGCAACATTACAATGGACTACACATCTCATCCTAAAGTGAGATGCACATAAAGCAAGTCAGATGATTTATGTCCATCAGATGTAAGTACATTAATTGCTGACCTTGTAGATAAGATGAATCCTATCACATATTAATATTGAAACTTGTGACTGTGAAAGCCCCACTACTAAGTACCCTTGAGCAAGTAGAAACACATTTCTTGGATCATTTTCTGGGTTCTGCTTGCCCACAAATAGAAACTTGTATGCCAGCGAAAAGTACATTTTTGTAACATGTTCAACAGGAAGAAGGCTTCAGATTTTTCCTAGGGATACATAAATTTAATTAGAGTTTAAAGGAACACTTTTAAACTTCTTTATTATTAACGGATAGAAACTTCTCCATTTATGGGAAAAGAGTACATCTACTAATGTAAAAAAATGTGGAAAGAAGATGGTTTGGCATGCATTTCTTAACTCTGTTTCATCAAGCTTCTATTCTTTGTGTAAGTACTCAAGTTGCTACGTGAGCAAATCTTACACAATGACTGTCATTAAACTCCTCATTTAAACAGTTGATTCAAGTGGAATATCATGGTTCTCTAGTCTGCCAGATAAGCACTGGGAAGTGTTGCTTTGCTATTTGATATGTTTCCTTTCTTTTAAATTCTAAAGAATCCCATGACTTGCATAACAAACAGCTTTACATTTTAAACTCAATGAGAAGAGATACTGAAGCAAAGGAGAAATCTATCATTAAAAGAATAAACATCGCTGTTGACACTTCATTGCTGAAAGGCTTTCTTGAATAAAACAAAAACATTTTCTTGCTTTGAGGCACAAGTGGATTTCCAAATCTCACAGTGGTCAGAACAAAAAATTAGTTTGTCTCCAAGAGGTATGGAGTACCTCTGTAAAAGGAGACCCTGTCAACAAAGGATATTCTGTTTCAAAGAACTATTGCGATGGAAATTAAAGACTCTGGCATTTTTACCCACAAGAATTCACATCTCAGTCCACAAGTACCTAAATAAAAGAATACAAGGAGTTTATGAGCAAATAGTGGATTACACTCTTGATTAAATAAGGTGCTACAGTTTGGGATTGGAGATAGGTTACTTTCAGTACTTGCTTCAATAATAGAATCACAGAGTGGTTTGGGTTGGAAGAGATCTCAAAGTTCATCTTGTTCCAACCCCCTGCCATGGGCAGGGACACCTTCCACTTAAACCAGATTGCTCAGAGCCCCATCCAGCCTGGCCTTGAATACTTCCAGGGATGGGACAACCACAGCTTCTATGGACAACCTGTTCCAGTGTCTCACCACCCTCTCAGGGAAGAATTTCCTCCTAGTAGCCAATTTAAACCTGCCCTCTTCAGTATGAAGGCATTCCCCCTTGTCCTATCACTACCTGCCCTAGTAAAAAGTCCCTCTCCTGACATTGTGAAGCCCTTTTAGGTACTGGAAGGTGTTATCAGGTCTACCCAGAGCATGTTTTCATAGGAGAGGTGTTCCAGTCCTCTGATCATCAAAATAAAACAATATAAAAAATGAGAGTAGGCCTAAAGAGCATTTGCACAGCAACTCTACATAGTGAAAAAATACTCAAAATGAGTAAATTTTAACAGCAATCTCACATTTCAGTTACTTTCCTTTACTTGCATACTGCAGGATCACTGTAACTATAATTGTTTGCATACATTTATATGATTGAGCAAGAGCTAAAGACTCAAATTTCAGCCATTTCTTAGCAAGGAATGATTTTACAGTCATTTATGATCATACTCCACTCTCATTGATTTACACCTGTAAATCAACATATGAACTGCCCAAATATCCAACAAACCAACACACACAAACACAACCAAGAAAAGAAACCTGCTGTGGTAACAGTAGTTCACAAAGAAATCTTGGAGAGAGATGCTTCTTTTGTAGCTGAAGGAGGCATTTATGACTATGAAGAAAAAAGGGTTTCTCAGTTCTCTACAGTCTCCATTGCATTGCTTAATGAACATTTTTTGTAAAAATAATTCCTCTCTTTCTCAAATTTATTGCAGTCTTTTTTTGCAAATTATCCATTTTTAGAGAAAATATTATGCTTAGAAAACATTAGTTCTAAACTAAAAAGCTGCCTGGCTGCCTCTTTTCCCCAGTTCTTCTTTACAGCCTTGGGTTTCTGGCTATATAACTGCACCAAAGGCAGTGACTTAAAGGTAACAATCTCAGGGTCCTTATTTAGGCTTTAACAGCATTAAAAAAAAAAAAAAAAGAGTAGAAGTACAAGGTCTGGTAAGGAAATACTGCCTATGGTGAAGATTCCAAAGGCTTTGACTTGTTATTAAAATCTAGAATTAAAATCTTCACTCTGTAAGCAGCTTTGCCCAAGAGGAAAACAGTATTTACATTTAGATGTGCTTATAAGCTGGTTATGCATGAATGGGGTATGGTGGACTTTTCTATTTACAATAGGTATTGTCAATGAGCATGTAACAAACTCATTAAAGCTGTATTGAAGTGTGAGTGCAGTACTAAATATCTGTATTTTGTACTTGAAGGAAAAAGGTTATTGAATATCTTGGAGATCACTGAAACATTGTTCAGCTTGAAAAACTGGAGGGACAGTAGGAAGGACTTTATAAATCCTTTATACATATCTTTCATAAGCAAACTAGGTCATGAGAGTATTCCAAGGAGCACCACATGCTTAGCATTTGGATATAGAGGTGATGAAAGGTAAGCATCATTCACCACCCAAGTAAATCTCTTGGAGAACTAGCTTTAATCCAGTACTGGTATCATATAAGCATCAAAAAAAAAAATTGTTATTCTTTCTTTAGGTTTCACTCATATAAATTTTAGAGGTCTTTTGCTATGTATAACCAGTTCTTGAAATTCATCTCCTGCATAGGTGCGTAAACCCATTCTCCGAAGCAGGAAAATGTCCCAGGTTTGTCTGAATTTGAAAGGTGTTGCTTATAAAGACATTTACTCAAACACAGCCACCACAATTCCTTCTTTCCCAGCAGGTAATTTCTCAGGAGAATTTGGCTGACTTAATTGATCTCACCCTTGATTCTAGAGAAGCTCAGCTCCAGAGTGCTTATACAGCAATTAAAACACAGAGACCATTTTCCAGTCTCTGCATGATATAACTACGTGATATAGCCCAAATTCTAAGAGGCCTCAACTGTTTTCCATCTTAAAGAAGAAGCCAAATATTGTGGTATAACTTTAGAAAAATATCTTAATTAAATCTTGGGAAGTACAGAATACCCAGGAGACCACAAATGCATGGTAAGATCAAAATCGAGTTTACACAAAATAGGAATTGCTGAAAATTGCATTTCAAAAGACGAAATAGTTGTAAAAGAGAAAGAATGTGAGTTTATGCTTTCTTTCTGTGGAAACATTTGTTTTTATGAATCTGCTCACACAGTACTGTATAAATTAAACTATTTCAACAAAGTTAAAACATCATTTTACCATTGTACATAAACAAGATCAAAAAAATTCTCTTCACAGATCCTTCAGTGCTGTGTTCAACTGTGTAAATGACAAAGGTTTAGGGAATACAGGTAGTGGAAACTCTTCCTAATACACGGAGGTTTCAGAAAATTTAGGAAAAATGGATTAAATAAGGTGCACATTTCTCTTTACTAGCAAACCCCAGTCTATTGTGAAATTACAGCATTTTAAAAATAAGTAAGAAATCTCTTATAATCACTGAATAAATGCAAGTTTTAATATTGAGCAATAATGTCTACTCCTTTACTTTGTGTATGACCTAAAGACAGTACAATTCAAGGCACAACTTTATTACAGCTAAACAGTAAAATAAATCTTGTTAATGAGAATTTGCTTGAATATTATTCTGAGTCATATATTGAATTATAAGTGCTTCCCTGAAAGATTACCTTGCAGTAAGTATTCACCCTCCTGAAACATAAATTCTGCAAATTTTCAGATGGGCAAAAATGTAGCTCGATCAGCAAAGAATGAACAGTTCAAATAATGTAAAGGAGGAATGATTAAAAAAAGAAAAGTGGGCCTTGCAAATTTGCAAATTATATAATCACAGGGAATCCGCCTGTTCATAGTCTTGATTGTCTTAGCAAGATTATATACTTGGAACAACACTTGTGAGCTTGAAGAGAGAAGGTGGCATCTCCACGGCAGCTACTAAGACAAAACTTTTACATATAAGAGAATAAGGACTAGGTAAGTACATCCTTGGCTAGGGTAGAAAGGCACAGCAATCACAAAGAAAGAGTCAGCTAGGAACATGATAGATAAAGAAGGAAACTGCAACACCACTGGAGTGTTTTTATGAGTTGCCCAAACTGCAATTTACTCCAAAGAAAACATCATCTGCAAATGGTGAGCAAGGCACTGGTTTAAGCAGACAGTCAAATTGGGTAGGCAGTCCCCCAGGTAGAATAATCTTTTCATCTTTACTGGTTTTTGCTGAGATAGGGCTGAATTTCTTCATATTAGCTCTTACAGTGCTCTGTGTTGGATTTGTGACCAAAACAGCACTTGATAACACAGGGATATTTTAACTATTGCTGAGCAGGATTTGCAGACTGTCAAGAACACCTTTTCAGCTTCTTTTCTCCCTTGTGCCCTTCCCATCTTCTCCAACATCCTGCTGTGGGGAAAGAGAGTGAGTGCTTGGGTGGGACTTAGCTTCCTATCAGGTTTAAATTACAGAATTGTCTTAGACTGAAATTGATCAGATCATAATAATTTTAAACAAAAGGTAAACAAAAAGCTAATACAAATAGAATACTATCAGTGTATCACCTCTAGAGTGATTAAAAAAAAAGTTAAGGTCTTCTAAAATTATTATCAGTTTATGCCATTATTGTATCCAATCCAGAGCAGTATGAACAACAAGACACACCTGAGAAGAGTTTGAAACACAAGACAAAGGCAGCCGATTGCAAAAGTAAAAAAGAAAGGGAAGATAATTTAAAAATTCACTGTGATGATAGTATCATATATGACCCCAGAAGTAGCTTGTATTGCACCGGGGTCTGTACAAACTTTTCAGAAGAATTTTCCAACACTGTTTAAAATTATCAAATAATGAAGGGAGCAAACAGGCAGAGGAAGAAGCAAGTAAATATTGCAATTACACAGAGGCACAGGAAATTTTTGTTAGGCTGGTCATGAAAGCCAGGTGTGCAGATCAGCATGGTAATTTCTAACTTATGAACAGGAAAAGAACAGAGCATCTCCTCAGAGTATGAACACTACAATGCCAATGTAATGACTATTCAGTGGTTGTAAAGCAACCACTGTTTCAGTACCACACTATTACTTACCACATCAGATTTAAAATTTTGTACTAAAAATGAATTACAGATGTACATTCCCAATTCCCAGTTCTCACTGGATCTCATCTGCACCACCTGCAGATGCAAAGAAGAAAAAAATTCCTTTCAGACAGAAAACACTGTCCTTAACATTTAAGAGACAGATAAACATACCAAGAAAATAACATTAGAATGTGAATCCAAGGAACTTCTTTGGAAAGCCTTTAGCTTCCAATGAACCTCCTATGAACTTCCAGATTTCTGCAGCCTTTGACAGCCAGAGGATAAACCACACAAATAAATGGCTGTGCTACCCACACCTACTGAGTTTTCTAACTGTCCAACCTGTATTTAGTATTTCAACCAATTTTGAATGACCCTCCTGATGTTCATTTATCTGCTTTGTCAGGTTCCATTCCTCTAACAAGAATTTTGGCTTCCAGAACTAAGGGTTTGCTCCCAAGAGTACCTGCAAGAAAAGGTCCTTACCATAAGCTAACCATTAAACCAAACCAGGAGTGTAGTAGCTGTCCTGATCCAAAACAGTAACAAAGACCTTCTGAAAACCAGAGACAGCTGAGGCTTTGTACCCAAATATTTTCCAGTGGGCCTTTTCACTTCACTGGTGCTAAATACATTGTTTCAGTACTGTCTGACTTGTCCAAGAAAAATACAGGACACTGTTTAACAAATAAGCAGAAAATTCTGTAAGAGGAGAGTAACTGAATTATAATCATCAGGGTTTGTAGAGAAATGGGGAAATTCTTTCTTTTGAAGGAGGAAACAAACACAAAAAATTCTTGCAGCAAATTCAGCCAAGCTAAATGAGGTGAGCATGTGTTTTCCATACTCATTCTTCAAAGCACACAGAGATCCTGCCAGCAAAGTTCTGAACTGATATTTTGTTTATCTACTACTTTACCATAAATTTATCGCATCAAAACTTTTCATATTCACAGGAATAAGGTCAGGCCTTACTCACTGATGTAAATCCAGAAAAAGCGTCACTGAAACCTATAGATATTGTTTGTGCATGAAAATCAGAAACATTCTAAATACTTGCTGTTTACCTAACTAAGGGATTTCAGTCCATATAAAGAAGGGGCAATTAAAAGCTCAAAAGGAAAAAAGATATCACATATGTAAAATAAATTATATAGGAGTTATTAATTTACACAGTCAAGCTGGAATTAGGATTTAAATGGTCATTGAAATATATATACAAGATTTTTTTTTCTGTTCTTTGCTTACTATAAAAGATTTGAGAACAGTATGGCATTTGGGATTGCAGTTTTGTTCTCACAACTATTAAAATATATAAGCAAAATTACTTATGTAGCTATTAAGGACATGCTTTTGGGAAGTTATTTGAATTTCCACATAGTCTGGCAACATATTTGCAATTATTTTGTTTTATTTAGAACTCATGTTTCATGAAATATAATTACAATTTAAAAGCTGATTCATATTTAAATTTAACCATTTGTAATTTTTGTTTAAAAGCTGAATATTGAAGTTAAAATAATACAAAATAGGATTACTTCAATGAATTGAGTATGGCATTATGATGACAACTGATTTTTGTGTCTGTAGCAGTTTTTTATTCCAGAATTGCAACATGTTAATTATAGCTTCTGTTTGAAAAAGCCTTTGTCTCCAGGAAGCCTGTTTAGCACATGTTTAGTGAGAGAAATACATGAGCTCAAATTTAAGTTCATTTTAATGTGATTTCCTGTATAGTGGTGTGGCTTTAGCACATAAGTAAGAGAGTTTTTTGCTTTATAATTAACTAAACTTCAGAGTGTCCCTGAGGTTTTCTTGACTCACATCTCTTTAATGGATTTTGCTGTATTGTAATTCAGAGAAATGAAACATAGACAGATCAAGACACATATTTTTTCTTAATTTGGGGCAGATTTCAGACCTGGGATTTTTTCAGACCTAAGATTTCTCTGAAAAAATGACTTAACTGTGCAAAAGTGGGAACATAAACCCAAATTTGAGGTTACTCAGATTTCCTGGTTCTTTCAGATTTGTTTCTAAAATTGCAGAAAATTAGCTTTCTGTAGGAACATTAAATCTCTGGTCAAAATGCCAATAAGAGTCATTGCAGCTTCACAAAGTCAACAAACACATAACAAGAATGCAAAACACTCTTGCTTCTTCCAAAGAGAAGCAAGTTTATTGCCATCAAGGAAGGTCTTATATACTGTACAACTAGGTAATACTGTGCTAAAAATACTCTGGCTAAAATTATACTTGATAGCATTCTTGTGAACTAAACAAGCACACATTGCAGCATGCCACCTCCTGTGTTGCTGTCCACACGTCCTCTTGACCAGTCAGCACTCGGATCGTGCAGCGTCCATGTGCGTGTTAAAAAACTTGTTTTTAGTCCTCATGTCCGCTGTACATTTCCCAAAGTCCTTTTTGTGAACAGAACTGAACAGAAGTGAACAAAGGCCCTTTATTCTGTAAGACTTGTCTCCTACAATCCACAGCACTTAAGCACTTTGAGTCAAGTATACTTGTACATCCACTTTTCAAAAACTCTGGAAAAGTGGTGATAATTCCTATTTTCTTAAGGATTAACAAATGCCATGAGGTAGGAACCAAGCAGAAGAGAGGACAGGGATTTCTGACAAACTCTACCGACAGTTCCTTACCTGGTTTGAATACAGGCTCATTACCCAGTGCTAAGCATCAATGTGCACCAATGTATTTCTACTTCTTACTCTAGTTTGCACAGAGGAAGGAGGCAGTTGGTAACCCACAAAGCTTTACACTATTTATACATCTCAATAAACAGAAGCATCAGCATTCATTGGTTACAGATTACATATATTTTTCATTAGTTAATACTCAAACCTCTATTTGCTTATTGTATCTCTTGCTTCTAATGTTAATTAGTCCTCACATGCAATTCTTTCCTCCACTTGAGTCAGGGGCCCATTTTTAGGAGGTGGTCAACCAGTCGCTCACCACAATCTCCCACTGCCATAATTATCTTTTCCCCAGTTACTGCTCAGTTCTGCTCACTTTATTCCTGGTGGTTCTCATCCAGACAGCCCAGTCATCTTGGGATTCACTTCCCTATTTCATAAAATAAAGAATTAGCCAAGCAATTGCTTAATGAGCTATGTTTAGCTATAACTACTGATTAACAACTGAAAAAAAAATTAATTGCAAATTTTGATTCAAGTCTTGAGGGCTCAAATCTTGGGGGAGCTTTATATCAGTACCACAGAGCACGCACTCAGTGCAACACCTAGTGCATTAAATTGTTGAAAAACACTAGAGGTTTTGTCATTTCAAACCACAGCTCCTTGGAGCACAAAGGGCTGGTAGGAAGCAGGAACCAAGAAGCACAGTGCAATGTTTATTAAGCCAACATCTGGGTTCTGTCCTGACTTCAATTTCTAATTTCAGAACTTAACCTCAAGCAATATGTCATTACTTTTCTCATATTGGAGTAAGAATAACACAGATAATCACAATAACACCATTTTTGCAGAAAATCTTATTTCCCAAAGTAGAATGCAAGTCACCTTGCCCGGCCCCCGCTAACACACAGTTTGAAACTCCATCTGCTCTAGATGTAATAAAACTTTGAAAACATGGACTTTCTGTGAAGCTGGCGGCCACATTTCTCCACTCAAAAACAGACACTTATTTTTCTAAATATGGTATCCAAAGAGGGTACTTGAGAGATACTTTCCATTTGGGATATAGTTCTGGTGCATCTGGTAGTGAAAGGTGAACTAGAGATTAGCATTAACTCTGGTTTGTCACTGGTATCTCTGAATGTGGCAGATTTAATGCTTTCTCATGACCTGAGCACAAAAGTCTACAGGTTCTCAGAGATGGCAGCCTGCCTTATGAAGGTCTCAAAACAGCTTTAGATCTGAAGGGAAAAGATGATACAGAACATTCTTGTCTCTTTCAATACTTTTTCAATACTTTTTCAGTACTTTGAAAAAGAGACAAATTAAGACCAAAATGCCAGCTGGAGAGACCTGTACATTGATGAAGTTACTGAACCTGGGGTTTGTGGATTTTTGGCTATTTTCCAGGTGTCTAGTGCCCTGGTTGAGTTACTGAAGAACAGGTCAAATGCCCTGACACCCCAAACTTAGATGCTACCATGAAAATCCTATTGTATTACATTACTTTTAACTGTCAACAGAAAGTCAGAAGCTGCTCTGATTTGTGACAACAGCAAAACATTATTTTGTAATAAACTTAATAAAGGTGTAATAAAACCATTATTAATAGACTAATTATAATTAAATTACCAGCTTATTAGTATTGAAAACCTGTCATTGTATGTTCTTTCTTATGCTATTATCAATAATAATAGATATTAAGCTTTATAAAGCTGCACACTGGCAGAAGTTCCTTTCTTAAATTTTTGTTTTGCTTGACATCAAAAGCAGGAAGTCTAAATTGTTTCCCACCAAGAACATCCTGGAAACCCTCTCTGGGAATTGCAGCCCCCTCAGAAATACCACAGTCCATCAGAGAACACTTATTTAAAACACTTGGAAGAACATGAAGCTGACACAATGTATGAGAACATTCTTGCAGTCTGCCCAGCTTGGTCTTTTGTAAGTCATTTGCCGTCTTGCCAAGACACGCATTCCACCTTCCACACCATTATTCATAATAAGAAGATTTAATATTTTTGTTTGAACAGTGTGATCAGCATGATTTTTCAGAGTACACATTGATCTGTTTAGATTTGTGTTCACAGAGGTGTCTTGACTAATGTGAGCTGGCAGATGATGCCCTCAGTGACCAGGAGGTTGTCCCAAAAACTACAATCAAAAAGTAGGTTTGATGACAATGTAGCATGTATATTTTTTCTAAATTGAATTAAGTCCAGGTTGGCCAAAGCTCTGAGCAACCTGGTCAGTGAAAGGTGTCCCTGCCTGTTGGAGTCCTAGGTGCTGAGAATTTTAGACAGGGGGGTTGGAATGAGAAGATCTTGAAGATCACTTCCAATTCAAACCATTCTATGATTTTGTGAAAATAATGTCATTTTACCAAGCCAGTCCCAAAGACAGGAAGGCCCCTCAGCAGCAGGAAACTTCTCCATGGAATTCAAGCAGACAGAAAAATATGCATTCAATTAAATCCATCCATTAAATGAAAAGAAAGGACAAAAGAATTAAACAATAGTTCTTTCTTGCTATGAACTGAAAAAAGATGAGGGGAAGCAGCATTGTGGCCATGTACTGTGCTGTCCTAGGAGCTAATGCCATCCTGCAATCCTAAAAGGTGGTGGAGCCTGTTATGGAGATACCACTTCTGAAGTTTGACAGGTGAGATACATGTCCATAAAGGACAGAGGAACATTGGGGAGAAATCTTGCTGCAAGTTCAACTTGGCTGTAGCATTCCTCTGCCTCCATCAATGGCACTGCAGGAGATGTAACACCAAGCTGTGGTCTGCTCTGGTATGTCTATTCTTATGTTCAAGCTTACACATTTTCAGGATTTTTTAGCAGGGATTTCATTTTCCTGAAGTGCTTTTATCTTTTTTTCTTAATAGTGAGGCTTATCAGACTGCTGCCAACTAACATTTTTCTGTCTCTCAAGGATCCATCAGCTGATATTCTTTCCTGAAAGCATTTCAAAATATCTGAACGATAGGCCTAGGCTTTATAGGCATTTCATCTTTCAAATCTGGCTTCAGTATTACCTGTAGTTTTTTAAAAGCTAATCTCTACTGTTATTTCTTCTGTTATTTTTGATAGAGGCTATTTCTACACAGCATGTTTCTGAACTCACGCTTATTAGATGTTTACCTTCTGGGATATCCCTGCAGAAGAGAAAGGCAAGACCTCAAACTGCAGCAGTTGAACCCACCCAAGCTTTCAGTCAGAGCCCTCTTTTAGGAAGTCTCACTCTTAGATCCTAGAAAAGGTCATGTATTTAAAAGGATATGAAACAAAATTGTTGTTGCTGCCTAATTTTCAAGGCTACGAGCAAAAGGTTGCTCATGGAACTTGAAGAAAATGTCAAGGTACAGAGGATTTTTTTTCCTAAAACCTTTTTGCCCAGTTGAATGTTTAATGCTCTTAGCCTGGAGTGAAAACAAAAATAATATACATACTATAACAACCCCAAGGCACAACACAAATAAAAAAATAGAAAGAAATAATTCACATCAAGGCTAGAGAAGCATAACACAAAAATTACAGTAATGTAACTTAACAGGTGTAAGAAAGAAAAATTGATGGATTAGATAGGACTGGATCAACATGTGACACCAGCGTGGCCTGACCCTTAGAGCAGACGTGCATAAACAGCAAATTACTGCCAAAGGCAGCTTGTGATTGACTACCAGGAACAGCTAATTTGCCAGAGTGAAAGAGGAGGGGTGAGGCAAGATTCATGTGTGGGAGAAGACAATGAGTGCCTATTTCTGGGAGGTACAGTGCTAGCCAAACAGAGCTAGTAGGCAACTTCAGTATGCATTCCTTGACATGATTCAGAGATGTTTCAATGGCACAGTTGATGTCTGAGGCATGTAGGATAAGAAAAAGAAAACCAAAAGTTTCTGCACACAGATATAAAGACAACAGCCTGCACTTGGAGTGGGCCAAGGGTAATGAAAGTGGAATGATACACACTATATGAGGTAACTGGTTTTTGCATGCGGACAAATTCCCATGGGAACACGAAAATGCTGAGCATGTCCCACCATTACTGTTTGCTATATTCATTATCAGGTGAAAGATTAAAGTGCCTGATATTATATGTGAGAACAGACACTTTGGGTCAGACAGGGGATTCACTGTAAAAGTACTTGTCCCATTGTCTTAGGTTGCAAGATGTGGCTGGGGGTGTGTATTCTATCGCCATCTGTTAGAGGTGGGGCAGTTATATTCAGTTAAGTGGGCAGTTTTCTTTATCTCTTCCATGACCAATCCTCCCCTCCAGGAAATATCTTCTGTTAATGGGCCATTGAGTCTCACTGTATGACTGATAAAATTACATCATCCCATTGTGAGATGCTCTGCCCAGGGGGAGGAACCAAGCATTCCTGCCTGGATATGGTCGGAGATTTGGAGCACCACAGGCAGCCTTTCCCCACTGGATTCCCAGAGGAGCAGCTTTCTTTTCCACTGGATTCCCAGAGGAAGACCAGGCCCATCTACACCAGCACTGGACCTTCAGAGGAAAGATCCACTTTTCTACAGGATCACTGCTTCAACAGAACCACATCTGTCACTGCAGGAGGACTGCAACCTCCATCCAATCAGACTGCTACCAATACCCTGACCCACAGGGTGTCGGGTCATATTCTGACTCTGTCACTGTTGTTTTATATTACTGAATTTTAATTTTTATTTTTTATTTTTTCCCTCATAAAGAACTATTATTCCCACTCCCATATCTTTGCCTAAGAGCCCCTTAATTTCAAAAATATAATAACTGGGGGGGGGGGGGGGGGGCAGGGTTACATTCTCTGTTTCAAGGGAGGCTCCTGCCTTCCTTAGGAGACACTTGTCTTTTTAAACTAAAACACTGAATTTTCATCTTCATTTTTTCTCACAGAACTTGAACATGATCCTACAAGGAGTTATTGACAAATGCTATTTCTTATCTAAAGTGGCTAGCAGAAGCATGTCCTCCTCACAACATGAAAGCACATTATACTGATATGCTAGAGAGAGACATAGCCAAACTAACATTTTCTTGCATGTCCTATGGAGTCTGACAGTGAAATTCTGTCATTCAATGAAATTCAGTCTGACAATTAAATTCAGTCATTCAATGAAATTCAAACTGAAATTCAGACTGTGTTGGCCAAAAGGCTTCCCAGAGCTCAAGCTGACCCCTCTGCTTTAGGAGAGTCTAATGTACCTTTGCCTTATTCAGATTAAGAAATGTTCTGCCTTCTCATTCCTTCCAGTCTAAAATTCTTACCTGAGCATACTGTAACTGAGAACTAAGGTCAGGTGTTCATAAATTTTCATGATAAATGATAGTAAATGTTGGAGACTGTTGCAGCTGCATTTGCTGATGTACCTGTGCCATTAACCAGTACAACCAGCGAAAGCTTCAGTGTTCCTTCTTATTCCAGTTTTGTCATCTAATGCCATGAAAGAACATGGATTTTTTTTTTTTCCTTTGAGGAGGTTCATAATGTTGCACATTATTCTATTAGCAACTGAGCAACTATTCTTTCCAAGAAAAAGTGAAAGAAACCTCATACTTTAAAAGAATAATTAGTAAAGGACCTGGTGACTTTTTAAGATGATGCAAATGTCTTTTCTAACTGCTTTTGAGTTGCACTGCCCACATGCCAGTTTCATTCTTCTTTCTAAGCCAACTAACAGCTCTCCTAGCATTGTGATGACACATGCATATAGATAGGAATCTGTCTTGAGCTCTCCGAATGCTTTAAAAGCCCAAAAGACTGCATTTAAAGTAATTATCAGAGCACTTGCCATCAGTGTATATACCACCTTGCAAATTGTCAGTGCTACAGAATGCTCATGTCAACTCATATGGGACCAAAATTATACTAAACCTGACAGCAGCCACACTGACATCACATATGTTCTAAAATAACCCTTGGTCAAAGCTGCAGAACTACAAGTGCATAAATTTTCTTGTAAGAAATCCATCATTTATTTTGTTTGTTGCCCAGAACTAAGACAGGCAAACCAAGCCTAGGTTTCTCTCTGATGCAATGACTTGCTGATATTGTGCCAAGTTCAGACTAATGGTTTTTATGCAACAGTAAACATATTTGAAGTAGGGATCCTACAGCAGATTTCATACTAACTTGAATAGATTTTTATTACTAAGTTTTTCATAAATGGCCTGCTTCTCAGCTTGTAGCTCTGCTCTCATAAATATTTGAAATATATTGTTTATCCTTCAGCTTCCCAGGAAGTGCCATATTAGCTGTTGAGGTTTTTTCAAGATGAAATTGATAAAACAAGGGCTTAGTAATGGCCCTTCAAATGAGATAAAGGTCTAATTTTCTGTCTGTCATTAGTTTCAGCTGACTAATTTCTCCACACTGGCTACTTGTGTGTATATGTATATATGTGTGTGCATATATTTATATATATATATAGAGAGAGAAAGGGATCATTACAAGTTCATGTGGCTTTATTACATGAAGGAAAATAACAGGCCATTAAAATTTTGTATGAGCTGTCACTAAGCACTAAGGTGCTCCAGCCTTGCCCAGCCTTTCCCCATCTCATCATTTTCTCCTGCAAAAAATGAAGCAACTCTATAATAACTGGGGGGCGAGGGAGTGGTGTTTGCATAAGATCCCCATTTTAGGCATTGAGCTAAATAGGAGGGGGCTTAATGGAGACATGACAGTGTACTCCAAGAGATAGAAAGAAGACTAAATGTGAATACAAGTCTATGACATATATCTTTCTTATGCTGACAAAAATAAAGGCCTATATTCTGAATGTCTTCCTTGAAACTGTAAATCCAGATTCCCCACCCACAGCAGTCTATAAGCAGTTTAAACCTAGAGTGGGCTAGAGAGTTGAAAGAAAGTGAGGCTTCTGCTCCAGTGCAGGCTCCAGCCTTCCTTCTGTTAGAGGTTTTGAGGTTTAGGGGTTTAGAGAACCTGGGATTGAGGGCATGTGCTGTCTAATCTTTCACTTACAAAGTCTATTTACAAATATATTTTTGATTACATTTCCTAGCTTTCTTCTAGGCATCTAGGTGATAAGAAACTTAACATTTATGCACACATCACAGCTTTTTTTAAAATTTGTTAATGAATATTACTGTTCAATTTTTTTTCCTAGCTCAATGGAATCTAGCATGTCTGGGGACACAGGGAGGAGTATTTTTTAGTTCTTCTAAGATATAAACCATGAATTAACTGCATCCACACATGGGAGTGTTAAAGAAAGTAAACTTTTTTTTTTAAATCTATGTCTGAAGAACCAAAAAGTTCTGAACCACATGCAGAGAAACCATGAAGGCAGAGATACCTTGTAATAGGCTGTTTTCCATGGCTGTATTCTGCCTGGAACAAGTTCCCTTCTAATCTGAAATTGCCCAAGTGTATTGACTGCCAGGGGACACTGCAAGGAGTCTGAATTTGTGCAGAGTGTGGTAGAAGATAGGTATTAACCTCTGTGTGGGAGCAGCACTTTGATTTCTGGCAGAGGGCTGATTTCTGCTTGCTGCTGGGGTAAGCTGCTATTTAATTTCACGGTGAATTGTGTCACAGCTCTGTTTTTCTTTGCACTCTAAATCTTAGTAAATTGCCAAACACAATATACGTTTGCTTTAAACAACCTGTTCTCATTGTCCATTGATGGGCAAAATTCTAGCCTACTAAAGTGAGCATAATCCAGTAAAATCACTTTACCCTGTACAGGCAGCAGTGCATCAACAGCTTATGTAAAGTATCAGCCTCTCTCTTTCATACTTAAATGGCCTGAGATTCACATGAACTGACTATCTCTATTTTTAATACACATATCCCCACAGAGCCCTGTCTAGTAGACAATGGATATAGTGACACCCATTTTAAAGATTAAAAATTCTGACACAAACAAGCTGTGGGCCAAATAAACTGTGCCTAATACGATTCAAGAAGTCGTGCATGCCTCTTCAGAGGCTTCAAACAGTGATAATCTGGCTTCTCTCCACTAAGTCACTCTTCTTGTTTTTCCCTGCATGAATTTCCGTACCACGGGTGGAGAAGTTGGAAGCAAAGCCGTAAACAGATTCCAGAATGTGGGGGTATTTTGTATTTTAGAAAGAAGATAAAAAAACATACTGGGTAAGAAATATCATCATACCAACAACAAAGTATAGCAAGCCTCTAAGTCATATATAATATATTGGCAGTTGTTCAGTGTTATTAACGCAGAGTTATTCACCCAAGGAGAGACAGTAGCTGGCATAAGTGCAGTTATACAGATTACAAGAAGCCCAGATGCGCAAAAGTGTCAAAGCTGTAAGAAAACCCCATTCTCACTCATTCTACCTCGGTGGCTGTTGAATCTGCTGAGGCTGAGAAGAAACTGATCATTTTATCATAGTTTTTTCTTACTATGACTTACACAAGCTGATTTTCACAACAGCATTTTTTCCTATCAGCTCTGAAATTTCTCTTATAAAACCTCTAGTGATCATTTTCTGCTTTGCTTCTTGTCTGATTTTTTCCAATTTTTGACTGACAGTTAAGTTATTCCACTGACTGGCATATGGACATTTACTTACATGCTTAAACATTTATGTAAGTGCTTAAAATGTGTCACATGGTCATCAGACTGGGCTGGTGCTTCTCATACTCTATCTCTTGTGCATTTCTTTTCTCAGTCAAATTTTAGAAGTCATTTTAAAATGGGGCAATTAGAACTACAGGCATATCATGTCTTTAAACAGTCACATAATAATGTTCTGCTTTGCTCTCACTTCCATGTGATTATTGAGACTGAGCTTGATCTTTTGATCATCAAGAAGCAATATTCTTAACTTTACTTTTATCCTGTGAAATGCTCAACTAAGTGCACAAAACATTTTACATAGAGGGCTTCCTGGCATTAGGATTTTTTTCAGATGGATCAGGGCCTTGAACCCTCTCTTTAATAGCCAGGCAAGCACAGAAAATTGAGGTTTGGAGGTTCAAATATATCCCAACAGATATAATGGATGCTTTAAGACCATGTTCAGTTCACATTAAAATGTTTGAGCCCTCAACTGACATTACTTTTCATGACACAAAATAATCTAATGTAAGGACTTAATTCATTTGGGTTCTGATTAAATGGAAAATATGCGACCTGCTAAAAAATGATAATTTCTTTCTAAAAGAAAATATCTCTGCATCCTCTCCATTAGATTACACAATGTTCACAGCCATAGGTACACCTTACATTAATTACTGATGGTCCAAACAACATATGGCTTAGTTTGAATATTTCATAAAGTTCTGCCATGGGACTTAACTTTAAGTGAGTCTTAATTCCACCTGAAAGGCCCCCAAGACTACTTCCCTAAAAACAAACCCAAATCAAAGAAAGGCTTGGACAGAATCCAGGCAACCTATTATAATTCAGAATTCAAAAGGCAATATCAGAAGAAATGGTCTAAAGTCACAGGAAAGAACAGAAATAATAGAAGAAATCTTATTCTCACACATTCTCTAACATTATTTAATTTGTGTGAGAAATTATAAGGGAAACAGTAGACCACATATTTTCTGTTAATTTAAACAACATATGCTGTTCAAGAACAGTCTCTAGCAGGCTTTGTATTTAAGAAAATGAAACACAATCTATCATTAGTATTCTCAGCAGAAGATATAAAAATGGACTTACCTGTTGTCAAGTATCCCCTTAAGGTAGTCTGGGGCTAATAGGAATAGGATATGAAAGCTCAGTTACCCATTAGGCTCTTATTCAGGCTGTAGTAGCAAAGTACCTTTTGAAAATACCATATAAATGATCATCAGGTATGAAAGATTTTGTCTACATTTCAGCTCCTGAGGGGAACTCTCCCTGCATATATATATAAATTCTCTGAAAGCTTGTCCATGTTTCCCTCTGAAATGGTTAACAGGAACCTGACTATTGTAGATTTTACATTTTCATTGGAAAAGTGTCATTCTGAAGATGCACATGAAAGAATCCCACACTGTTGAGATACCTGATTATCACCTAGGTTGACTGATCTTTCATGTGTCTTTATTTATCTAACCTTGCTTTGTCTTCCTTATTGAAAACATTTGGCATTGGCCAAAGCATCCTAAATCCCAAAGTCACAATCAAGTTTCTTCAAGATCTGTCTTGTAAATATGTTATTACTATGTTATTAAGGTCTTCTTAATGTACATTTGGTGTTGCTGCCACTTGTTAGTGGCCTATATTTGTCTATTTTCTTACCCACATTGTATAGAGTGGGAAAAATATATAGGTGCCTAATATTTTAACTCAAAATAAGATTCAAATCATCTCGGCTTCCTTTTTAGCTCTGTGAACAGAGGGCCTCAACGCATTCCAGTTTTGTCATTTATTTTGTATTTGTAAATCCTACTCTGAGTGTAAGGGGATTATGAGAACTGCTGGGGACAAGGGAATAATAATCCTTACCAATATTTCCTTTGAAAAGCAGACCTTGAGTTTCCAAACAGTAAATCTTTCCAGTGGATTAGTCACAGAGACTCACCGCAGGAACATCATATCTCTGCTGATGTTAAAAGTCTCTTCTAAACATATTTAAAACCATTTATTTATTTTATGAAACAGCTATTTTTCAATTGGTGTTGTTCTGCTTATTGATTACTGAGAAAAGTCATTAAGCTTTCATTCACAGGCATTCAAGGTTATAAAAGATTTTCTTTCATTCATTAAGTATGTGCAGGAAAATGGCCTTTTCTGCACACTAGTCAAAATATGGAACTGCTTCACTGCTTAAATAGCATAAAAGGAGAACTCAAGAAAGGCCTGGTGTGAGGGCTTTTGCCCAAATCATAAAAATATATGAGACAAAGAAAGTAGAAGAGAATTTTTCAGGAGGCAATATGCATCAGATAACTTCATCAAACACTTGATTTAGGTACAGAATTTAATTGGCCAAAGAAAAATGTCACGAACAGTGTTTTAATTAGAGGCAGAAAGTATATTTACCACTCAGTATTCTAAAGCCAGTCCTTACAGGCAGTCTTTCTTTTAAGACCAAACCATTAGTAGTTCCTTTTTGCCACTAGTGTTTCATGCAACTAAATAAATGAATTCTATTTACTCATTAAATTATAGATACTTTTTTTGGCTGAGTGGTTTAGGTTCAGTGCTAATGTGAAGTTAAATGTTCATCTGTGAAAAAGAGTTTCCATTTATTAATAGTATTTTTTTCCTTTTTTTTTTTTTTTGTAGGATTTCATTGAATCACATGAAAGAAGTTTGCAAGAAACCCACTACACTTAAAAGGCAACTTCAGACTAATAGACACCAATCTAGCTTTTGCACACCAGCTATTTAAATCAAGGCTTTCCAAACTTAAAACAGGACTTTAAACAGGACTGAAAAAATTTTAAATGGACTGAGATTTCCATTGTTGGAAAGTATACAAAGTTTAAAATTTTCTATGTAACTTTAGTCAGTTTTTTTGCCTTTGCCCCGAGGGTGGGGAATTGAAGTTTCTTTTCAGGGGACTCTTGCACCAGGTGAAGTCTGATGAGTTTAACATCTGGACAGACTAGGAGTAGTACAGAAGATACACAAAAGATAACTACCATTAATGACCATCAACTCTGAACATCACCCTTGGCATGGTTGGAAACACCTTGTCTGGGAAAAGAGAGATAAGAATAAGAATATAAGCAGCACCGGAAGCCAAGAAATCCCTATCCAATAGGAAATCAAATACTAAGAACTGCTCAACTTGGGACCAATGAACATTGAACTAATGAATTTGGGGTTTGACTGTATAAAATGAGTGAAAAATCTAGTAATGTTCACGTGTGATGGAGTGATTTTCTCTGCACAACCCCGGTAATGTGTGGATGAAATTACTTCTGTTGCACATCCTGGCCAGAATAAAGTAATCCTTGATTCTCTAACACTAAAAATGTTTTTTGAGAGTTTTGTTGGTTTTCCCACAGTTTTGGTGACACTACAGCAATTACTCAGGACAGCATGAAAAAGAGGGGCTACACCATCACTTGTCAAATCAAGTATGGCTGGCAAAGGAAAGGAATTTCTTCCCAAATGCAGAAAAATAAAATACATCAATTGCAGTATTACAAGACAAAAGAGATGGTTAATCCCAATAACATTAGTGTTATTTTCATCAGCCTTTTCAGCAAACTACGAGACATAAAATTCATTGTTAAGCAACCTCATGTAATCAAACCAACCTGAGACCAAATCCTAAAAGCACTTTAATAAGATTATTTCACTGTAGAGACAGACCAGGGAACACACATCAGAGACTGAAATGTTTTAATTTATGACTTAGACATCTTCATGAAAAGATTTTTGCTTATTATAGCAAAACTGTATAAAAGCTGCAGAGAAGACCACCACACCCTATCTAAGGCCCTGGACTGCAGGGTGACAGAGATAAGATAAAGCGACTCAGGTCTGGGCTGGGGGAAAGAGAATACATTCACACAGGGATCAAGCTTAGCACTGTCCCAGTGGAGACCACAACCCCTGGTCTATCAGCTGCCAGGCTGGCACAGACCCTCATGCCAAAGGGTGGAGGAGGAGAGGTTTTGGGTGTGTAGTGAAAAAGCCCCTGGTCTGAGGCAGTGAATGCCCATCCTCTGCTGTGAAAACCAGCTCAGCTGTGGGGCCCCTTCACCCGGGAAAAGCTGCATTCTTGTGAAAGGCAACAGAGGGGATGTCATGGCCCATCAAAAGGGGTCTTCAGACCCTGCAGCAGACCACTGCAGCATGATGCAACAGATCCACAGTGTTACAAGGGACAGTGTCAAACTTGGGACGGGAGACACGTGGACATTTCCACCTGGACCAGACATACATTAATCCATTGGATTCTATACTTTTCAGTGCAGGGCTGCAGGGGATCCTCACCCTCCCTTCCTTCCTTCCTTCCTTCCTTCCTTCCTTCCTTCCTTCCTTCCTTCCTTCCTTCCGCACTTCCGCACTTCCGCACTTCCGCACTTCCTCCCTCCCTCCCTCCTTCCCTTCTGTCTTTCTCCCTTTCTCCCTCTTTCTCTCTTTCTCTCTCTTTGCCTCTTTTACTATTAAATAAAAAATATCAGTTTTTTTGGCACCAACATCTAACTTCATTTGGTTTCAATCAAGTTTTGGGGTATTTTTCGAACCTCTCTGGATTCAATCTGTATTACTCACAGAGGATTAATTTTCTTTGCTCTTCTGTGTTTAAACAACTTTGTAACAATATGTAATAAGAAAAGCTGAATGATGATGATGATGATGATTATTATTATTATTATTATTATGTATAAAGTGTACTGTTATTCCTCCTAGATATTTTCTTTGTTGTGTGTTCATTATTTTAATTTTATACAAGCATCATCATGCTTTTCCTTAATCTCACCTTTGTTTCCATACACCACCAGTGTGCATCTCAACTAATTAGATTTTTAATTTTTGTGAGATCCATCTGTCTCTTTCTTACTCGCCCTCTCTCATTATTTTCAAATGAAATGGCATTAACACTATTCTTAATAAAAATATTATTCTCAGATGCAGTCTTAACAAGTCCTACTCCAATACCTTCATGAGATTTATCTTTGAGCAAAGACATCATGGTGTCAATTTAGGACTCAGAACACTAGCTGTGCTCAAATTCCTTCCAATTCAAGTACAGTTGGCTGCAAATTGATTTTCCATTGCAATGTGGTGTTGGCATGTGTACATTGTATAGAGTGGGCTGCCTGCCAGCCTCACCACTGCCATGCAGGACTAATATAATATTATATAGATAGGCTTACAAGTTTATTTCGTTGCAAGCTACCACAAAAAGAACTGGAACTTTTTCTTAACTAGGACCAATATTGTTATTTGATTGGCATTCCTTCCAAAAGAAACTAAATCATTACAAATTCCTGACTGAAATAGAACTGTAATTGACTCCATATTGAACAATCTCTACTAGAGACACTCTTTTGCAGTCTGGTCTAGGTTCTCCACAATGACTTCTATGGCAGGGATGATGCATTTGCTACCTGGTTATAAATCCCCATCTGACATGTCTTGATTTTTATTTTAAGACAAAGACTGAAATTCTGTGCTTGATACTAATGGCCATGTTTCCCTAACATCATCTTCTCATGGTTTGTCCACTGGGTAGTTGCTGATCCAAAGAAACAGTTTCAGAAGTACTTTAAGCAGGAAAAAGTAGGAATTTCACTTAAAGGGAAAGATTTATATCCTCGTTACCAGGCACTCACCTACAACTAAAATTCTCCCTTTGTGCTGTTAAAAGTGTTGGATGTACAGTGAATAGGATTAGAAAATCCCCTGGGGCTAAAAGCACACCGATGAGCTTCCCGCATTCATTTCAGCTCCAAACTGCTTCCCAAGATGACTGTACCAACACAAAAAAGGGAGTGGGAAGGAACAGAGAAAAAAAAGACGGATTAGTTCTTTGATGATGTGCCAGCATAAAGCATTCATAAAGCTGCTACCTAAGGGTCGTTTCAAAGTTTGCTCTACCCAGAGAGGTAGTGGCTCAACAGAAGTTTTTCATTTCATAATAATTCTCACTGCACCATCACCTCTTATAATCCCTTTGGTACAGGTAAAAGTATTGGGGCATGTACACGAAGGAGCACTTTTGGGGGTAAGGAAGTGAATATGTAACACATTTCATGACTTCATGACAGTTGAACTTGAGAGGCATAATTCAGATCCTGGTCTGTACAGAAATTTGTTGGATTTTCTTATTATTTTGTTTCTTGATTCTAAGCTTTCCTTTCAATGCAATACTGAAGAGCAGATCTAGAAAAACTAAAATCAAAAGAGAGAGGGTGAGACCATGAGAAAGCAGAAAACTCTACTGATTTTGAGTATCAAAGTCCAAAACTGTAATTCTGAGAACTCCTATTCAGTCCCCATCTAATCCTGGGCATGGTGTGGAAAAGTTCTGTATCTCTTCCCAACTTTTGAATTCATAGAATCATAGAATGGTTTGGATTGAAATTGTGGATGTCTCGGGGTTCAGATGGTTGGAGTGACCCCGAGATCATAAAGAGTCTTTGCTTCCTAGCCCGATGCAACCAAAGGAGAAGTCTGGAATGTTTCTGATTGCGCTTTCAAGGTTGTTTATTTTTTCCCATCCATAACATTCTTTCTCTGACCTGCTGAGCTCTGCCTAGCAAGTCCACCATAGCATTCTGCCGCAAGCCTCGGGCGGCTCCCACCTTATATACTCAAAATTATGTGTAGTATGTTTACAAGTTATTACCAATACCTATCACCTATGTTAGACTGTGAATCTCTACCCTAAACCAATAGAAAAGTGTCACCATCACACCAAGGCATGGAGGACAAAAAGAAGGAAAAGAAAGCTAGGACACGCTCAAATTCCTCCATCTTGACCCCCTGAATTATATTCTAAAAATCCCAAAATTCTACTCTTCCACCCTGTGTCAGTTCAACTATCACGCTACTCAAACCCTTGTGGCTTGTAACTCCTCATACAAAATTGATAGCCTTTTCCACAGGCTAAAATTGAAGCCACAGATGTTTTTGACTTCATGCCAGGGTCTCCGAGACCCCTGCCAGGGTCTTGAGACAGCCAGGGCAGCCAGAGGGTTGTCCTGGACTCCCACAGAAAGGACCTTAAAGAGCATCTAGTTCCATGAGCAGGAACACATCCCCGTAAACCAAGGTGCTCAATCCAACCTTGCCTTGAACACTGCCAGGAGTTGATCACCCACAGCTTCTCCAGGGAACGTGTGCTAGGGCCTTACCATCCTCACAGATATTTTTTTCCTAACATCTAAGCTAAATCTAGTCTTTCAGTTTGAACCTCAGTTTGAACTCCTTATCCTATCACTACAGTTCTTGATGAAGAATCCCTCTCCAGCTTCCCTTCACATACTGGAAGGTTGCTATGAGGTCTCCACGCAAACTTCTCCTCTCCAGGATGAACAGCCCCCTGTTCTCATAGGGAAGGAGCTGAAGCCCTCTTATCAACTTCCTGACCTCCTCCAGACTTGTTCCAACAGTTCCATGTCTTCATGTTGGGGGGCTCAGAGATGGATGCAGCACTGCAGGTGGAGTCTCACCAGAGCAGAGCAGAGGGGCAGAATCTCCTCCCTCCCCTGCTGCCCACGCTGCTTTGGATGCAGCCCAGGATACAGCTGGATTTCTGGGCTGCAAGTGCACATTGATGGCTCATGTTGAATTTTCCATCAATAAAATCAACTTTTCCTGGCTAGCTAGCATTGTATCCTTGCTCAGCCCAGAACTGCCAATCTGATAATGTTGACAAATCTAAAAACGCAAGAGAAAATCCTCTACTTAAATTGCTCCAGGATTTGCAGACTTTCTCAGGATATAACATGACTCTATTAATAATTAAAAAAAAAAAGTGCACTTTGGTATCACTCTCAAGACTCCATTCTATTTTGCATGAGTGGGATTGGGAACTGATTTTATGAACTGTACTAGGTACAATACCAAGCAGAAAAAATGAAGCCCACTCCTCTTCTCCACTGAGCTCCATAATCATTTACATGCCCTAACCACTTGCCAATGATACAGTCACAGTTTTTCTGGTCTTCTCTTTTGATCCCATGTTTTCCTGAGAATGATCAAAGACTATCTATACATTATTCTTTCCCAGAGTTACAGAACGATCTCAGGAGGAAGAAACTGAATTCATGTCCTGACCTCCTATGTAAGTGTTGTAAAAAAAAAATTAACAACTGCATAATAAGAGAGGACCTTGAGGATTGGTTTTAAAAGAAGAAATTAAGTCTTTCATAGATCTTAAAAGAAAGAAACTGATTTCTTAAAAGAAAGAAACTAGCTCAAAAGAAATAAAAAGAATTTAAGACATATATATGGTCAGAAATATTTAAGTACATCCATGGCAGTGCCATGTACCTTTCAGTGTAATTTGAACCATTTAAGCACAGGGTTTATGCTACCCTGAATTCCATTTTGATGAGAGAAACTTTCCCTATATCCACTTGCAGCTGCAGGGGGAAAGAAATTTAGAGATCATTATGGATGTTGAGGGATGATGATGATACTTGCACTGCCTAGCACAACACCTAAATTGGACTTTCCGTGCCCATAATGACTTGTGAGGCGTAGGTGGTAAGCAAATCTGAGCTATCAGAACTTCACTCTTTGTTGCAGCTTCCTGCATACACTTTCCAAGTCACCAAAGGCACAAATTTCAAGCTGCAAAGAATAGCACTCTCTCTTAGCTTTGGGTTACATCAGCTAAGCTGAATAAAGCCTAAAGACTTAGAAACACACACAAATGTACTTAATATTTTTTGTGGGCATCTAGAAATGGACATGGAACTAAGTTTAAAATGAGCTATCTATAGAAGTCATAATCCCTCACAATGGGTTTACAAAATTAATCACAATTTTCCTAATTTCAATAATTATAGTTTACAGCACCACAGAATCATTTAGGTTGGAAAAGGCCTCTGAGAGCATCAAGTCCAACCTTTGACCAATCACCACCGTGTCAACTAGACCATGACATCAAGTGCCACATCCAGTAATTTCTTAAAACATCTCCAGGGATGGTGACTCCACCTCCTCCCTAGGCAGCCCATTCCAATGCTTAGCAACCCTTTCTGTAAAGAACTTTTTCCTCATGTTCAACATGAGACTGCCCTGTTGCAGCTTGAGGCCCTGTGCTCTTGTCCAGTCGTCAGCTGCCTGGAAGAAGTGGTCAACTCCCACCTGAATACACCCTCCTTTCAGGGACTTGTAGAGAGTGATAAGGTCACCCCTAAGTCTCTGTTTCTCCAGGCTAAACACCCCCAGCTTAAACTAGTTTAAGTTGTTGTTTATTTTCAAAGATAATTCAAAACTTCCCATCAAAAATCTATTGAAAATAGGATCAAGGCAATAAGAACTTTTTTTTCCAGTGGTTTGCACACAAATAATATATTGGATCCTCTTTTGACTTCAACAGCACACTGCTGAATAACATCCTCAGAGCTGTGCTAGCATCATTTGAAGACACTGCTGCAGGAAGATATTAAAATACTACTTAAATAGTAGTTAAATAAAAACAGTCTTGCCTGGATTCTGTTACATTTAAGAGACGGGAGAACAAATCAATGTTGCTGAATGGAAAAGGATGAGATCAATAGGGGGACAAAGTACATTTTCAAGGCACTAAAAATATGAAAATTCAAAAGCTTTAAGACTGAAAAATTACCTGTCTGCATCATTTTAAATCAAAGTTCATGGAATTTATAGAATGCTAGATGTCAGATAATACCATGCATCTGTGAGCTTAGCATTGCAGTTTTCTGATAATGTACCTCTGTAGACCTAGACTTCAAAAACAGCTTTGGAATCATCAGCCATGATTTATGGAAGCTGTAATTCCACTTCTCCCTATATTTCATGTCATTATAAAGAAAGATTGGTCTGTCAGTTGAAATTCTCTTTTTTCAGGTAGAGCTAAAAAGAGCAGTAAAATCTATAAATGAACCACACTTCAGCCAAGTGATTTTGCAAAGATTAGCTATATAGGTACTAAACAAAAGCCTGAGTGATCTTAAGTGTTATTCAGAGCTCCTTTTCTTAGTTTTATGCACAAGCTTCCAAAAGGTTTATCCAGCAGTGCTGCTGGAGCTGGGAGGAGGAAAGTATTAAGCCTCTAGAAAGGCTTAAAAACCAGTTTGGTTATTGGCATATAGCCCTAGTTTGTATCTTGGTATAGATAAGAATCCCAAATAAAATGAGTCATAGAATACCAGGTTGAAAGAAACAGCAAAGATCATCTGGCCTAACCTTTCTCAGCAAAAGAATGGAACTGGTTGGCTGCAGTTCCTTTAGCTTTTCTTCCTTGTAAAGAGAGACATAAATCACAGTTTCAGGGTCTGCTTTCAAGTCTATTTTGGGTGTATACTCATATAATTTTGTTTTCCTCTCAGTAAAGGGTAGTCACAGTGCTAAAAGAAATTGCAAAGCTTAGGAGAGCTTGAGAGAAAATAGTTGTGGTAACATCTACAGCAGAAATTCACTCCCCAGTTTGCTAACACCAAACAGTCCTTCTCCAAGCATCCCATAAGTGTGTGGAAACTGATAAAATTTAGGATGCCATTGAAGTCCTGCTCTCTGACCATGGCTTCTCCAAAAATTAACCCTGCCCTGGCCACAGCCAGAACAATCTCCTATAAAATTGATGCCATTTTACTAACCAATGTATATCATTATACACTGGCTCTTGAGGATTTTTTTTTTTCTACTTTCTAATGCACAGCTCTACTTAATTTCTCTCCCAAGTTTGCCCTCTGAGTTCAGGTCAGCAAACGATAGGTATCATTCTCACTTAAACATCTTGGTTATCTAAGTGATCATTAGGTTGGTCAGACAGATGTTTCATGGTTGCTATTAGTCTTAGCCATTAATTTTTCATTTATTTTTGAGCCTTTATTAATTCTGTGTCTTTATTGCTATTTTTCTGAGTCATAAAAATAGGTAAAATGAGCCGCAGTGCGTTACTTTTCCCAGCCCCGGTCAGCCCCCAAGCGCCCAGCTTGGGCGCCTCGGCTTCTCATTGGGGTTGGGGCTTGCCGCTACTTCCGGGCGCTTCTGTGGCTGTGCTCTGGGGCGGGCTGGCCGCGCGTTGCCGTCAGCGCGAGGTAAGAAACGAAGAGGCAGGGAATTCATCCAAATCCGTCCGCGTGGCAGCTGGATGCTTTATTGGCCATGGGAGCCGCTATGGAGAAGTTGCAGCCCGCTCGCGTGGACGAATCTGGCACCGAGGCTGGGGGGGGAGCAGGATGGTATAGGGGTGGGACAGGGAGAGCAGGAGCTCTCCCCACCCAATGAACACAGACGCCGTGGTGGTGACGTGTGCCACAGCGATCAACAGGAACACAGCAGGAGCGGACACAGGGCTTTGGGGTGAGTGGGACCACAGGAATGGGGTGACGAGCATGGAATCCTCAGGAGTTGGCAGGGAGTGGTTACAAGAGTGACAGGGGGAAACTCCAATGGCAGGGAGCCTGGAGCTACCCACTGCAGGGGGGGGAAAACACGGGGGATGCACGAGGGTACACAGAATTGGCAAACTAACAAAGACCAGAATCCCTAATCTGAACCCAAACCCAGAATGCAATAAAAATGTTTAACCGCTGCCAACTAATTTCCAAATCAGAACAGGTTTCTTGCTTATGCATGTTGTAGACTTGTGAATGGAGGTAGGTATAATATTTTTGAACCTGTGGGCAAGAACTACATCAACAGTGTGTTAAACCCCAAATCATCCATTTGTTCATATAGTGCTATGTCTGCAAAGTCATTCAAATTTCGCAGGACATTTATTCAACACTTTCCAATATAAAGGGAAGAAAGACTAAAGGCAGACAGTTGGGAATCCACTGAGAGGCTGTTCTTATTAGGTTTTGACAGTAGAGAGCTGCCACTTTAGAAATGTGAGAGACACCTGAAATTGCAGACATCATTGAGCAATATACAATTCATTGACTCAGCAAAGGTTCATGAAATTCCTCACTAAGCACAGTCTGAGAGCACTTCATTCTTCCTTTTTAACTACTTAATCTCTGCATCACCCAGAGGATTTTTTACATAGAAAACTATTTCTAGTTTCCATGAAAGTCTTTTGACTGAGCCAGCAGAGAAGGGCAACCTAGTTACAGTTTAGTCCCTTTGCAAACCTTGCCACCAAGAGCTATGTGGAAATTACCTGCTTGGAAACACCTGCTGAAGAGCTCATGCAACTATGAAAGGCCAGACAGAGAGGTACAACACTTGCTTAAATGGCAGAGCTGTGCATTCACATTCACAATCAATTAGATCTGATGGCAACAGTAGGATTATCACCAGAAGATAATCAGAGAACTACTGCCAAGTGAGACTCTAGCAGTTCACAGAACAATTAAAAATCTAAAGTAGCACTTGGGAGCATGTAAAAGAGCATACTTTTTTTTTATTTTAAAGGGTTTTAATTTGTATTAATGTGGTTTTATACATTATTTAGTGACAACTTAAAGAGTAATACAGTCTCAAACATCCAGCACCACCAATTTTTTTTTTCATTAATTGGTAGTAGAAAGCACCCTAAATACCTTTTAGACCATATGCTTAAAAATATTGTTTCAAAATCTAATGAATAAATCTTTGTTTTCATTCATTCACCTGTCCAGTGCACAACCTACCTTTCTACCAAGTCTCAACTAGCTACCACAAGAGTCAGTGGGAAACAAGAAGGGAACAACTCAGCTTGACTTTCAGAAACCTCAGAACCAGCCAGCAGACAAGTTCTTAAAAATTTCCCTGTACAAATGATGGAAGAAACTTGCTCTTTGCCTTTCCTATTGAAGTTTCCTACGCCTGTTCTCCTGTTCTCCATCACATTCGTTCTCCATCACCGCCTATCATAAGAAAGGAATACTATGTAGTGCACTTCCTGCAATCACATGGGAGCTTTCAGCATGCAGCCACTAGTTAATGTGCTAGAAAATCCTCCACCAGGATTTAACAGCACACAGGGTGCAAAGACCTGACAGAAACAAAGTCTTGCATATTTTCTTCTGCAAGGAAAAGTACTCAGTGCTGATTTCAGAGACAGCGGTGCCTAACTCCTAATTACCACTGTTTCCCACTGAGCAGGAGCCAGTTTCTTCCTCTCATAAACTTTGCATAGATCCAGCTTCTCACAGGTCTTGGATCACGCTTAACTCAGAGAACATCACTTTTCTTTCCTTGCAATTAGAGTAGTACATACCAGGAAAAATAGAGCCAGCAATTGTGTGCCTGCTGAGGATAATGAAGGGCATGCTATAGGGATGGAGGAAAGGTACTATAGCAGCCATCCCAAAATGGATGTTCTAGATGGGTAGTCATTGTTTCTGCACCAAATACTGTCCTTCACATCTCTGAGATTAAAAACCACTAATTTCAGTGAAAAGCACAGATTCTGTTTTCTGAGACATTGACAAATAATTTGGATGAGAGACTATTTCACAGCTTTTGTAGAAGTCTGTTATTTTTATAATACCTTTGCATCATAGGAATTTTGCAGTTGTTTTGAAAATGTTAAATATACATAAATAAATATGTGTTTTCTTGTTCAGAGACAAGTCTGGCTCTTATACAAATCAGGTTTTCAATCTTTACATTATAAATAGCAGCCAGAACTGACTGGCCCAAATTTCTAAACTAAAAGAAATGCAACAATAGTTTAAAACAATAACTACAAGGGAGGTATTCCATTAAATGAGAAGCAAGATATGCATCCTACTATTTACTATTGGCTTCAATAGCTAAGAGATTTTATTGACCTTTCTAACATTTTATGCAGTGCAGTAACCAGAGAGAGATAATAAAACCTACAGATTGGAAAGGGCTTAAGGAAACAGGAAACAAAAATAAAAGGAAGTCTTGTATCCTTTATTCAATCTGTGAACTTCAACCTGCAAATCTGAGTTCATTTTACAGCTAAAATGAACTCTTTACACTGAGTAAAGAGAGTCCCTTTACTATGTATAATGTCATAAAATTAATGGAATTCTGTACTGAAAGATAGGCACATAGGATATTTCCTGTGTTTCTCTTGCCTTAATTCACTGTGCCTCAAGAATATGGGCAAAGAACATTTTATTGCTTAATCTTAACCAAAATTGCCTAGGCTATTCCAAAACAGGGGAGTTAAACTTTTCAGAAAATATCTATGCCCAAAAAACCTTCAGAATGTCATCAGTTAAAAATTTACTATTTACTTAGCTATGGAAAGCCAAAATAGACGAAAATCAAAGTAGCACTTCTAAGATCCTTTTGAAATGTTTCTACTGAAGACTGTTATAAATATTTTATTGGAAGAATAGAATTTCCAACTGTCCCTTGAAAAGCTGTTGTGCTGAATTTAGAGATTCAGTTCAACCATTAAAGTATCAAATGGAGATGTTAGTCCTGCTTTTATTGGAAATCAAAATGCAAGTTTATCCTGTGGACCCCTTAATGATGCCTCTATAATAGCAGCATTTTGGAACTAGACTCAAATGGTTTATGCCACTCATCAAACTAATACAAAAAAAAGAAGACATTTAGTCTTGAAATAAAATAGTAATTTTTCCAGACAAAAAGATTGCTGAGAAGATTCAATTTTATTAAAGATACAGAAGAGGGCAGCTGTTGTCTTTGATTATATTTACAAAGTATGAATCAGTTTTAATTTACTAAGATAGCAAACCAGAATAAATTAATGATCACAATGTGGGGACATATGCAAATGATAAGAATGATTACAGCCCCTCATTTCAGTTATAATTTCAGCATGTTGCTGCTGTAAATATCCATCAGGCTTAAGGAAACAACTGCAGACTATCATTAAAAAGTTTACCAAGAATGAGAGAAAAGAATCCAAGATGAAAAAAAAAGTTTTGTAAAGAAGTAAATTGAAAGAGGAATCAAGGGCTCCATACCTGAATTCACTCTATTTGCCAAATGACAGTCTGACAGTTAAATTGCCATGTAGTTAAGCTTTGAATATGTGCAAAACAAATACATTTTTATTCCTTATAGTGACAAATAAATATGTTGGTACTTAAGTCACAGCACCCAGACAGAACTTCCCAAGCCACGTGTATTAGTCAAGTGATCATTTTGCAGATGCAGAAACAAGGACATTAAACTGAAAAATACATTTGGTTTAAGGCCATAGAGAATAAATTTCTTTACATTTACTGAAAATATGGGGAAAACTACTTTTCTCCAGCTTTAAGAGATACATACAGATTGTTACAATATTCTAAGGATTTCTCGTTAAATTGTGTTTATGAAGTTACTTCAAATGGTATAATAATCTTTAGTATTTGCTCTCCCATAACAAAATGTACAAGTAACAAAACAATGTTATTTGCAAATCATTTCTGACTTTGAAACAGGGATTAATGTAGAACAAGAGGAAATTAGGGAGTGTTTGATATTGCACAGAAAGTAAACAGTTCAAATTTGCAGGAATAAGAAAAGACAGGTAAACACAAAATAAGTCTGACTTTCTGAATTAATTCTGCAGGGTATGGACTTACATAATAGGAGAAAATTATATCTGCCTTTCTTTTCACTGTCTAGTTGAATATTGATACTCTAGAGACCATCACAAGAAACTCTATAAAAGTCTATGAATTTCGTTGAAAATTTGCAATACTCTTGTGAAGCCAAATACTGTGAAGAAGAAAGCAGCAATCTCTGAACAGAACTGTAACATGCTACATGAAAATCATTTATCTGTGGAGTAGTTAATTGATCCATCTGGCTGCAAACTGATTTGCAAGAAACATAAGTATCTAGTCCTGTCTGTCCATAAGAAAGATTTTTTTTTTTTTTTTGGTGAAAACATCTGGAAGGAAAATGTTGACTTTATGACCATATCTGAGTAATCTATTCCCATTTGCAGTAAATTGTATAGCGAGACTGTATGCAGATCACATGCATGCAGCATGCATTTCCACTATATGTATAATGCTTTCATTTGCCTGATATAATCAGTTACCACTAAGTATTATATTGAGACTGGTATGTTGTCATCACACTCAGGATTACTTTTGCATGATAGAATTACTAGAGATGTCACACAGATCTTGGAAGTCTGCCTGTATTATTACTGACCAATTTTTTAAAAATGCATGTCTAGCAATATCAGTAAATTGCTTGCTCCCTCTGGTCTCCAATCTAATCCAAAGAAACCAGATGGAAGTAAAAATAATCAGCTATAACACCACAACCTGTTGTAACACTATAACAGGCTCAGCCAGCCAGACAGTCCTTTGTCTCCCTCCCTGGATGCAAGAGGTATGCACAGAAATCCTGTCAGACACACACATCATGCACAACACCCAAGGGTTCACCAGGTTTGGGTTATTTTGGATCAATTTATTATCCTTGTCAGACCCTGAAACTCATCATCTCTGGTCCTGACATCTTCTCTGGGGAGCACAGCCAGAGGCTGCCATTCAGAAACAGCAATTTCCTCCTTCCTCTCTACATGGATTTACTTTGGCAGCTATCTGTAAGCTCTACATACTGGGGAGTATAACCTAATCATCCCAGAAGAAGATTTCATTCCACCAACGACTTCTGTTTCAATCTAGTCAGGTGTCATTTGTATACACATTTTCTGTGCAGGGCATACCAATATTTCACATTTAGATTTCTGCTGCAGTCCCTCTCTTGGGAAAATGATAAAAGGTGCTCCTACCAGTATTGTATTAATATTATGCCTGCATAACCTAATTGTTTCTGAGGTAGCTAAGTTCTTTTTACTACTGCACAAGTCAGTTAAAGAGAGACAGTCTCATAGAAAACTAATTTTATCACAAATTTATATTAAAGCAAAGTCTGCATGGCTTTCACTTTTTAACATGTGGTTAAAATTAGATTAATTAACAACACTCCATGATAGCTCATTAACTAGAAGCAAATGTAAGCTCAGTACCATCGTAAGTGCCAAAGGCCAGCTAAGGCGATATTCATGTGAAAAATCAGGAACATCAAGGGATGTAGCTCTAGTACTGTTGATGCCAAAAAAGGATCTTATAGTATCTGGTTCAGAATCACCACTGTGTAGCTGCAAGATTTGTCAGACATTCTTGAGTGTGAGGTTGTTCATAGGCCAATTAAACTACAGCCTTAGGGGATAGGTATGAAAAAGCAGTTTGGTTTTTTTTTTTTCTGATGCACTTCTCATAACAAGGAGAGATATGACATAGCACTGTACAGGGACTGAACATTTTTACCAGCATAGCAATATACTGGATAAACCAATTATGAGGTTTAGAAAATAAGAAGAGTGTCAAACTATATCAGCTTTTTGCTTTCAGAAGAATACCTAAGAAAACCTTCTATTTATATATTTGAATATTCTTATTTTAAGTCAAGAGGCTATAAAATGATACATTTCATCTTATATTTAATCAGCTTGCTGAAGCAAAGTATTGTGTACCTTATATTGATAGGTTAAGGATTACTTAGGGGCACAGTTCAAAGCACTTCAATTATTCTATCAGTAAGCAAAATATATCCACTTGTATTAAATCATTTCTACTCTCTCATTCTTCTACATTTTATATAACTGTATTCACAATTAATAGCCATAATTTATTTTCTGATGCGGCCAAGACATTAGGAAACATATCTATAGATTCATTCCTTAAATGAAATTAGGATATTACTTTTACCCATTTCAGCTAATCAAAAAGATGATTTTAGCCTCTCCCTTTAATGAAGAAAAGTATATTGCAAAAACATGAGCAGTGGTTCACAGCCAGGGAAAACACAGACAAACCAGTAGTAGCTTTTAGAAGCATTACACAAATTTCATTCCAGCAACACCACAGTCTATCAAGTTAGCAAGAAATATCTATTGAATCAAATTTTTTTTTTTTTAATCCAAGGCTATGTAATCAAAACAACTGCCAAAATGGAATGGGCTTAAAAGTGCAACTGCCTTGTAAAGTAGAAGATTCTCATCAACTTCAGGGAATAGTCGTAATCAAGATTTTTAACATTCTAAATTATATAATGCACTGACTTATTATGTATAATAACTCATGCACAGCACACAACAAGTGAAATAGCATAGGAAAAGGCAAGTTCTCACATAGTTGCGTTGCAGTCAAATCATATATTAGCTGTTTCAGTTATCCTGTACTAAGCATGCCCTGTATCTACCTTGTACAATTCAGCATGACTCAGCTGACCAAAGAAATTTCACAGGACATTCTTCATATGTTTACCAGGTATGCAGATTTTATACAAACAAAAAAAACAAACCTAACCTAAAAAAAACCAAACCAAAACAAAGAACCCAAAACAAAACAAAACAAAACAAAACAAAAAAAAAAAAAACAAAAAAAACCAAACAAACAAAACAAAAAAAAAAAAACAAACAAAAAAAACCAAAACAAAAAAAAACACCACCACACACATGCCCCACACCAAAATTAACAAAATCCAACAATTTTATATTTGGTAATAATGCCTAGAAACCTATAACACAAGGATTTCAATTGTCCTACTAAATAACAAATAAATTCCATGGAAACTAGGACAGATGCAGAAGAATGAGATAGAAAGTATAACCCATGGTGCAAAGCTACTTTGCTGGGTCCTAAGAAACCGACTCTACCATTAGCAAACTTGCAGATGACACCGAGCTGGAAGCGAGTGTCAATCTGCTGGAGGGCAGGAGAGCTCTTCAGAGGGATCTGGACAGGCTGGATAGATGGGGGTGAGTTCAACAACGTGGAGTTTAACAACTCCAAGTGCCCAGCCCTACACTTTGGCCACAACAACCCCCTGCAGTACTACAGGCTGGGGAAAGAGTGGTTGGACAGTGCCCATGCAGAAAGGGACCTGGGGGTACTGGTCTCTGCTGACTGAACATGAGCCAGCAGTGTGCCCTGGTGGCCAAGAAGGTCAAAAGCATCCTGGCCTGTATCAGGAATGGTGTGGCCAGCAGGAGCAGGGAGGTCATTCTTCCCCTGCACTTGGCACTGATGAGGCCACACCTTGAGTGCTGTGTCGAGTTCTGGGGCTCTCAGTTTAGGAAGGAATTTGAGATGCTTGAGCATGTCCAGAGGAAGGCAACAAGGCTGGTGAAGAGTCTGGAACACAAGCCCTGTAAGAAACAGCTGAGGGAGCTGTGGGTGTTTAGCCTCTAGAAAAGGAGGCTCAGGGGGGACCTTATCACTCTCCACAACTCCCTGAAAGAAGGGTGTAGCCAGGTGGGTGTCAGTCTCTTCTCCCAGGCAACCAGTGACAGGACAAGAGGACACAGACTTAAACGGCACTAGGGGAGGTTTAGCTTTGGCATTAGGAAGAAGTTCTTCCCAGAAAAGGTTATTGGGCTTTGGAATGGTCTCCCCAGGGAGATGGTGGAGTCACTGTCCCTGAAGGTGTTTAAGGAAAGACTGGATGTGGCATTTAGTGCCGTGGTTTATTTGACAAGGTGGTGTTCGATCACAGTTTGGATGACCTCTGAGGTCTTTTCCAGTCTTGTTGATTCTGCATTCCTTTCCTTTAAATTCAAAAGAAAACAAAAATGCTTTGTTTTACCATTTTGTATGCTTGCAATGAAGAATATTTTTTGTTAGAAATGGAATATAAATCTCCATATTTGTCACACTCAAAGTTTAGTCTTTTTTCTTTGGCTTTTTGGGGTTTATTTTTTTTTTCAGTAAGTATTAAGAGTTCCATATCAAAATGTCTCCTACTAAAGATTATTTTCCAGAGTTTACTCAGATTTTAAACTTTTATCTATTCAACCAAAACAATGTAATTCAACAAGAACTACATGCTTTTGCTGTCAGAAATAAATCCCAAACTAATGACCTTTTCACTAATGTGGAAGCAATTAGGCACTACGATGGTTGAATTACTGTGACTGTTACAAACTACCAGCATCAGCAAGAATAATCATTGATCTAGACATTAATTTATCAGGGGAGAAATGTGCAAGAATTCAAGAATAACAAACTTGTAATGTAATAACTGTTAAGATCAAAGAAAAATTTAATGTACGCTAAACACCATACTCAGCCATATCATCTTTCCCCCTAAAAACTCAGAGGATCATGGACATTAATGTTCTTCACAATACCTGAAATTAAAGCTACTCCTGCAGACTGTTATCTGTAATGCTCTAATTGTACCACAGCATTTCTAAAACTGTCTTCCATGTTCTCTGCTATGGAAGTGTCTGGGAAAGTTTGTGATTTTGTATGTCTGTCTTAGCAAGTATGGTTACCTCCCAATGCAAGCATTATAAATTTAACATCACTGTGGTGTCCTTGGCTTTCACTCCAGATGTATTTCTTAGCACTGATTTTTATCGTAAGAGCAGTCTGAGAAATAATGTACTCCCAAACCTGTGACAAAGGCCTTCTAAATGTGATTCTGTATCCTCCTGTGTTAGAGGTGATTTGAAATGGCATCTCCCTTTTGTTCCATCATAGCAAATCTTCACTCTTGCTTTAGTCTTGGCTTGGTTCATTTGCAGATCATTAAGTACCCCAGCTTTCACACTTACTCTAAAGCATTTAAACAGAAGATAACCAGTACTTTAAATATTAGTGTATCTAGTCAGAAATGCAATAATGCAATATTTAACAGCAACACCTACAAAGATTTTAGGGGATTTCCTCACCTTCCTTCTGTACTTTTTGTCCTATTAACCTCTATTTCATTCTTATTTTACTGGTAATTATCACATAGATTTGCAAACATTTGGACCTGAGAGTGGTTGATTTTTACACGGTTCTTGAAAATATTAATATGATAAAATGTTTTTGTGCTATTTGATTGGGACAGTAGGGGAAAACTTCAAAGAGCTCTAACTCCCTTAGGGTTTACATACTTTAAAATAGCAGTATATCTGTATTGCCAGGGTGGGGGAACAACAGACCTTCAAATTAATATTACATTGGCAGCAGGTTTTTACAGACTATTTTCAGGACTGTGTGCTGACTCCCTAGCTTAATGAACAGTTTGATTTAAAGCTTAAAATTATTAAATGTTCCTACCAGAGTCATAAATAATGCAGTTTATAATATTCCTATCGAGCATATAAAACTACATTTGTCTTCCATTAACAACACACTTTTAAAGCTTGACCTCTTTAGATATATAAGAACATGCAATTAGTGCAATTTGTCACAGGTCCTTTACATTTTAATAAGACGTAATTAGTTGTCTGTTTAGTCTAATTAACTTTGAAACCCTGACAGTTCTTGCTCTCTGGTATAATGCACAGCTCCTTATTTGAATTGCTAATACTGGGAAGAGTGCCTCCATACAACAAGAAATTTAAATCTTTGTAAATCTGTGTACCTTTACAGACTAGGCGGCACTGAAAGAACCTGCCAATATTTGCATTAACTTTTCCAAAGCCTTTTTCGTCAATCTGTGACAATATATGGAAGTCAATAACATGGAGTCAATGTGGGAGCATTTAGGAAACAGATGGAATTATTGTACAGTAGACTTCTATTAATGATCACACAAACTGAATAATTCTGGTTTAGTCATACTTCTCATATTTCAGACATGATTTAACAAATGCATTACAGACTCAGCCCAATGGAGATGTACATCTTTTGAATTCTTTGAAGTTAATCTGCACCTCATGAAAAATCAAGTGAAGTATCAAACAGATGACCTTGAAAACATGACATTTTAGTGATCACAGAAAGGTATTGACTGTATAGAAGTAACACTGAACATTGAGTTAAAATCTCCAGAATAGGTAAAATAGCTTTGATATTCTGATTTCAGAATTTTTTCCATCATATGACATGACAGTATATATTGATTTTAATGCAAATTATTACTTTAAAATATGACAGATTTATTTTATATTCTCCTCAGGATTATTTTAATTACTTAGAGGACTGAATTTGCAAATAAATGACACAATTCAACTGAATAGTAAAATAAAGTGCAGATGATTTGTCATTGTGTCCTGTCCTGAAATAATTCTCTGCAAATACACTACAAAACTTAATGATCTTCAGAACTGTAGACACAGAAGAATGTAAAAATCTGCACAGAAAAAAAGAGCATGCAGAGAACAGAAACCATTCCATTAAGTGCTGATTTATATTCAAATAGACCTTATATAATACATTCAATGGACATTTTTGTGAGTTGGAATAATATATATTTTTTTAAACCTGATAAGAGGAATAATTTCATAGTCTCGGGTTCTGTGCATGGCTCTCCCAAAATGCCATGTAAGGGGATGTATAAATCTCACCTACTATAACGTATAGACACTGACAGGGACAGAATGAGTACCAAAGCAAATATGAAGTAGAAATGATTTTTTATTACTTTAGGTATTTCTTGCTGTCAGATAAAAATGAAAGCATTACTAAAAATTTTACAGAATGACAGCTATGCCTTATGGATAACTACTACAGTTTGATATATGAGGCAGAAAATGTGAAAAATATTGTGAAGCACCACCTTGACACGATGATGGAATGCTACAGGAAGCATGCTAACTCCAAAAGAATGTAGTAGAGCACTGTTAAATAAAGGAAGGACACTTCAGGTCCTGCCAAAAAAACCAAAAAAGTAACAACTAAACACTCTATCTTTTGAAGAACAGAAGTTGCAAAACTTTTTTAGACAGCTGCCCAAGTTCTGATGGTCGAGTTTGAACAGGATTACTCCTTGGAGTTTCAATAGGTACAGAGGGTTTTGCAAACATTTGTATTATACCCTTTACAAAACATCAGAGGGAACAGCAATTCCAGCATCATATTTTTTGTTACAACTGACTAGGCATTTTTTAAAAGCACTCAGATAAAGCATGTGAAGGCTCAACAGGCAGTAGCAATGTGGCTAAAGCAATTTAAAATAACTGTTATAGTTTTATTTGTCAAGTCTGCTCCAAGCCTGACTATAAACAGGGAAAAGCTGAAAATGAGTAAGCACCAAATTCACTGAACATTCATTAAAATGCACCCTTAACATCACAGACACTTACCATAAACTAGATACTTCTGTATCTTTCATACTTCAGTGTTGTCCTGTGCTCCCCCTTAAAGCCAGAGCCCCATGAGAACCCCAGTTTGTGCTTAAAAGAAGTTAAGAGAATATCAAATGGAATAAAGCCTACAAAATCTGGCCCAAGCAGAAAGAAATCATCTTACTAAGTTCAGAAGAAATGTAAGGCCAAATGACATGACAACAGCATTAGAAATATGTCAAATTTGTTATTAACTAATAGTAAGTAATAGTTATCTGCTGGGGAGTAAGAGGATTAAATATTTCATACATGAGAAGTGAGAAGCAATCTTTCATTTATACGTGAGGAAAACTTATTTTTTTAATCAAAGCATTGCAGACATGCTTAGAATCATAGAATCATCTAGGCTGGAAAAGACCTCTAATATCTAAGACCTCTAAGATCTGCGTGACATTCTTTTGATATATTTGTTTCAGAGCACGTAAGCATATAAGTTCATCTTCAGAGGAGTCTTCTAGCTCTAGAACCTTTCAAAGTGTTCTAATCATAGAAAGAAAAGTAATTCCTAACAAGCAGCAACATTGAATAGAGGCAAGCTTGGATCAATAACAACTTAGGAGATATTATTTAGTTTCGTAGCATTTATTTTAAATTAAATAATTTTTGTGTGCCTCTAAGGAAAAATCACAGCAAGAGTTCTTACATTAATATATTCTAAATTAAGTTGTGTCAGATGAGGAAGTCCAATGAAGAATTTTGGCGCTGTTGACAGTAGCTGACATGCAGGTATGATTGATGTCTGCCTTCCCTCCAAGGATAAAAGGAAAGATGGCAAATTTTAAACCAAATTGGTTTTCAGACATCCTATTTGACATTTCCCCCTCATACTTCAAATTATTTCTTTGTGCATGTTGTGTGTTTATAGAATATGTTTTCCTTTATAGTCTGGTTTTATCACATCTCCTTTAGGCTTTCTCCAGGCAGCTGCAGTTATAAATTGGCCAAAAAGCACTCCTTGTAGCAGAGATGAAATAGAGATTACTCCTGTCAAAAAAAAAAAAAAAAAAAAAAAAAAAAAAATCAAAACAAAACAAAACAGGCCAAGAAAAAGAGAGGCCTTTGTATTGAGTCATTAGCAGTACACTGAATTTTTTTTCCACTCACTCTAAACTGCCACCCAGGCTACTGCTGCTAAGAGGTAGTAAAATAATAAAGTAGAACTTTGGTCATTCTGATATGTGTTAGGAAGTTAAAATAACAAAAGCATGGAAAGCATTTCAAAGGTCTCATTAGCATAGGGATGGTCCTGCTGGAGCAGTCTAACAAGATTCAGGAAAAATATGAGTTGTGTGACCTCAGGAACACAGATCTCAGGACATGAAAGATGTCAGTGGATGTTTTACCCAGTATCTCCTGTGTTTCTGCCACACTGCTGTCTCTGGTTTGTCATGTTCTGTGCCTGTTACTGAACAAAATAACATGATCTATGCTTCAGGGCTTCCTTCTATTCCTGCTTCTGTTTCATCAAATAGGAAAAAAAAAAAAAAAAAAGCAGAGTTTATAAGCTTATGGGTTATATATTTACTCGAGGGAGACATACATAAAGCTTAGGGCAACGAATGTGTGTGGGATATTTTCTGTTAAAGTCAGAACTCTAACTTCTATTTCTGTGTCTTTGTTACAAGAACTTGGTGAGCCAAGGTCTAGCTAGGAGTGGAAAATGAGGAGCTGCAGAAGTATTTGGCAATCAGCAAACAGACACTTGTTTGTTTAAACACTATTAAGCACAGTACATTGATTTGCACTCTGTCATCTTCACATGTAAGTAAAATGAATAAAATCCTGAGTAAAGAAGGTGGAACTCCAGATATTGATCCCCAGACTCATATTGACAAGTTCAGGTTAAAACATAAATATAACCAGTCTGAGTTTCACCTCAAGTTAAATCTCTAGGCATGCTGACAATCTTTGAAAAGTGAAATTCTGCCTACAGGAAAAACAGTCTGTTGGAACTGTAGCACTCCAGTTAGAGATAACGCGTGTGAGTAGCTGTAGACATATCAGCAGGCATTGACCCTGTCTTTCCATTTTTTCATCAATTAAAAAACAAAAAAAAAAGGGAAAAAAAAAAACAATAAACAAAACCCACCATACCCCCAAGAACTAGCTATCTGGTATCCTACAGACATCCTTCTTTTCAAAACATTTAAATATTAGGCTAACATTTGCATTTTCTTCATGCCTGAAGAGTAAAACTCCAAATCAATCTTGGAATGGATATGGGTTCTTCTCTCAACATTTGGAGACTGAAGAACCAGTGCTTTGCAAGTTTTCTGTTTCAAGATCAAACTAACTTGCATCAACTTGTTTTATAGCAATCAACTTTAATATTATGGACAAATGTTCATATAAAATTCTGATTCCAGGGTCTTCTCTGAAATATTTAATTGAACCTTTCCTCCCTTAACATTTTTAAAATAATATTCAATGCATTGGTCATGATGCAAACTGTGCAACTTTGTCCTGGAGTTATGCCTTTGAAAAACATACCATAGCTCTGTATTAATAATACAAAAGGAGAGATAATGAATGAAGATGTTCCTCCCCAGCTCTGGCAAGTATTGGAATATTCAAAAATTGATTGATGCATTGAACACCCATTTATTTTAGATCAAATTTGTTGGTGAAATCCTGATAGGATTCCTTCCTATACTAGATTCTCCATGCTAACTATTAAATCCAGAAGAAAAAGCATCAAGGAGCACTTGGGGGGATTGAAATTGCATCACAACAGATAATGTGATACAACCCTGCTGAAAACAAGATGAAACAAAACTGCTTTAATCTGTTTAGTCTATCATTAGAGCCAGATCTAAATTAACATTGAATGCTACTTACTTTCATATCCATGTTATCCAAGAAACATCTTGATGTGAAGATGACAAATAGTTTTAACTATAATCACCATCATCACCTTATTTCTCAAAACTAGATGAAAGCCTTAAATGTTGAACCTCTCATTAGATACTTTCCATGTCTCATTACCATACTTAGCTTTCCAAAAGTACCAAAACAGAGCCTTGTTTAATATCAGAACTCAATAGGTAATTAGCACAAATTAGAAATCACAGAATAGCCTATCTGTAGATAGTATAATAAAAGCAACAAATATCTACATTCCATTGCACATCCATTGCGTGCAACCACATAAATCTTAATTCTGAGTGACTATATTGGCACAACTGCAAGAACATCTTTGTAACCCTCTGTTGGTCACTAGCTTATAATTAATCACTCCCATTTAGTCTAGAACTCCTGTTAACTAAAAGTACTAATCAATCTATCTATCAGAGTCCTGGAAGCATTAGAGAAAAGCAGAACATACTTTATTTCTCCTAATTTCTCTGCCACCACACTTCCTGGCACATTCACTTTGGGACTCTGTAGAAGAGAAAGAAAACACACTTTTATTTCAAAACATTCAAATTCAAAGCACTGATAACACAATAAGTGGCAAGAGGCAAACTGCTGCTAATTGGAACCATAGGATATAAAGCAATAATTCCAGGTGTGATAAAATTAAACTGGGACAAACCAACATTGCCCCAAATTCACTTCACAACCCAGTTCAAAACTTCTTGCCATTGACAGATGGCTCTGTGTTTGAGACCACTACTAATGCATGCTTCAGATTACACCTGACAAAATGCTAGTGATTTAGACAATACAGTCTCAGGTGAGACTTTGCTTTTCATTTTACCCCTTCTCAAAAAAAGCAAAACAATATTTTTCTTTAGATTAGTTATATGATAATATATTCATCCATACATGAATGAGTGTTTGATCCCCTTTTTATCCCCTTAAAAGCACAACCATTATAGAAATAAAAAGTATTATTAAAAATATTTACCTGTGTTTCTCATGAGAGTTGCAATGGATCAGAGATGGATATCTTTGAACTTATTTTGAATTCTACAAAATGAGTTTTTTATATATGGCAATCTTAACATTTGCTCTCTCTAGAAAAGCTTGGTTGATCACCTATCCAACAGTTATTTCCTTGCCCTGAAACAAAACTTAAGGCATTTAATTAGTTATTATTTGTTCTTTACTTAGGCATACTTGCTGGCTTCAGTGGGAGTTTAGTAGAGCAGGAACCAGAAATATAATTGGGTGAAGACATTAACACCTGTTAACCTGGAAATAGTATTTGTTTTTTCTTGGCTTACTTTATATAGCTGCTGCTGAACAAAACAGCATCTAGTTATTAACAGAATATTGCAAAATGAATAGTTTATAAAATCCTCTAGAGAGATTAAGGGGAGGGGAGATACCTGATTTTTTTCTGAACTGTACATTGAAGTTCTGTCATCAGACAGTAAAAGTCTAGCAGGATTTCAGCTGTGGCAAAAGGGACTACATAAATGTTTCTGACATACTCAAAAACCACTTGGATACATTGTACAGAGAAATTCAGGTAAGTAGAAATTATAAAATGAACTTTATTATACATTGCTGAGTTTCCTATTCAAACCATATCACAGCAGTAACTCATAAGCACCCCCTGTTTTGTGTGGACTGAGTACACAGCTTCTGCTCTCATTCTTCCTTTCTTCCTGTAATGCTGAATATTAGGGGCTTTGGCTCTTTGTTTCATCTACCACAGTTTTCACTTTGGGTTTGGGCTCTCAGGAGAACATTTTGGACTTGTATTTTGCAGGGACATAAGGTACAGATGTGTCGTGGGTCCTTCTAGACTAGAAGTGTGTATATATATATATATATATATCAGAGTTATGTTTGTATGTGTGTGTGTGTCTCAGTAACCTGTCATGCTAAATAAGCAGACTTAAGGACTTCTTGTCGTTATTAATCTTAATTCCTTAGTACAAAAAGCTTTAGCTTCAAATGGTTCTCACTTCTGGTTTTTACTTTTCACATTCCAGTTTCTTTCTTCTCAGTGTAACAGGTTGTTTCAGGAAAAGAGCAACACAAGCAAAGCATTAATATATCACAAATGCCATTTAAAGAATAGTTCTCCAAAAACAATTGAACTGAAACTTCTTTTAATTAAAACCTTTTTTTTCCTCCTTCATGATAAACCAGAAGATATCTCAATATCAGTTCCCTAAGATCTCCAAGTCATTTGCTCGTACTGTTGACTGACAAAACCACTAACTCTGCCCACGCAGGTACGCAAAACAAACTGGCAGAAGGTTTGCAAATATGTGTGCTACCTTGAAGGTACTAAAAGACAATAGGAAGGTCTGAGTTATTTCTGTATCTGCCTATGTTTTTTTTTTTAATTGACCAGCTATTTTCATTGTATTAAAAGCACCAGGAACCTATGCAACAGAGCAATTTGCAACAAAAAACTTCTATTTTTCTTTTCTCCCTGCTCACATATTGCTTTCTTGTTCATGAATGTGCCTTCACCATATGAAGACATCATAATGAAAAGTTTACTGGCTAATTTCAGCCAGTTTCTTTGTAAAGTATTTATATTTTAAATTATGCTCCTTCTGCTAATTCTGTCCTGCAAGCCACAGATGGCCAATTATTCATTTTCTCAACCATTCAGTCTAGATCAGGCTGAGATCTCTTTGAGAAATCACAAAGTCCTTGAAATTTCAAAGTTTGGCAACCTGAGCTTCCCATCTCAAAAGGTAATAAGCACTCTTTTGTGTCTTCACAGATTTTACAGCACCACTGCTGTGTATTCTTAACGTGAAATCACTTTTTGTCTAAGGCTGGAATGCAAACCTACCTTCCAAACACATGCAGAACCTAATACTCATCTAAGTTACACATTATCAGAGTTATGTTTGTATGTCTCTGGAAATTAGCTGATAGATAAGGAAAAAAAGAACAGTTCTCTTGGTCTATTTGGTTTGGCCAGAAAATTGGCCAATAAATGGGGATAAAAACCAACAGAGCATTCCAACTGCTCATTGCTTAGGCTCCTGAGAGGCTCTAGTCTTGTATGATCATCACCCAATACACTCCCAGGACTATGAGCGGTCAAAAAAAAGATGGATCAAGGAGAATATTTATTCATTTCAGAGTTGTATGGATGAACTATAATTGACATAAGACTGTAGTGAATCTGAATTAAACTAAAAGGCATGGCATTTGTGGATGTAGGGAGAGAATATGGTACAAATGTAAAAATGTTTGATGTGCAGAAATTCCTGCAAATATGATGAGTTATTTCTTCAAACTTCACGTTATTTGTCAGTGTGAGGAAATATTTTGACTGTGTTTGCAGGCAGATTCAGGACTTAGTCAGAAGGTATAGCAGTGCCTGGAATAGACAGCACTGAAGTGGTATCTTACAGTTGTTCTTTACTACACAAGTTTACCGTAGTTCATCATCTTTCTTTTACCAATATCAAGACTTTTTAAAAGAGATTATTTCATTTACATCACCCACTTCAATGACGGAGCTGAGTTGTTACTGATTGTATATAATCACTCCACACAAATAAAGAGCAGCTGCTATACACAATTTTTAGAAAAATGTCTGAAAGGGAGCACAAAGGCCCTGTCAGCCATCTCTGTCTCTTAGTAGAATGAATTAATATTGAAATAAGTTCTCATTTATTTAATCCATTAAAAAAAAAAAAAGAAAAAATTTTATGTGGAATTTTTTGGTGGGTTTGGGGTGTGGTTTTTTTGAGTTTTGATTGGTCGCTGTTGTTACTTAACCAGATCTTTTCAACTAATTATATCCCTAAGTGATATTCAGTGCTAGCAGATGTTTTGGGAATTCACATAAATGACCTTCCTTTCCAGACCAAGTGAAACTCTACCAATTCAACACTCCAGCAAAGTATTCTTAATCCTTTTCTGTAAACTTTAAGAACATAATCTATCCAAGCTAGGCAATATCCATACTCAAAGGTGACAGCTGTGCTGTCAGTGCTGAAGTGATACGAGAGTACTCTGCCAGTGACAATCTCCTACCCACAAAAAGCCATCAACGGATGCCCCCATGACACTATAGAGGAGACCAGCTTCTGTTTCACACTAGATTTATGAGATAGGACATCACAGGGCCTTATTTAAACCACTCCTCAGTTCTTTGGACATCATTCAGTAGTTGATTTCACACTTAGGGATTTATCAGAAAGGAAACTGTTATTGGAAAATACATCTTAGTTTTTTATCACTTGACTTACCTTTAGTAAGTGATGGAAAAACAGAAATTAGTTTCTACATGATCCATCTCTCTCATTCCCTTGGCAGAGTAATTGACTTGAAATTAGAAGCTGAAGGCTGAATTCAAACTTTCCTCTCTTCAATGCCTTTAAACAAACCTCTTTACTTTCAAAGTTATGAACACCAATTGCAATATCCCATTGTGTATTCAGAGGGTCACTCCTATTTCACCCCAGGCACTGAATTCCAGGGTGAAACCAAGATTCTTTTACTCTGGGTAGATGCAAAGGAGAAAATACCAATGAGATATTCTCAAGAGGTAAAAAACCCCACAAACTTTACAGGCAAAGTTTAGGAAATTAAGGAACATTGCCAAAAGTGTACATATAACATAACATCACTATCAGAGCGTAGACTTAGCCCACTGGATATAGAAAATCTTTAAACTCATTTGATGTTACATTCTGTGGGAAGAGACTAAGAAGAAGAAGAAAGGAAGAAGAAGAGAAAGACTTCTGGAAATGAAGGAGATAGAAAAACAGACATAGCTACCAACTCTTGGGTTCCAGTGATGTAAACCTCCAAGATAGAAGGCAGGGTTAAAGGACAACATGCTTACCTCGTGGAGACCCTTCCTAAACCTTTTTGGCCCATCCTGGGCCTTCCTCCCTGGTGGGATTTCTGCTCATTTGGCCACTCAGGGACTTCATTAGGTAACAGTGGGACTGCTTCTAGTGTGTTCTGATTGACAGACACCGTGGGTCTGGGGGGTGTTTCGGGCAGGGCACAACCATACCCAAGCAAGACCTGACCCACCCCCTGTCACACATTCCAAGCCCCCAAGATGTCTCAGAACAGAGCACCTTTTCCAACCTCTGACAACTCCCCCAAGCCAAACTGGAGCAGGGAGCTGAACTGAGAATATAGGAAGAGAGTACTTGATATTTATGACTTTGTGGGCTTCCTACCATTTCACTCATGTGAAGTATGCCTTGGAATTCAAGGGTTTGAAAGAGAATTTATTATTTATCATAATGACCCTTGAGAAACTCTATTTCCCAGCACTTCATCAAGGTGCTGCAGTGTGAGCTGCATAGATTTCAAGAATATTCTAACCAGGATTTAAATATTTATGCAGTCTTTTACTTCAATATTTCTAATATATTTACCAAATTAACATAATATAAAATAATTATTGTTGTTTTGTGGATGTTGTTAAAAACATAATACATTTATTGGTTTGATTTTTGCCAGGAAAGCAATTGCAATACATTATGACTCCTAGAACTGTTACAGGAACTGCAAATGGAGAACATGTCATCCAGAGTTATTTGCTTTCTGCAACAGGCAGATTTTCAGCATCAAATGACTTTTGACATTTAATCTGAAAACCAAGCTACCTTATAGTTAACTATCTTGGGATAATAATGATAGAGCACCAAAGCATTTTATTTCTAGCAATGGATTTTTTGGGTTGCCTTAAGTAAATGAAAATACATCTTATGATCAATACCTCATACTTGGAAACTGTCTTTTTTAAATCAGTTTTTGGTCTGCTGAAGGGCTGAATCCTCTGCACATTCTGTTTGGGATTGGGGTTTTTTTTACAGGACAGCTAGCTAAAATATTGAGATATTTAAATACATGTTCCAGTTATTTTCATATTTTTTAGCAGTGGAAGAAGTCTTCCAAACAAAACGTTTGACAAAGTATGTTTCATGCTAAAATAATGCATGAACTTTTGCAGAATATGATTTGTTTTGGTGAAAACTCCAACCATGCTCAAGTTATACCTGATGCCCCCCATTGTTCTGGGGGTACATAGTCTGAAGTTTGTAAGTCTGTTTTTGAAAGCTATTAGACGTCAAGTACCTGAAGTTTTTGATTCCCTGTGAATTCAGATGTCTTATATGCATTTATATTCTATCCTGGGGCGAAGCCTACAATATTTGTTGTATGTTAACTAAACAATTGGTGAGTAATCAACAAGATTTGAGGCAGGACCACAGACCAATATTCAGACAGAATGTGCCATTGAAGACTGTAAGATTCTGACTGATCTGATGGAGCACTTGGGAGTTGTTTCACTGCTTGAAATACAAAGAGTGGCAGAAAACAGGGCAAATTGAAGGCAGCAATAATATGTGTACAGAGATATGACATTATGTATACACACCACGGTAGCAGTTTTTAAATAATTCATTTTACCTAAGTGTTGAAACTTCCACAATGACACATTAGGCAACAAATCAGTACCTCAAGGAAAAAAGCGTTATAATTTGAGCTTCATTAGTATTGAGATCAGTTAGGTGCACAAGGAAGTTTCTTTGTCTAGGAGAGGCCAAATTAAGAAGCTGGGCACTTAGAATGAAAGAGATATATAAATTAGCTATATAACATTTGCACGCAAATGTTTCTTTATCCATGAGGGCAACAATTTTATTTTTTTAAAAATATTAATAACCATCCTCTTTTGATTGTTTCTTCCATCAGTGTTTACTGTGGCTATGAAACAGATTCATTTCACATCTTAGCAGCATAAGCCCAGTCAATTACCAGATGACATGCATTTGCTGTATCTCATAAATGAGCAGTTCCCATCAACAATTTTAATTTATGCCTATTTCACACGAAATTAGTTCCTCAAGCAAATTACCCAGCTTAAAAGTTCACAGGGCCTGTGCAAAAACATCAGTACTACATCAAATTGCATAGGATTGCAAACAGATACTTGAGTTATCTCATATGAGCCATAATTCTTTTCTGACCCAGTCTGTGTTGTGAACAATAATCAATCCACTTTTGACCCACTTAGTGCTGCTTTCTCAGTCAGTAGTAATGGTTTTAATTAGCCATTGCTTCCACAGAGTTTTAGTTTGTTTTTTGGTTTGCTCTTTATTAATCAGAGATGGCATACAGTCTAACTAACCAAACCACTGAAGCAGAGGCAAAAGGAAGCAACTATATGTGTTTATGTTAATCTCTTCAGAGACCAGGATTATTTGGATTAAAAGGAACAGCCATTCAAATAGTCTTTTCCTCATCCAGGGACAACTAATAATCTGACCAAAAATATTAGACCATTAAAAAGAAAGTCAACCCTCTACTAACAAAGAATGTGTTTCAACTGCATAAAATCCTTTCCCCTGTGGAAAAAAAAATTAACCAGTTTAGAACAAGATTTAAAGTGTGAATAACACATTGACACATGGTAAACTGGGTCAAATTTTAAATATACTTCATAAACCAATAAAAATTCTCCTGAAAAGGAAATGCCAAGCGTTGTGGTTTGCCAAACGCCAAATGCTAGACCCTCACAAAAGTCATTCACTTACCCTCTTTCATTACAGTTGGGCAGAGGAGAGGGAAAAAATGAACAAAGGGTTCATGAGCTGAGATAAAGACTGGGAGAAAAAAAATTCTAAGGGCAAAATAGGTTCAAATTTAAAGGTATAAAGTAAATTTATTAATAATAGAGTCAGAGGAGGACAATGAGAAGTAAAACAAGTCTTTAAAATACCTTTTTTTCTCCATAGCCCCTCCCTCCTTCTTGCCAATAGCACATGGAGACAGGGCATGGGGGTTTGGTCAGTTCATCTCTCAAGATCTTTTCCCATTCATTCAGGGAGAGGAGTCTTTTTTTCTGCTGTGCTGTGGGATCCCTCCCACAGGCAAACAGTCTTCCCAAAACTGTTGTGGCATGGGTCACTCATCCACGGGGTGCAGGATAGGCTGCTCTAGTTTGGAAGCAAGGGCTCTCTCTATCTCTGGAAGCAGGGGCCCTCTCTCCATTTGGGTCACCCACTGGATCACATCTTTCTCTGGCATCCACCTGCTCCAGCTTCAGCACTTTTCCCACAGGCTGCAAGTGGATCTCTGCATCCCCCACAGACTTCATGGATTCCAGGGGGACAGTTTGTTCCACCATAGTCCTCACTACACCTTGAGAGAAGTATCTACTCCAACTCTTGGAGCACCTCCTCCCCTTCTTTCTTTTCCACTGACCTTGGTGCTGCCATGTTTTCTCTTACATGTCCTCACTTTCTCCTCTTCTCTGACTAGAAGAAAAACTGCTGCTTGTAGGTACCATTGCCAACAGGTTCCACTAATTCAAAGATTCTTGCAAGATCCTACAGCGCCAATGTTATAGATGAGTAATGAGATGATTGGCTCTCACAATTAAGAGATGAATATTGTGTGTATGTTAAGAGAAGTTTTGTTGATGTATGGTTATATTGTTGTAGTTTGTTGCTGGGACATCCTCTAATCTCCCCATAGTCCCCTTTTCCCCTCTGCATTGTTGCCACTGGACAGCCTGGGTTGTCCGGGTCATGTAGAGAGAAGGCGTGTACCTGTGCCCCTTACAAAGCTTGTTCCTGGGGGGGCATGGCATGACAACACCTGACCTCCAATCAGGTTGCAAGAAAGTCTCCACCAGTAAATGGCAAAGAGTTGTCTGACAGACTTTGGGAGGGGTGAGGGTGACCTGATGTAACCTCCAGGGATATGAAAGGCAGAGCAGCCAGAGTAGATGAGCTCGTGGCTGCCGGGTCACCTGCTCCCAGCACACGCTGTCCTTTTTCCTTATTCAGTCCTTTGTTGTATTTTGTTAAGGTTTTTAATAAACCTTTTAAATTTTTAAAGGTGAGCAACATTTCTCACTGCCAAGAAGCTGATCTCTTGTAGGTTCCTTGTTGGGGCTCGTCATGCTTCCGCTACCGGTCAGGCAGCCCTGCTGCCATTCCATGGGCAGCGGCAGCTGCCGTGGCGCTGGCGCTATTTAACAGCTCTCCTCATGCAAGGAACAGGGAAGGCAAAGTTGTTGCCCCTGCCCTTTTGTCCGTAGTGCAGCTCACTAAGGGCGGCTAGGCAGGCAAGGCACACCACAGGCTGCGCCAAGATGGTGTCGGCTGCAGCCTCAGCAGATCCCCACTCCTGGAAAAAAACTGGGTGTGCGCTGGTTTGATTTTCTCCTTGAATATGTCATCACAGAGGCATTACCAACCTCCATATTTGGGCCAGCAGCAAGTCCATCTTCAAAGCCATCAGAGATTGGCTCTGTCTGACAAGACCAAAACTTCTAGCAGAAGCTTTGTTCTCACAGAAGCTACCTGTGTCCCTCCCCTGATACCAAAAAATCTGGCTGTGCCAAATCAACACGCCAAGAAAAATGGAAGATGATGAAGATTTCTCAGCTAGAATATTGTATCAAAACTGCAGTAAAGTAATTTAAAAGCTGTCTGTAAAAATGATGGATCTGTATGTCTGAGTACTCAGGATTTAAAATCATAGCTATTAAACAAAAGTGCTTTTTTCGTATTAATGAGTAGCTAACTTAGGTGCCAATTGACCTTTCCACAGGATGGAGGGTAGCAGCCAACAACTATGGGGAATAGCGTATCCCAGGGACAACAGAACATCACAGAGACATTGGAACACATTTTGAAAAAACATGGCAGGAAAGTTGAATCTACAGATTTGAACAGACTCTTATTCTGGGCAAAAAACTGTGAACCAACTTTAGATAATACCAATGTTTTTGACCCTTGGACATGGGACACTTTAGGGAATGGTTTGTGGGACCAAGTTATCAATTCTGGGGGGAGCCAGATCTTTTCTGCCCCAATCCATGTGGTCGGTGGGCAGCGCTGAGAAAACAAGCTGCATCAGAGGTGGATGCAGATTTCAAAGAGCTCACGCCGTCCCGTGCCATGCAGCATCAGCTGGAGCCATGTCGCAGTGAATGGCTGTAGCTGGGGGGGCCCTACCTGGCAGCATATTCCCTCTCTGCCTGCCCTCTATGAGAGTGCAGCAGCGGCAGCAGAAATGGTGGATGGTGGGGCGTGTGGGGCTGCAAGGGCAGGGCGCTGTAGTGGCGGTGGCGAGCATGGCGGTGAGCTCATGGCAAAATTGTGCTGTGGTAACAAGCGCATGGCACAGCCAGGGACAGTGGTGAATGCAGTGCCAGAGTCACAGCAGTTCCAGCAGAGTGAGCTCGGCTCTCTGCATGTGGGCAGTGAGGAGGCAACCCAGGGAACCTGGCAGCACTGGCAGGCACACAGCAGCGCAGTCCTGAGCCACCTGCCTGCCATGGATTGTAGCCTCCTGCAGACTCCCCTTCCTCAGGGGGGCTGCAGCATTTGCACTGGCTTGTGCAGGGGCGGCTGTGGGCTGGGCATGTCATTCCTGCAGCTGGTGCATGGAGGTCTCCTGTTTTTGTAATTCAGATCTCAGGGATTGTACTTTTTACCATATCAACTTGTGACCCCCCTGCATTGTACTGATTGCTTTTTGTTATTGATGCTCCTGTAATAACTGTGATCTGTAAGTTGCTCTTTCAAACTGAAATTACACAAAACCTTTTCTTTTTTATATTGCATATTTTCAGTTCCTGTCCACAGGCAGAAACATTCCCTTTTAGCTTTGTTTCCCGAGGTTCTGTCTGTCTAATCACTGTCTCCATTCATGGGAAGGAGATGTGTGTTGTTACCAGTTATTGGGTATTTTGATCTGTCCCCATGTTCATGGGGAAGATAAGCTCTTGTGAAGTCATGTTCTTAACTGATATTAATAAAGGTTTGCCTGTAGGTATTTTAGGGAAACCTTCCCAGTCAAGGCTTGGGCCCTGGACAAGTCCTGGTCCTGGCTGGTTAGGGAAGTATGCCATCAGACCCAGGTGTTTCTGCGCTAAAAATGTAGTCAAGTCACTTTGACTTGCTAATTTGGTCTTACAAAAAATGGATCCCCTTTTGAGGTAAACTTGGAAACCTTGTCTGGAAAAGGTTTTTCAGGTTCTCACTGTGAAATGGGGCTCCCTGCAATTGAAGACTCTGGGTGATGGTATTTAGGTAGTTGAAGATACTACCTTGTTTATTTTTGTTGCGTGTGTGCTTTTTGTTTTATTAGATGTATTGTTTTACTTTTCATTGTAGGAGAAGTGCATGTTATGTTACACACTCTCCAGAATTTCAAAGGTTGAAATATATTCATGTTACAGTTATTAAAACAAGAAAGAGGGAGTGCGGGGATGGGATATACCCTCATGAAAACCTTGTGTGTTCTTAATTTTTTGAATTGCATTCATAATGACCTATCCCCATACAATTACATTCTTGTGGATCACAGGCTTACTTAGACTCACTAAGAATCTTGAAAATAGAAAATGAGAAGGACCCTTTCTGTTGATAACCTGGGGTCAAGGATATGCTTGTGTTTCCAGAGATTTCAGTCCACAATGGGTACCTGCAAGAGTAGTCCAACCAGCCTTGGTTACTCCAACTTCATCATCAGCTTGTGGGGAAGCTGAGGGAACAAGATGAATGGTGCTTGTTTGGTTTGGGTGGTGGGCCAAACATGTTCGAATGTTGGGGGTGTTTTTTCTTTGTGATTCTTGTTTGTATAACACAAAAAAGAAGGAGTTGTGGGAAGAGATAGGATAGAATTGAGTCACCTGTGGGAGTCACCTGCAGAACACCATAACAGCACAAAGAAGATTGTCTCTGCCTGACCTTGTGGGGAGGACGTGCCACACAGCACACTCCTATGGAGAGGAGGCTGCTGGAACCTGCCAAACGCCTGAACAGCACGCAATTACCCCATACAGGGGCACTGAGAAAGCATCGCTGATGTGGCTATGTGTGATAAGTCGCATAGTGAGAATTACCATATAAGGAAATGCTGTGCCTTGAAGAAGTGTATAAAACCAGCTTGTTTCTTTGAATAAAGAATTCAGATTCCCTGCCAGTCTGAGTCCATGCCTCAGTCGTTTGCAGGTCTCTTGAGAGTTTTGGGGTTATTCTTTTTGTCCATTTAGTTCCAAGGGGACTAAGGTGCTCATTCCAACTTTTCTGAAGGAAGAATATCAGAATTTTAAAGCCCTGTACACATGAAAATTACTATTCTCCTGACACTTAGAATAATTTTCAGCTTCTTTCTCAGTTGCCTGCTAAAGTTTTAAAAACATTAAAGCCCTGCTTCCAGCCTGTAAATTATTTTGAAATTCAAATCCTGTGACTTTTGAAGTAGAATTGTTTCACAGCTGTCAGGAAATACAGAGGCAGAGTTGTTTCTCCCAAGTCATACAACAGCTTAGTATCTTACCAAGAATAAATATTTCTTTATGGGTCAGATCATGAACAATTTATTTTTTTCATACACTTACAGACATATAAGCAGTCATGTTTTATAGAAAGGATGTTTACCCTGAAGAAGGACAACAGAGAAATAGAGTGCTTCAAAATCTGATCGACAATAAAAAAATATTCATATTATGTAGCTTCATAGAGACCAGCACAGTATTCATGTTTAAAGCTGCTATTAGAGTAAAAATATTCTGATGCTTTCTTTGGATCCTTTATGAATTTAAGATGAAGAAAAAGAGAAACTCGAGAAGAGGAAGAGAGAATTCAGACATTTATGCAAAAGGATGGATTAGATTTCAGTATTCACTTTGCCTTAGGTACACTTCAGGGAAATTCATGACATAAATATGCATGTGTTTGTGCAAATAGGCATAAATCCAATGCAGCATTTTAACTGCAGTTTTCATTTTGAAATGTGGGGGAAAAGACAAATATCTCTTCACTGTTCCCTTTTTCTATACCACCATATTTGGTATTTGCTTTTAAAAGTTTTTTGGCTACCAAGAAACTCCAATATCCTAATTTAACTGTGCTATTAGGAACCATCAAAAAACTCATTTCGACAACCAGCTTGGTAGCTTTACACCCTGTCTCTAAGTGGCAAAAATTCAGGTATCTACTAACTGTCTGTGACAACTCTCACACACCTCTCACCATCTTAACTCTGCTGCTAAGCCCATCAAGGCAAGAAACAAGATCTGAGGTGAAAGCTCTCTCCTAATATGAAAAAATTCATATTCTGAAGTTTGTAATGAAACTGCTGCCTGCAGCAGTGGAAACACACTGAGCAGGACAGGACAAGACAGAGTCAGGTGGACACTTCCATTGTACAAACTGTAGTCAGTCAGCCAAAGGAAATTTCCATCACGTAGCATGTGTCAGCACATCATAGTATGCACCAGCAGAGCTTTACAGCTTCTTTTTCCCTTTTCAGAAGTTATGAAGTGTGGGAGCTTGTGCTGGAGGGAACAGGCCACAAACTGGCCACACAGCCACACTACAGACAGCCAACCTCAGGCCTCAAGAAATAAGAATCTACAACTAATGACATCCAGGCAACTTATGGTGAGGAGCAAAGGACTCTGCAGAGGACTCTGGGACCAGTTGGGAGTGGTCATACGGATCAACAGCCCATGATTGGCCAGAAGGCTTCTAGAACATATACATATATATATATATATATATATATATATATATATATATATATATATATACATAATGTATTTGTGTGTGTGTGTGTGTCAGCCCCACTTCGGGGACGTCTGAAGCAGCCTCTTTATGTTTTGTTTTGCACCCTCGTTTGTGTCCTTTTATTTATTTAATAAATATATCCAGTTTTGGCACTTCAGTTGCACCCATCCCTTCCTTGTTACCTGCGCCATGCGACCACACCATCGTGGAGCTCCCAGGACCGGAGGGTTTCCCCCTGCACCCCACAGATCCCTCAGGGTGTTGTTGCCAGCCATTCTGCTGCTAGCAGTGTCAGAGATCACCGACAGTCGGACGCCCGCCGCAACAATGAAGCAAACTAGGTTCTGAAATCAGCCTTGGCCACCTCACCACCTCGTTGTTGCATATGCAGCAGGAACATAAACACCATGGACATTCGTGTTTCATGCCTGAAAATGTTCAAGGACAAGTTGGATGGGGCTTTGAGCAACCTTACCCAGTGAAAGTATCCCCCATCCTTGCCCACGGCAGAGAGTTGGAATGAGGTAATCTGTAGGGTCTCTTCCATCCCAAACCTTTCTGTGATTCTCTGATCTGCTTAGGGCACCTATGCATGCTAAGCAGTAAGTTTGGGGACAGTGGAAGACTTCTGTCTAAATCTCACCTACTTGTTTAAGTGAGGCAATGAGACAACTCAGGTATTAGAGAACTGGATTACAAATAATTAAATCTTCTTTCTTGTATATGAAATACATTTGTACATACACTTTTCTGGTTTAGGAAAACTAGTTCAGTGTCTGCTGCATATGGGTTCAGGCTTAAAAATTACTGTATCATGCTGAATGGAAATTTTTAAATGTTTTATTCTTGCAAATAATATAATATTTCAACTGTTCTACTTCATCTCCATCCCAGTTCTGAGTCTGAGACCGGACTTCTGCTATTCTAAATGCCTGTGTATTCTCTCAATTCTTCCTCTTTCTGTGTGTGTTGATCCATGATTCAGTCTTTAAGCTGAGTAACTCCTCCTCCTGAAAGTTTAATTGGACATTAACTGGCAGCTTTTGGGGGAATAGTGGGCCCTGACTGCAGTTTTATCTAGAGGCTCTGCTGAACACCTCCCACAGCAGTCAATATCTTACAGCAACTGCCAAGTAATTTCTACTATAGGCACAATCAACTGATTTTGTCTGCTTTTCAGCAAAATAATTCTTATTCTTTGCCATGGGTATTGCATCACCATGATGTTCAAAATATACATGGATTCGCAAGACATTCCCTATATCTTTTTCTCACCACTTTGTGTAAGATCAAATTATGAAAGGTACAGAAGGCATATAAAGTAAGGAAATATATAGTAAAAATAAATATTTATCTTCTAACATTTATTTTCTCACATTTGTTCAATATCACTGCAGTTTCTTCCATTTTCTCAATTAATAAAAATGGTAAGAATTTTAAAATACCTTTACTTTTAGTTCTAGATTGAGGATTTTTTATATATAATAGTAATTTCTGAAAATCTTAGCGATTACTACATCTGCATTTGAAATGCTAGCCCCTAAATCTTTGAATGCCAGTCTAAAATCTACTAACCTTGAAATGAACACTATCAGACCTTTTAAATAATCTTTCATTATTTTCAAATTATATTTGCTATAAGAAAAGAAATAGCATTTTGGGAAAGTTTGATGCTTTATGTTTTATGTGGTGTGTGCACAAAGCTTAAGAAAAGCCAATTAGCCAGTTCTTGAAAACTATTCTGAAAAATTCTGAAGACAGAATTTTAATTTGTGAGCTATTCAGAACTTCCACCAACATTTTCACTGAAAGTAAAATCCAACTTTACCGATAGAAACATAAAAGTGAAAAACAAAACCCCAAATCTTTCAACCTCCTTTTACCTCTGTAAATGTCAGAGGTTTGGCACAGTTGTAGTTGCATTCTGAGGCTAATTAGAACTTCTCAGTTTTTCCTGGAGGTAACATTTAATAGAGCACTCCTCTGCAGTATTTCTTAGCTTCTGAAAGAAACAGCAGCTAGAAAAACAGTTCCAGTAGGGATAGAAAGAGCCACCAGAAATAAAGCAGTATATTTTGAATGTGGGTCATACAAGAAAGTTCATCCCAGTATTGTGAAGCTTTTTAAAGCTATGCCATTAATAAAAGAACATGTAAAGCAGAGACTAACTTTTTACTCTGAAAACAAATAAAATTTCCTACTTTCTTTGTATGCACTGGCTTTCGATAAGATTTAAAAATATGATTTTTTTTTTTTTTTGTTAAAGACGGAATAGAATTACAAATATCAGTTATATACACTCTAATCTTTCCTTATTAGGTTATAAAGCTCTGACTCCCTAATATCTCATCACACATCAGTGCACAATTTTTAACAAGCCTTTCCCAACTAATAAGTCCATTCCCTTACCACAACTGTGTAGCTCAAAAATCACAAAATCCACTAGCTCTGCAACTGTTCTAATTTATAAAGTAGTTCGTATCCCTCCCAGATTCCATATCTCGATTAAGATATTCACTTACATCTGAATCAGCAGAGCAGCATATGGAGCATGTTTTGGCTGTAAATCAAAGACAGATGGAATACAGTGAGAATATTATTTATTTTCTACTGTCTACTGATGGGTTTAACATTCAGCTTTCAGGTTTCCTTATTATCTGTATGTTTTCTGCACTCTTCAAGGTAGGAAAGAGCAAAAGAACATGGAACATGTTCTCATGGAATGCAAGGAACATGGGGTATTCTGATTTTGGAGAGAGAATTGGAAGGGTAAAAGGAAGAGAACTTATGGGTTGAGATAAAGAAAGTTTATCAGGGGAAGCAAAAGCCACACACACAAGCAAAACAAAGCAAAACAAGGAATTAATTCACTGCTTCCCATGGCCAGACAGGTGTTCAGCCATCTCCAGGACAGCAGGGCCCCATCAGAGGTAACAGTGACTGGGGAAGATACCACCATCAGTATAAACGTCCTCTCCTTCCTCCTTCTTCCCTTCACTTTATATACTGAGCATGATGCCATACTGTCTGGAATATCCCTTTGGTCCCTTGGGGTCACTTCTCCAGGCTGTGTCTCCGCCTGCCTTCTCAAGCACCCCCAGCTCCCTCTCCAGCGTGGCTGGTAATGAGAGCAGAAAAAGCCTTGTCTCTGTGTAAGCCCTGGTCAGCAATAACAAAAACATCTCTGTGTTATCAACCCTGTGTTCAGCACAAATCCAAAATACAGCCCCACACCAGCCACTGGGAAGAGCCCAACATTGTTCCAAAAAATTTGTACAATTTCAAAATTGGAACAATTGAAACAATCCACTGTCCCTAGAAATTGGTTAGAAAATAGAAGTGTGCAGTCTTAAAACTTTCTGAAATACTAAAATTGTTCCACTTGCCTCTTTCTCCCCTGGCCTTATTTAAATACCACATCATATTTTTGTCTCATGTGGAAAAGTGAGGCTGGTTTTATTATGATTTATAAAGCTTTAAAATATTACAACTTAAGTCAATAAAACTGATTTGGTATTGTTGAACAAAGCCTAAAGTAATGTGATCATGCAGAATTTATGAGACAGGAATGTTATTAAACTCTCTACACTTTCTTCAGTAACTTAATTATATGAATTTTGGATAGCATGCTTTCTAAACTTCCGCTCTCTTCCAAAAGCACTAGAATTCAGTTTTTCACATATTGAAATTTCCGTTTTTCTTCAAATTAAATTTTCTGTAGTATATCATTCTAATAATTGAAAAGGAAATATTACATTTAGTGTTCACCTTTGGTTCATTTAATCTACCAAAAAAAAGATATTTCCAAATCATACTAATGATAAAAAAAAGATATTTCCAAATCAGTACTAATTTTTGTGTAGAGAACTCGCTCTGAGATATCTTCTACTGCCCATGGAGTCACAGAATCCAGTCTTATCCACACACTGTCATATCTCTATTGCTTTTGAAACCTACTAAAATAAAGCTTGTCAAATAGAATACATATGAGCAGCAATACAGGTTTCCTCCAGCTGTCAGAACCACTGCAAAGAGACCAAGCATTCATGCATTATGGTCAGAAAGTTTATTTTTGAAGTTTGCGGGAGAGAGGGGGAATAAAATTGACCAAAAAAGTGTGACATTACTGTTTTGTTTCTTTGTCTGAAGAAAGTTGATTTCTTCTGAGGTCACTTTACGTCAGTCCTACTGAAGATGTCCTGTAGTTCTTCCACAATTCTACATGGAGTCAAATTTATTTTTCTTAAAAGATATTTAATTTGTGTATTGCTAGAGTGATACAGTCGCATTCCTCTTAGTCTTAGGTTACAGTGTGAGATGTATCCAAAAGTATGTATTTTATCACCACCTGCTAAGACCAGGTGAGGCAGTATTCTTTATCTCTTCAATGACTCATCCCTGATAACTCCCTCTGGGGGATATTTGCTGTTAATTGGCCATCAATGTCTCACTGTATGACTGATAAAAGTACATCATCCCATTGTGAGATGCTCTGCCCAGGGGGAGGAACCAAGCATTCCTACCCTATAATCTGAGATTTGCAACACCACAACTGGCCTTATCCACTGAATTCCCAGAGGAAAAGAGCTACATAACCACCATTGGACCTTCAGAGGAAAACTGCACCCTTCTGCAGGATCACCGCTTCCAACAGAACCACATCTGTCACTGCAGGAGGACTGCAGCCACCATTTAATCAGACTGCTACCAACACCTTGACCCACAGGGTGTCAGGTGATATTCTGACTCTCTCAGTGTTTCTGCATTATTGCATTTATTTTAATTTTCCTATTAAATTGTATTTCTGACTTGGGATCTCCCACCAATTTGCTTTCAAACTAGTACACTTTTTCTCATGCCAGCAAGAAAAAATGAGGTTACCTCAAGACCCAGGTATACATCCTGCTCTTCAATCGCATCCTAGATTTTGTGGGAAGAACTCTGGCTATGCAGACTGAATAAAAACTGCTGGTGACTCCAGCAGAATAACTGGATGACAGCGGGAAGATGTAGTGACACAAACTTGTCATACCTTTGGCACAAATATATATCCAAATAAGAATAGAGCACAGGGCTTTCATGACATTAACAAAAATATTTTACAGAGAACATACCACTGAGAAGCATTTGTCAACTCTAATGAGATGTCAGTAGACAAGATATGTCAATGCAGATACATGTGCATTGAGGTATTACAAGATCTAGGCACAATCACATTATAATTGCCAAAATTATATACCACAGTAAAATTCCTCTTGGATGTTTGACCCTTGAGTCTTGCAGATTCCTTCTTACTTTGGTTAATCCCAATTTCATAACTCGGCTTGTGCTGAGGCCCTTAGCTAACTATCTACTGACTTTCTTTACTGATGTTTTTAAACACTAAACCAAAGATTTCCTCAATTTATCACCAACCAAACACAAAACTATAATAGTCTGAAACAAGCTTTGTTGGGTTTTGTTTAAATTGCAGAGCAAAAGCTTTATGCTCCTGCATAAAGGGTTTTTTTTTCTTCACCAACCACATTTTTTGCCTGTCAACATCTATTGACTCATTCCTCATACTGAGAATTTGGCTTGATCTTTGGAAATCAGCAGGTTCTGGAAAACTATAGATGCTGAAGAGTTCTGGAGATGTCCCTGTCTCCTGTGATTACTCCTATTTCCAGGGCTTGACATGCTCTTGGTCCTGGTAGCTACATTTTCCCTTGTGGCACATTGATACTTTTCAACATTTCTCAGCTGAGTATTTTATCTTCTTTTCACAGAGGAGTGAGGGTGGATGAAGGCACTTTGGGCCTGATAGTAATTTATCTGATAAGGAGCTGGGTCTTATTGCATCTTACAAGCCACTGGAGCATCCTGTTTCTATGAATGTACAATTCAACTCTGCCCTTTGCTGTCATATCATGCAGTACATTTTAAAGGCATATTTAAAAAAACACACTGGAACTCAGACGTAGATTGTGCAATCACAAGCTTTTCTACAAAGACCACAGCCTTATGCATGGTAAATTAATAGGCATTTTCCTGTTTACTTCAGTCAGGTTTGTATTCAGAAGGAGATGTTTAAGTATTTCCTACACTTTTAATCATTGTTTTCGAGCAGATAATACTCTTCTCCGGTGGAATTTTCACCAAGAAATTAGAAGGGGAAATAAAAGGACTTCCAGCAGAGCAAGGTGATACCAACTTTTTAGAATCATATATTCTGTCGATAACATTGTATAATATCTTCTTTATTTCCATAATAGTTTCTGATCTACAAATCCTATAGTGCCATCTGAAACAGCTCTGAGCTTTTCCCACCCATGTAGAAATTAAGGTGGAAAACAGAGCATTTCCAGCTATGTTTATGAAATCTATCTTTCACCTACAAGTTTTGTGTTGACAAAAGAAGGAAGAAACTAATTTTTGCGGGGTTGTTTTTGGTTTTTCTTTCCCCTAAGTTTGAGCATTTATTTCAGGGAGACAAATTAGTTTCCAATTATTTTTCCTACATTTCTCAAACAGTGGAGGGCTCAAGGTATTCTGCAGCTCAGTAAGCAAAGAATGGACTTTGTTGGAGTCATGCAATTAAAAAGTTTTGGTCAGCTCTCTGCCAGGATGTAAAAGATAAGCATCTCAGTCAGGCAGCCACAGGATCAGCACAGAGACAGGAGTTCATCTGCACCTCTACAATAGTATTTGTAACTGAGAGTCCAAAAGTCCAGTCCCCTCCTGTGTCGTGTCCTGAAGCTTCTTTCTTCCACTCCAGCTCTGATGGGATAATTGGGGCTTAGTTGGCTATTCCCATGGGCTGCCTCCAGCTGTTTTCTTATAGCAGATAATTACAGGTTGTATCAATACACCAGTACAGAAATTCTTCTAAGGTGAGAATTATCATAAAATGGAAGAAGTATTTATATCTGTGACTATTTAATTACAATCTGAGCATGGGCTTGCATAAACCACTTACCACTCTTGCTCGGTAAATAGTTTTTTGCCACGTGTTTGCCTATTAAATTTCCCATCCACTTAAAAGTAAACTCAGTCTAAATCTGGTAAGGCAAATGGGGTATTTGAATCACAACAATTATGATTTTGCAAGTAGAACACACATTCTACCTGATCTTTTACTTACCAGATTTCCTGATCTGCGCAAGGGTTTCAGAAATGAAGCTGCATCCATATATTGTTTTTACTGACTGTCCCAAACTCCAGCTTAGTGGGCCCTAATTAAGAATAAACTGATAAGTCTAAAGCAATTTTTTTTTTAATTTTCCAGTAAGGCTAAAGCAATTTTTTTTCTCCAGCCCCCAACTCACACTTACGGTTATCTGCCATCACAAAGCAGATATCACCTGAAATAAAAATGTAACATATATGTGTCATCCCATGTAAAAAGATCCTGTGTGAAATAGTAAATTACCTTCCCAAAAATTCCCTGAGGAGCTTAATAAAGAATATGTATATTTTTTTTAACATGAAATGCCTATTATTGCCTCACATCAAGGGAAAGAAAAGGCCTCCTAGGAAGGAGATTTGCCATAGACAAGAAAAAATAGGTACATCTTGTCTTAGGTTACAATGTAAGATGTACCCAAAGTATGTATTCTATCACCATCTCCATAAACTGTTAAAACAATGGGGCAGTGTTCTTTATCTCCTTCATGACTCATCCTTCATAACTCCGGGGGATATCTTCTGTTAATGGACCACCGAGAGTCACTGCATAACTCTTAAAATTACACCATACCATTGTGAGATGCTCTGCCCAGGGGGAGGAACCAAACATTCCTACCCGGATATAATCTGAGTTTTGCAACACCACAACTGGCCTTATCCACTGAATTCCCAGAGGAAAAGAGCTACAAAACCACCATTGGACCTTCAGAGGAAAACTGCACCCTTCTGCAGGATCACCGCTTCCAACAGAATCACATCTGTCACTGCAGGAGGACTGCAGCCACCATTTAATCAGACTGCTACCAACACCCTGACCCACAGGGTGTCAGGTGATATTCTGACTTTCTCAGTGTTTCTGCATTATTGCATTTATTTTAATTTTCCTATTAAATTGTATTTCTGACTTGGAGTCTCCCACTGGTTTGTTTGCAAACTAGTATAGTGTTTTACATGACTAATTTCTTTCATTTAGTTTTGAAACACATTCCCATTTTTATAGAGTAAAAAGTGTAAATTATCCTTGTACACAAATAACAAAATCTATATAGTTTAGTAAAACAATATCACCATATACAGGCATTTTTTTTAAAGTCTAAAACACATAGAAATTCAAATATTCCTTCTCTCTATCTGGGTCTCTGCAGCTATGTGCCACTGTAACAATGGTAATTCCTAAAGCAACTTAGTGAAGGTTTTTCCAAAAGTCAAAATGCCCAGGACTTACACATCTGTGACAGAATGGCAGATTTCAGAGCTGCCTGTTTACTGAGGAGGGGGTTGTTAAATACCAAATTGATATGCTCTTGTAAAGTTACACTGGATCAAGATCACACTACAATTAAGAGAGCAACAACCTCCTGAAAATTTCTGTATCTTTTGCCTTACTGCCAATGTCACTTACTTTTCACCACAAAGCCTCCACAAAAGTTTACACAAACTCAGCTTGAAGCTGCTGTTGTACTTCTGTGGGGTAAGATGCTTCCCACCAATTTGTCCCATGAGGAACTCTGCAAACTGGCTTTGAATGTGCCAGGTTCAACATACTTGCTTACTGAAGGTTATTTTCCCCTGCTATGAATAATTGATAGATATTAAAGTAGATCACAAAAAAATGTGAAAATGAAACCACAAGTGTCTGTTGTAAAAACAGTGTTTAAATTGCTATGTAGATTGGGTATTCTCAAGTGACAGCTGCAGCTTTTTTGCCCACTGAAAGCTTTGAAACAGAAACAAAGTCTTTTAAACTGGTAACGATTTTCAAATGCCCAACAAATTGCTTTTGTGATTAATGATTAATTTGAATACTCAGGGGTAAACTCCCCAAGCACTTTGGATTAAAAAAAGATCTTATTCTCAATACACTTGTTCTGTAATGATGTAGTTTAGAAACTTACCCCTTTGCATTCAGGGATATTCATAATTTGGCTCAAAACTGATGTGCAAACACTAATGACTTTACTAGCAATACAATTCCCTAGGAAGACTAGAAGAGTTTGATTGTTTCAGGAAAAATATCCTCAACACATTGAGTACCAAATTACTAAGGTTTACTTAATCATGGGCTTCAAATAAGTATGTACTGAATAGATTTATTGATTCTCAAGACATTTATTTATCACTCTATTCTTTAGCCAAAAAAGAACAGAATACATTAAAGGATTGGTTAATAGTGTTCGTACAGGAATACTTCTGGGAAATCTTCTTATCTTTTCAGGATATACATTAACACTTGCTTGGATTATAGTAATAAAGGGAATCAGCCAAGGAAAACTTCCAGTATCAAAGATGTTTGGTTTGAATGCTCATCATGGATGTGCTCTGTTGGGACCTTGAATTGCTGTTTTGGCCTCGTATAGTTTTTTAATTAACATATTTTTCTGCTTCAAGTTGTTGCCTCAGCTCCAAGTTTCCAAGAGTGCTCCTATGATGCAGATTCTCTTCCCACCTTCCTTTTAGAACTGAGAGACTGTTACCTCGTGGCCTTTGCTGGTAGCTCTACAGATTCACCACTGGCAATGAAACAAAACAAATAAACAAACAAAACAAAACAAAAAAGTGAACCAAAAACCAAACAAATAAAACAAAACAAAACAAATAAAACACCTCTCTCGGAGATCAAACATCATCTATCAATTTCACAGTTTACTTGAGGGCTTCCCAGCATTATTGGACAAATTAGTGACAAACCACAAAACACCATCATCACATGCCCTTAAATTTTTAACTGGAAATTTAACTGAAAGCTTGTTACCATTTATTCTGTCTTATCTGAAAATGAAGCACTTCAAGACCATCATCCTGCTCATGGATCCTACAGGTGAAGCAGTCTTTTCCAACTCTAAGCCAGGTCACACATTACTAGTACAAAACAAAGGCTTTTCACAGATATTCCCTGTCAAAAGACAGTGACATCAAGTACGTGTAGTTGCTGTTCCTTACTGCTATTCCTAGGCTTTGGCCAGAGACAGTTGAAAGCAAAAAAAAAAAAAAAAAAAAAGTAATACTGCTCTGAGATTCAGAGGTGTTGAATATATTGAATGTCAACGACCTGTTTTTATACTAATTTCTGCCAAATAAAAAGCTGGGAAAATAGAAAAAATCCTACTTACTTGTTACCCAGAAGAGAATGGTTGTGGCTGAGATGTCTCAGCATATCAAGTTTTGCATGAATATTCTGGTTATCTTATCTATAGGCTGCTCATTATTTAAAAACCAGGTTTAAGCCCACCATGATTCTGTGCTATCTGATTGCTAATTTTGCTACACTACCCTGCCATCAGTGTGGCTAAGCAAATAAGATGTATTGCTGCTTCTATGAAATGGATTCTAGGGATTGGTTGCAATGCATTAACTATGAAAACATTAAATACCATAAATTTTAGACACAAGATGCTACCTCCAGAGGTCCCAAATCACAAACTCCTTAGTACACTAAGAAATAATCAAATTTACGTTCTCAAGGTTTGTGAACTGAGCCATAAACTTTTAAAACAAAGAATAGTAAACACCATACCTCTGAAAATGAACACAGTATGCTGTACATAACTTTGCAGTCAAATTACTTGGTTTTAAAACCAAATACTTGGTTTTAATCCCATTGGACAGATGAGGAGGGAGCCAAGGTTGAGAGAGAGAATAGCTGAGGAAGGGTCAGAGGTATCTTTTGCAGTTGAGCACTTACATCATCTTCTTGGACCTTGAAGTCTAAGAAAGCTAAAGTGGTTTTTGCAAGCATGCAGAAAGTTCTGCAAGCATGTCTCATTGTTTATCTTGTTATGATCTCTGCCTAGTGATGGGACTCCTATATATACAAGCTGGTAAACCTACAGATGGTGAAGGATATCCCTGGCAAGCTCACCCTAAGCTTTCTTGATGGGGAGTAGTTGGCAGGATAAAAATAAAATTTGATGGAAGACAAAACTGTGACAAGAAATTTGTCTTCTATGAAAGCACAAGCTAGCAACAGCTATCTCATGAACCGATGTCCTACACACAGTTATGTATCTACATCAAAAGGTATAAAAAGTAACTCACTGCCTTCCTAAAAGGAGCACCAGACCTCCTTGACAGACAGGATCCTGGTTAGGAACCCCTGACAAACTCCAGTTCCGGGGGTGCAGATCATCTTTAAGTAAGACTTTTCCATTATTGGTTAGCCCCACTCCTGGAAGCAGTTTGGTCACAAATCATATATTTATAGATGTATACAAGTAAATGTTCATCAGTAAACACTTCAGAATTGGAATTTTGTAATAACTTTTAATGTACATATATTTACTTTACTTGTGTCATAAATATACTTGCTTTCCTAGTGGTAATTTTATGGTGACTTAAGCTGTTTGTGCATATATAATTGGGTTTTATATATATAAAAAGTCACTATATAACTTCATGGTCTTCACATACCTGTTGGCTGGTTAAGCCTCATAGGTCACCACTGATCCCTTCCTACTACTTCCTACTTGATCTTAAATCATACTCAGCTATTAAAACTTTGCTAACAAACACATACAAACAGCAGACATCAAATGAAGCTGAGATTTAAAACCACAACCAAAATCTGCTCGGAGCTCTGCACCTTCGGTGCCCAGTCCTACAGACTTCAAATTCAAATGACCTTTGGTGGGCTTCCCCATGAACAAGGAGGGAAGACCTGGTCTTTATTTGATCTACTTCTGATTTCTTTTAATTAACCTTTAGATAGGTCAGAGTCATCCCTTCATTTCTGCAGTCGAGTGTAGCAGTCAGAAAAGCAACCTGCTCTATCAGACAAATATCACCATTACCTTTCTAGAGAACAGTGTGGGTCCTGGATCTCTAATTTAGAATTACCCATTTGATTAATGGATCATGGAAGTTACCCAGGTCCGCTGTTTATCTTTGGTGTGCTATCCCCCACAAATGGCTGTGTATGGTGTAACATGTAATGACAGTGCATCCCACCTCACAGGTACTGTGACCTAATAATCTTCCCTTTACAACGATTTTCAAGTGTCTTCAAATGAATATTTGCTGGGAAAAAAATTATAGTGAGAAATAGTAAAGCAAAAACTGAGGAAATTTTTTTTTTTTCCTTCGCTCCAGTAAATGTAAATCAAAAAGACTTCCACTGGTTAGGGGAGATGACTCTACCCCTCACTTCTGGTGGGACTCCACCTAGAGCACTGTATCCAGCTCATTGAAAAAGGCTGGCCAGAGAAGTAGATGCCCCATCTCTGGAAGCATTCACAGTCAGGTTGGACAGCCCTCTGCACAACCTGTTCTAGAGGAAAATGTCCCTGCTCACTGCAGGGATGTTGACCTTTAAAGGTCCCTTCCAACCCAAAATCTTCTATGATTCAAATGTGAATCAACTTTTCAGTTTGTATAGTTCAATTTATTACTCTTCTGACTTCATGCCAAATGTTTCATCTGATGCTAGCTTGGTTCAGTGGAAAACTTCAGGTCAGCAAGCAATGACTTCAACAGAAGAGCCCATCTGCTTCAGATTAGGTGTGACATAAAGAGCTCGCAGGATCAAAGCCAAAACAGCCACATAGGTAAGTTCCTCAAGTATGGAATAATTACCTTGACCTCCTGGCCCAGGGCACATTTGCCAGCTTACATTATAAAGTTATGATCTAATTAATCTAGAATTTAGCATACGTTTGTTATGAAATTACCTTTTTTTTTTTTTTTTTGAAAGAATGTTGGGCTCTAGTAATATATAACAGACTTGTAGAATGGGGAGAGAAATCCTACTTACACAGACTTATAGCTAGCTCTGACTCCAAGGGGCACAGAGTTTCATGTGGATTCTTGGATATCAAATTGCTTTTGCAGGCTGGGAGTAACTGACTCTGCTACTTCTACTTTTCTATGTTCACCTTAAAGACATTTCCTTTTATGCTCATTCACTAACAGCATCTTGGAAATGCTTTTTACATGCACTTTTCTCTCATGTATGTTTTTTGGTTTTCAGTGGTTTTGCTCCACATCCTGTGCTTCCATAACTTTGGATTCATTGCTTACGTGAAAAAATTCCCAAAATAGCCTTGGAGAACTTAAAACAGCTTCCTCACCTCCCATTATGTTCCCTTCCTCCAACATCTGGTACTTCACAATTCAACACACCTATTTCATCAAGCCCCAGAGGCAAAAATAATGCTTTTACAGGAAGGGATCTGAAATCCAGCCACAAAATTGTGCGTATCCATAGCAGCTTGAAGGCAGGACTTGTTTCACCTAAGTGGAAAACCAGAATGAAGTTCTGGCATTCTTATTCCAAATTAACCCTTTATCCACATTCCTGTCTCTTCTTTTCATTTTCTGTTTTACATTGTATTTAAAACCCAGTAACAAGAAAAGTAAACACTTTCGTTTATCCTTCGGCACTCTGGATATTTGCACTGGCATTACATGTACATGTACCTTAAAACAGAAAAAATTTAGGACACCTGAAAATATAGGAGATCTTACTGAACCTTCTGAACCTATATTGACAGAATCTCTCGTGTTACTAAAAAGATATATCATCTACAGAGATTTATTCCAGCACAGTTGCAACACTGCATAATACACAAGTATGGATGACATGCAGAAAACTTCCTTTCATGAGACAGGGAAAAAAGTGATCATACTGCTTTTTGTGGTACTGGCATACATGACACACAAAGAGACAATATTGCAGGAGGAGGTGGCGTGTCCCACTGGCTTTTTCACAGAATTATAGTTAGTTAAGGGATTGGAATGGGTCTTAAAGAACATCTAGTTCCAACCTCTCTGCTGTGGGCAGGGACACTTCTCACTAGACTAGGTTGCTCAGATTCCCAACCAAACTGGCCTTGAACACTGCCGGGGATGGGGCATCCCCAACCTTTCTGGGCAACCTGCGCCAGTGCCTCACCATCCTCACAGTAAAGAATTTCTTCCTAATATCCAGCATAAATTTCCACTCTTTCAATTTGCACCCATTATTCCTTGTCCTATCACTACAGTTCCTGATGAAGAATTCCTCTCCAGCTTCCCCGTAACCCCTTCAATATACTGAAAAGTTGCTATAAGGTCTCCATGCAACCTTCTCTTCTCCAGGGTGAACAGCCCCAACTTATGCTGGGGACACCAGAACTGTAGGCAGCATTCCAGTGGGGTGTCATATGTGCATAGCAGAGGGGAAGAATGACCTGCTTTATCCTGCTGGCCATTTCATTTTATTTACTTTCATTTATATCCATCTGAGAGATTGAAATAATTCCAAAGACAGGATCTGAAATGGAATGTCCCACTTGTAGCCTGGAGTTAAGTAATATGAATAGTAAAGTGGGGAAAGAGATGTAAAATAAAAGACCTGGATTAAACTTCTCACATGAGAGAAACAACACATTACCCACTGAATATTAAAGAGTCTAAGTGTACACCAATATACTGGATTTCTACACACCCACCCCCACTTCAGCTTTCTCACTGGAAGTTGTTAAACATTACTGCCTGAGTATCAGACTGCAGAACTGTCAGTGCAAATGCATAGACTGGTAATATGTCAATCTGTCTACTTGGCTCAGAAGAAAATATTAAAAAAAAAAAAAAAAAAAAAAAAAAAAAAAAAAAAAAAAAAAAAAAAAGGTAAGCAGCTTTAATGGAAAAAGACACTGGTGATATTCTGGCTAAATCATCATTTTTCCTGGTACCAGGACAGGACAGAGGAAGAGGAGAAAAGGGGAAAGGGAAGGGGAAGGGGAAAGGGAAAGGGAAAGGGAAAGGGAAAGGGAAAGGGAAAGGAAAGAAGGAAAGGAAAGGCACCAAGGAAAAAGTCTGAAAATAGGAATCGGAGATAGTTTCTTACTGTGACACTGCATTGGAAAAGCTGTTGCATAGTGTATGCCCACTGCCATCTACAGACAGAGAGCAGTGCTCAGAGACTCAGCCCAGGGAGAGGAACTGGTGAACCCAGGATGTGCCCATTCCCAAACAGGAGCCACTCAGCAGCCTTTAAATGTACCAGCTCAGCTTTCAGAAACCTACACACATTCTAAAATTGTCTGTGACAAAAGCAGCAAGGAAAACATAAAAAATAGTAATGCACTTGATGTGTCTTCTGGCAGCAACAGTACAGAAGAAAATCATATCCTTTTAAAATGCATTCTAGATTGAAAAACAAAGGCAGTTACTATAAATACATGTACCACAGTTGTGTTTACTTTTGGTGAAAATTGACAGGAGCACTTCTAACCTCACTGGGGAGACAGAGTGGATTTTATGTGGAGGCAGCTGAAAAGATAAATGAATCACCTGTGTTAACAGTAACATGTGATGGCACTGATACTTTTCCTGTAAGCATGAGATTTCCTTTCTACAGCAACATTTAATGTATCTGCATGTAACACAGCCAGCATACATGTAGAATATTCCCATCATCATCTCTTCAAAACATCTCTTCAAAATACCTTCAATAACATTATCACATTGCATGAAATACTTAGTAAGAGTTTATGATGAATTAAGAAAGTCCTAATTTTCAAATGAAACAAAATGAAAACACCACTTGTAGAAGAACATGATTTATAATTCTACCTCCAGATGAACATAAAGGCTTTGAAAAGTAAACAGAAAGCACAATTTCAAAACAAAAGTTTCCCCAGTTAGGAATAAAACTGTGCTGAAGTTTCAGACAAACTTTCCTAACATTTTTTAATGAGCATTTCAAACACTCTTTGCAGAATATGCCTTTTTCTTTACTGGTATGTGTAAGGTTTTCTTTCTTTCCCCCAAAAAAGTGACAGGCAGTGTTTAAATTTTCATTTCATTAGGTTAAAATTTGTGACTTTAATGCGATTTTGCTGAGATCAGAGAAATAGAGGCCAAAACATTGAATAGAAACTGTGTAGAGCCTTTAAAATAGCACAGTTATTGTCAAGATCTTACAGAAAAAAAACATTTTAATGAAGTGGATATCAGGAATATTGCACGTATTGAAATAAACATATTTACACATACTTTTTTAAGACTGGTGAAACATTATCTTAATTTTATTTGAAAGAAAAATCAAACTTTTTTTTGACTCAATGGGATTATTAAAAAGTAGTTGAAGATCTATCTCCATGGAATATCAAATTTAATGAACACATCTGGTAGTCATTTTCATTCATTGTCAGCTTCATACCATCAAAAACATGGGTTACCACATAACCACAGGACCAGAATGCCACAGATATGCAGTAGATCCTGACTTCTTGAAAACATTCTACCTCGTCCACAAAAGATGAAGACTGTTGTGTTTGTGTAGTAATAGCATAAGAAAAGTTATGTTCAGATCTGAGACTGCCACAGTTGTCCTTCTTAAACCATTGTAAGGTGCAACCTCTCAGCCGCAAATTAGTCTGGCAAAGGCTGCATGTTGAGGAACACTTTCAAATTAAAGTAGTGGTAGCTATATTACTCACACCACATTTTTCCAAATAGGTTAATAAAGTAATTTTTACACTATTTTCAAAATAATAATAATTCTAGATAATTCACTTCCCATGCTCTTGGCTCCTGATTATAAAAAAAGAGGCCCTCCAAAAAGCCTTAGCACAAGCAGAGATGAATGAATATGTAAAATTGAATTTGCATGCAGAATGTGCCTGCAGCCAAAGAAAAATTCAGAAAGCATGGAGCAACTTTATGCACACGCTCATAGCTTCCACAGCATCCAGTTCAACAGACTAAAAAGAGAAGAAGTTATAGGATAATTTTGTCCTGGGTCAACAGACCTGTATTATTTGGAAGAAGTCTAAAAGCACATCAATCTTCTCTCATATGTTTCTAGTTACTGTCTTTACTGTGTAACAAAACTGTCAAATTCTTTTGCCTTTTGAGAATTTTCTACCTTTCCTGTCAAGCAGTAAAACCTAAAAATATTTCAAAATATACTCTATTTGTCTCTGTTCCTCTTTAAACTGTACAGGAGTATGGAGAAACACTTATGAATCACCTTTAATGAGATGCAGAGCATATAAGTGTATGCATACACGTCAACTGCATCAGCCTCATTAAGTTTTAAAAACATTTTTTTCTGTTGAAGAAAATTAAAATCATGAGGTTACCTGATGAAAGACTTAAAACTGAAGCATGATAATTAATGTGGAGGTGTCTCCTTGCTAAACTTTTTTGTGCTGCTCCTGGAATCTAAAATGCTGACTCTCAATTATGGACACAGCACATATTCAGTGTGTATTAATGCAAGGCAACATTGCAAATGTTGCAATTTCTTCTTCCCCTACTTCTGCTTGTCCAGATAACCTGGAGGACTTTTTTTTTTTTTTTTTTTTTTTTTTTTTTTTTTTTTTTATATTTATTTTTTTAAAGCCACCAGACTGACACAGCCAACCTTACCACTTTGTTAATGTCATTTTTTGGCATCAAACTTGTTGTTATTCTGCAGTCCTTCACAGAGGAACTGTCAAATCCAATTTTTTTTGTCACACAAAATACTTCTTTTAGTTTTTCCTTGTCCAGAATAATCAAAGCAAAATCATGTAGTATACTGGCTTTTTGAGGCTTAGGTTGACTTTCTTTTGTCTTTTCAAAGTCAAATAAGGACTGTGTGCTGAAATAAAGTTCATGACCCAGCAAATATGATGTGCACTGATCATTAAACGGAAAGACAACTCTGGCACAACTCCCCTGGTTATCAAGTGATTTTGTAGTAGATCACATTCATTAAGTACCTCACATATATATAAAGATATTAATCAAAAATTCACACTTTTTTTGCTTGTTCCTGCTGTATAACCATTTCCTCAAGAATTGCCTCAGCTCTTCGTTCATTTTTCTTCAGTTTTCTAGATATAAAGCATTAAATAGACAACACCCTCCTAAAAAACCATTTCCCTGAGGTGCAAAATAGAAAGTACCAAACTCTCCGCTGCTAATCCAAGTTCACGTTGAATAGCCAGAAACTGAGATTAACAAAAATAAACTGTGAAATTAATTTATTTGTAAAAAATTAATATGTAACAGATGATTAAGTTATCATAGTATGATTTACTCATGGCCTAAAAAAAAAACATTTTAACTGAATTCTGTAATAGAAGCCAGTTCAGAATGATAAGTTCACATAAGGGTTGAAGGAACTCTGGCCAAAAAAAAAAAAAACAGCATTATAATTTCTAAGCAAGAACAATCCCAAACAAAGATTTCAGGGTAAAAAACATGCCACACAGTAGAGGCAAGGAAAATGGCATTTCAAGTGCTTCCTGTTGCTAAAGATTGGGCTAGAAAAATTCAAAATTTTTTTTGTTGAAATTGTGAAGGGCTTTGATTTCAAAACTCACTTCTTCACAACAATGATTTATTTTATGTATAGGGATTGATGAACAGTTTTTTTATCCTAAATTTATTAATTCATTTAGAAGAGAGGTAAAATAGTCTTGAAAATACACTTTATTCTGCAAAAAGACAAGTTAGTGTTTCAGCACAGGCAAAGAGAAGGCTTTCTACCTTTTAGAATGCAATGTCCCAAATTGTTTCATTCAACACAGTCACAAATTTCTAGCTGATTCTAGATGAACTGTGAAAGCCTCAGCAGCCCTCATAGATATCATAAAGTGCTTCTAATGGAATATAGAGCTTGAATTAGGCAGAGGCATTCTGGTCCTGGCCTGCAGCATCCCCAAGGAGTAATGCTCTGTATTGTTATCACTTCACTGGTGCCTTTTCCCCAGTTACTTGGCTCCTGTGCAGGAAGAAGTTATTCTTCCAGACTAATCTGCCATGGGATGTAATGAAAATCCATGCCATTTTGATCCTTGGGGAACAGGAGACCTTTTCAACATAGGATTTTAGAAGACATTAAAGGGAGTGGGCAGATTGCTTTACATTTTTTTTAAATATCACTTGTTTTAGAAACTTCCGTTTTCTTACAGCAGAAAAAGAAAAGTTATGATGACTCTACTTTGCCCCTTTTTAGTTGTACATTTCCATGCTGCCAGATTTCTTATTTCCTAGACCTTTTTTCCTGTCTCCTTGACTTTGCCTTCTTCCTAATCTGATTACAGAGACTCATGCCAAGAGTAGAAGAAAGCACATAATACTAAAATTAAAGTTCATTGTGTTGCCAAGGAATTTAGGTTGGAAATTTGGATTCCTATGACTGTGAAAACTTGATACCAGAGAAGACTGTCTGTAGTAGGAATAGATGTTGAACTCTAGGCCCTTTGTGGTAGAGGGAAGAATATAGGAGACAGAAGGGACATGCTGAAAGACAGAGATGGAAAGACAATAGAGTGGACTATAGCCTCTTCATAGTTTCTATCTTGAAACCATTTCAAGTTTCTGCTGTTTAGAATACATTCAGAACACATTTAGAACACATTCATGGATAGCATTCCAGACATAGGTTCTGGTAGTAACACATTATTATTTACTACTTTACTACCGAAAATTACAGAACATGAAGTTATTATTGCATAAATTGGTGTTGGTAGAATCACTCCAAAGGATTCTGGCTGCCAGCTGGAATGAAGATGAGACAGCATTTCTCTATTAACTGATATAGCACATTAGCAGTATTTCATCAGTATTTATCACCAATCCACATTTCAAGACATTTCACATCAGACAGGCATCAAACAAATTGACATGAGCACCTTCACTTCTGTGCATAATCAGTCCTTAACAAAGAGAGGCAGTTCTATATGGTGCCTAGCAAATTTCTGATGCAGGAACTACAGATGTGAGAAAAATGACAGTGACTTAAAGGCTGTTGCTGCACTTCTGTATGAAGAATGTTTATTATACAAAAGGTTTTTAAAATGTGGAATTCAGTTTTAAACAGAAACTGCTAGGTATATATTCTCTTGGCTTTAAGAGTTTGTTGCTTTATTCAATGCAGAGAAAAGACTGAAAACACATAAATTTTCAAAGTTATCCATAGTTTGCTTAGTTTTTACCAAATACCAGGAAGATAAAACCTATACTGCAGCAATAAGGTGATCTAATATATGTTACACAGATAAAGCACCTGTGCAAATTTCACTGGTGGTTCAGCTGTTGGTATTTTTCCTACCCGTCCAAATATATAACCTTAATATTAACAGATGGTTGTATGATCTCCAGCTAAGCCCAGAACCTCAAAAGAATGAGGATGCAGGGAATTGTTTTGCCTTACTCCATATAATGGGAAGACTAACAAAATCTGATAATAACATGTTTACATAGTTAGGAATCACAAGTCACATGCACAAGCCCCTCTTGCTTTTTACTATTCCCAGAAACTGTGCTCTATAGATTCTAGTGCTGCATGAAAGAAAAGGAGCTCAATATATAGAGGGTCAGTGACAGTAAAAGAGTATAATCTGATTATAAAATGCTATGTAAAGTAATAGCCAGCCCAATACATAAACGTTATGAGAACAGCTTAAGAAACATTCTAGCACTCAAATGTGTATGGAAAAAAATAGTGGGCCATTCTGTAGCTAGACAGCTCTATACTTTCCCTCTGTCTGGATTTTTCTGTTGTCAGGTTGATTAATGCAATGTCTTCACATTAATCTGCTTTTGGATATCTTAAATCTCAACAAGTCCAATTCTTGTTCTTGGCACCAAGATTTCGAGTTGATTTCTTCTACCATGTCAGAATGACACATAAGTTCCTACAGCCAACCTTGTAAAGGGCTCATGATTGTTTTCTGACTCATGTACTCACCCTAGAGGTCCTCTGTACAAAGGCCTCCAGAGTTTTGGGTCATTTTAAAACCTGTGTTGAGTAAAGGTGTAATTTCTCTACTCAAGGAAGCTTTGGAGCAGTGTTCAAGGCTACATTCTGAATTTTATATCATTTTATATTATCAGTCCTCATACGCTAGAAGTAATTGCAATAAACCCTAAGTTGCTCAATCCAGCACACTCTTGATGTATTTTATTTATGTGGTTGGCTGACCTATGTTGAAAATCCACAGTTATTTATGGGGTGGTTCTATTAGAAAGTTCCAAGCTCTCACTGGCAACAAAGCAACATTATCAGTACATATTTTTAATCCAGTTGTAAAATGCTGCTGGTTTGAAGCTCATGTACAATAATCGCTTTCACTGTTTAACGAGAGAATTTTGGAAAAAAAAAAAAGCACAACTGAAATCCCTTACATAAGATCAAAATAAACTAATCCTTACACTCATTATGCACTCTTGTCTGCAACAGTGAGCTCAGTCAGGCTCCACTGTAGCTGTATTGGTAATGATGCTTTATTATAATTGTCATGAGTTCTGCACTGAATGAGTGAATTTATGAGTAAGCATGAGGTGGCAGATTGATCAACAACTTGGAAAGATCCTGCCTCTGCTCCACACTGTGCCATCATTCATACTACAAAGTTTGTGAAGCTGGCTTACAAATTTGGGGGCAGGAGGAAGAAGGGAAGAGGATATTTGTGATCTTTTATTTGAGTTTGAGGACATGAGAGGGGATCCTTAGTAGGAAATGTTCCATATTCTTTGCCATCATGATTGGTTTTCCCAGTCTGCAACTAGAACCTGATACAAACAAAAAATTTAAACCATGCAGCTATTGCAAGCAATCAGATCACAAGTAATCCAACATAGAAGCATAAAATGGGTTGAAATTAGGTAACTACTAAAAAAGTTTATATTAATTGCATGCAAGACATTTTATAAATTAAAGCTTGAGTTCCCTGGTCAGCTGCACACGTGTCTAGAAGTTACTACCACATTTAAACACCATCTACTGCCTAAGATCCATGCAAAGCAACTTAAGGTACCTGTCGATTATACACAGAACCAATTAATATATAAGTGTAGATGTCAACTTTCTGTAAATAAATAAATGTAAATGTATTTCCAAAACTATTTCTAATTTTTATCCATCTCAGAAAGGTCATCTGCTTTGCCAGCTCTAGCTGCCAGCCAGATACCAGAGATATTTGTGAAAGTTCTCCTTCTTCTAGAGCAAAGGAAGGCTTTTCCCTCCATTCCAGTCAATACCAGCTACTGGGCTGTTTTCCTGGAAGCATTATTGTACAGTACAAATTTGTAATTTCATACATAGTGAAAGGCACTTATCTCCAGCTCAGATCCAAAAAGTTCCACAGAAAACAATCCAGTTAAAATCACATCCTTTTCCTGCCTGGTTTTCTGAACTGTCCAATGCCTTTCAGCCCATGCAATTATAATTCCTGATAATATAGTAAGGAGCTCAGAGTAGGCCTCTATACCACATATTTACCAAATGCTTTAGTTCAATCTATCTCTCAAAGCTATCTATATGCTTCAACATGATTAACTAATTGTTTGTTTTGAGAAGATAACAACTTTACCTCTTAAATTTTGTTTGGGTTGGTTTTTTTGTTTTGTTTTTTTCAGCAACGTTCTCCAAACAATCAAAAGCTATAGCTAGTAAAAGTGTATCAACCCAAACAGAACACCCCAAGAAGGATGCATCTGTCTGGACCCCTTCCTGTACGGAATGTTTGAGGCTGTCAGTAGTACCAGGGGTCAGTGCAAAAGACACCTACCTGCAGTGCAAACAGGTGAATGATCTCGTCTGTCTGGTGGCCGAGCTTGAGGAGGAAGTAGAAAGACTAAGGAGTATTAGGGAAAGTGAAAGGGAAATAGACTGGTGGAGTTTCGCCCTTCCATCCCTGAGAGAAACCCACCAGGAGTCAGAGGACTCCCATGCCTCCTACCATCAGGCAGAAGGAGGAGACCTAGTAGATGAAAGGGGAGTGAAAATGGATCCCTACTCAGGGAGTTAATAAAAATTCCTCCCAACCCCCATCACCTACCCAGGTGCCACTTCTGAATAGGTATGAGGCCCTGGATCCAGAGGGTCATCCAGATGACAGTGAAAAAAATAATCTGCCTGGAGAGCCTCCCAATCACACATTGTCTGTCAGACTATCTCTAGCATTAAAAAGAAAGGAAGGGTAGTTGTAGTAGGTGACTCCCTTTTGAGGAGAACAGAGGTCCCCATGTGTCAACTGAACCCATCCCACAGGGAGGTCTGCTGCCTCCCTGGGGCCTGGGTAAGGTATGTCACCAGGAGACTCCCTGTGCTGATTCATTATTACCCACTGCTGATACTCCAGGCTGGCAGTGATGAGATTGAAAGGAAGAGCACCAGGGCTGTTAAAGGGCTCGTGTTGATTGGTTGATGAATGGGCAGGAGCACAGGTGGTGTTCTCCTCAGTCCCTTCAGTGGCAGGGACAAATGATGAAAGGAGCAGGCAAACCCGCATTATCAATGGTTTAAGGGCTGGTGCCATCAGCAGAATTTTGGGTTCTTTGATCAGCACCTGGACTGCTGGAGCCAGATGGTCTCCTTCTATCTATCGAGGGCAGAAGGATTCTAGACCATGAATTGGTGGGACTGATTAAGAGGGCTTTAAACTAGGTTCAAAGGGGAAAGAGGATGCAACTGGGCTCTCCAGAAAAAGCCCAAGGGTGGTAAAAGCCAGAGTCAGGGGTGAAATCAGCAGCCCAGCTGAGGTGCATGCACACTAATGCACACAGCATGGGTAACAAACAAGAGGAGCTGGAGGCCATGGTACAATTGCAGAGCTGTGATGTAATTGCCATCACGGAAACGTGGTGGGATGACTCGCATGGCTGGAGCACTGCACTGGATGGCTACAAGCTCTTCAGAAGAGACAGGAGAGGGAGAAGATGTGGAGGGGTGACTCTGTATATTAGGGAAGCTCTCAATGCCATGGAAATTGAGATTAATGATGATAAGGTCGAGTTCCTATGGGTAAGAATCAGGGCGAAGGCCAACAAGGCTGACATCCTGGTGGGAGTCTGTTATCATCCACCCAACCAGGTTGAAGAGCTGGATGATTTATTCTATAAGTAGCTGGAGAATATTTCAGGATCACCAGCCCTTGTTCTTGTAGGTGACTTTAGCCTGCCTGATATCTCCTGGGAACTCAACACAGCAGAGAAGAAGTAGTCTAGGTGGATTTTAGAGTGTATGGAAGACACTTCTTTTCACAGCTGGTGAGTAAGCCTGCCAGGAGGACTACACTAGACCTGCTGTTTGCAAACAGAGAAGGGCTGGTGGGAGATGTGGTGGTTGGAGGCCGTCTGGAGCCCAGTGATCATGAAATTATAGAGTTTTCAATATTTGGTGAAACAAGGAGGGCCACCAATACAAGTTCCACACCAGACTTCCAGAGGGCAGACTTTGGCCTATTCAAGAGATTTATTTGGAGAGTTTCTTGGGAAGCAGCTCTTAAAAACAAAGGAGTCCAGGAAGGATGGGCAGGTTTCAAAACAGAAATCTTGAAGGCATAGGACCAGACTATCTCTATGTGCCAAAAGATGAACCGACAAGGAAAATAACTGGCCTGGATGGGCAAGGATCAAGGAACAAAGGAAAAAAAAGGTGTATCACACCCAGAGGGTGTGAGGACAGAGGGTCATGTATCTCAAGAAATGCTTAAGGGAGTTGCTAGGTAATGTAGGGAAAAAATGAGAGATTCAAAAGCCCAGTTAGAACTTAATCTGGCCACTTCTTTGAAGGACAATAAATAATATTTTATAAATATATTAATGGCAAAAGGAAGGGCAAGGACAACCTCCATTCTCTCTGTTAGATGTGGGAGGGAATTTAATAACTAAAGATGAGGAAAATGCTGAGGTACTTAACACCTTCTTTGTATCAATGTTTATCAGAACAACAGGTTGTCCTCAGGACATCTGTCCTCCTGGGCTTGTAGATGGGGTCAGGGAGGAGAATGGCCCCCCTGTTATCCAGGAGGAAGCAGTCAGAGAACTGCTGAGCCACTTGGATGCTCACAGCTCTATGGGACTGGATGGGATGCCAGCTGAGGGAGCTGGCACAAGCTGCTCTCCATTTACCATCAGTCCTGGCTCACTGGGGAGGTCCCAGATGACTGGAAGCTGCCCAGTGTGACGCCCATCCACAAGAGTGGCTGGAAGGAGGATCCAGGAAACTCCAGGCCTGTCAGCCTGACCTCAGTGCCCAGCAAGATCATGGAACAGATCATCCTGAGTGCAATCAAACAGCAAACCTGATTGGCCAAAGGATCAGACCCAGCCAGCATGCATCTAGGAGGGGCAGGTACTGCCTGGCCAACCTGATCTCCTTTGATGACCAGGTGACCTGCCTGGTGGTGCAGGCAAGGCTGTGGATGTTGTCTGCCTGGACTTCAGCAAAGCCTTTGACACTGTCTCCCACAGCACACTCCTGGAAAAGCTGGCAGCCCAGGGCTTGGACAGGAGTGTCTTTTCTGGGTTAAGAATTGGCTGGATGGCCAGGCCCAGAGAGTGATGGTGAACAGTGCTGCATCCAGCTAGGGCCAGTCACCAGTGGTGTCCCTCAGGGCTCTGTGCTGGGGCCTTAGAGATCAGTGCAATACCTTCATTGATGATCTAGACAAGGGGATTGAGTACACCATGAGTAGATTTGCAGATGACACCAAGCTGGGATCTGTGTCGATCTGTTGCAGGATAAGAGGGGTCTTCAGAGGGACCTGGACAGGCTGGATAGATGGGGGTGAGTCCAACAACGTGAAGTTTAACAACACCAAGTGCCAAGTCCTGCCCTTTGGTCTCAACAACCCCCTGCAGTACTACAGGCTGGGGACAGAGTGGTTGGACAGTGCCCAGGCAGAAAGGGACCTGGGGGTACTGGTCTCTGCTGACTGAACATGAGCCAGCAGTGTGCCCTGATGGCCAAGAAGGCCAAAGGCATCCTGGCCTGTATCAGGAATAGTGTGGCCAGCAGGAGCAGGGAGGTCATTCTTCCCCTGCACTTGGCACTGATGAGGCTGCACCTTCAGTTCTATGCCCAGTTTTGGGCCCCTCAGTTTAGGAAGGATGTTGAGATTCTTGAACATGTCCAGAGGAGGACAACAAGGCTCGTAAGGGGCTTGGACCACAAGACCTAGGAGGAATGGCCAAGGGAGCTGGGGTTGTTTAGCCTGGAGAAAAGGAGGTTCAGGGGAGACCTTATCACTCTCTACAGCTCCCTGAAAGGTGGTTGTAGCCAGGCAGGAGTTGGTGTCTGCCCCCAGGCAACCACTGACAGAACAAGAGGACACAGTCTTAAGCTGTGCCAGGGGAAGTGAGGCTAGACATCAGGAAAAAATACTTCACAGAAAGAGTGACTGGGCATCAGAATTGACTGCTCAGGGAAGTGCTGGAGGCACCATCCCTGGATGTGTTTAAGATAAGACTGAACATGGCACTCAGTGCCATGGTTTAGTTGATAAGGAGGTGTTAGGTCATAGGTTGGACTTGATGATCTCAAAGGTCTTTTCCAACCTAATTCATTCTGTGATTCTGTGAATACTGTTAAATTGCAGATGTTCCTATATTAAATATGAAACTGCCTCTACAGTTCTGTTCAGGTTGAAATCACTGTTGATATACCCAGTTTTCATTCATTAGTATGAACTTCAATGTGCAAACAAATAACCTATAAGTATTAATTATGGTGCAAATAAATCCTTAGATATCACTTTCCCATTTTACATCATTTAACTCATGAACACTAATACAAGATCAATTACAAATACTGAAACTCAATTGAAATCTTGAATTTAATTTAAATTTGATTAATTTATTTGCACACACCGCTTCCTCACATTCTCCAAAAAGTAAAATCTGGTACTCTTTATAGAAGTTCAACACTCACATGAAAAAACCTGATGGAGAAGGAAAATATTTCATAGCCTTTATTCTGAAAAGCTGTTGAGACTTTGCACAGAGACTTCTCTCTCTAGATATTTAACAGGACACAGAATGTTTAAATGAGAACATCTGCAGCATTCTTTCAATACTCTGGGGAAAGCATGAAAAGCAATATGTTACAGTAAGAGCAGAAGCAATGGGGATTCTTTCTTTGCAAGTCAGTCAAAATATGCTGCATGTAGGCATCTTTAATTTTTTAAAATTAAATTACCTAGAATTCTTAAAGAAACCAGCTGTTGTTAGTGTATCTGTGCTTGAAAATCCTCTGAGTCTAGCAGTTGGAAGCTTACATACTTATTCCATTAATTTAGATGACTGTGAACATTTCCCATAGAATAATTGTGCTGCATAATGCATGACTATTCATTCTCTAGTAATGTCAGTTGAAAGAAAGGAGCAAGAGGGGGAAAGAAGCGGGGGGGGGGTCGGGTTTTTTTTTCTTTTTTTGGGGGGGAGATTGTTTTTGCTTGATTGGTTGTTTGTTTTCTTTGTTTTTTTTTTTTTTTTTTTTTTCTTTGTTTTTTTTTTTTTTTTTTGAGGGTTTTTTTTGTGCACTTGGAAATTAATAAAGTCCAAGAGTATTAGTGCTGCTTTCATAGGGATTGAGTTGACAGGCTTAGGTCTCTGAATAATCCTCAGTGTCCCTTTGGTATATTAGCCACAGAATCCCTTTTTTTTTTTTTTTTTTAAATAGTCTGGGTCTAATTACTTCCAAAATGTATGTCTGTTTTGAAAAAGGACACAGAACAAACGAGTATACAAACTGTGGATTCATCATCTGCCTAACCGTCATTAACTTCCTGAGGGAACTTAGTTTCCAAGGTGATATTAAACCCAGGAAACAGCTTGATAGATGCACTTGATTTTGGTACTCTAAAATCAGAAGAAAGTTTTATGGGGAAAAAACATCTCCTGAATATTAACCTTATCTCTGCCCTTTTCTTGTTGTCTCCCAGTTTTCCTTCTGGAGCTTTTGAATAAAATAGCTTCCTAAGGATATTGTAAAATACTGGAGAGTGGGATCACAAAAGAGGTGGCTATTTGCAGAACCTACAATTTCCTCCAAAGTCATGGCCAAGAGACTTCCAGTCCCTCTCTCCTCCCACCCAGTTCTGTCTCTAAGCACTCAAATTAATCACAACAGAACTCACAGAATTCTGTCCTTCATTTCTTGTTGATTAGAATGTTTTCTTTTGGTAGAGTCCAGCACAGTTGGGTGTAGAAGGACTCACATTGTCCTAACATGCCATACATACCATAATTATTATAAAGGCTAATAAGGAGAAGGAGAATGTTCACTGAACTGCCCATTTATAACAGCAAGCTCTTTTTCATCTAAGTTCCAATGCTGTACAGTCATCTAGAAGTCCTTTGTCCCTGTTGTCATACCATCCCTAGGGATATCTACATTGAAAGGTTTAAGACAAGACACTTAGAATACCTGAGTTGCTATAGAGAGATTCTACTTGACTTTGTTATGAATAACACAACATCTCTTGGCAGACATTATCCAGTAGAAAATAACCCCAGATTTTTAGACCACATCAGGTGAAGTAAGGTGCAGATATGTAGGCCTCTTGGCAGGTCTTCCCATTCAAAAAGAAGGTATAAATACCTTGGAAATCCATTAAAGCATCCCAGTGCTAGTGTAAATGTGGAGAATGGATCATAGACAAGAGCATAGACATGCTGCACTCTGGCACCCAGTGTGGAGTTTTCTTCCTCTCAGCCTCAATGCTCTCAAAACCTGTCCAATGTGAGGGTGCAATAAAACTGTGCCTTAAAATCTGTGAACAACTGTGAACCACACCTTTAACAAGAACTTCAGTTTCTCAGCTGAGGGATTTCTTTTGCTTTAATCCAACATACCAAGTGTTTTACCCTGGTTGACCCAAGAATCAGATAGTATCAGCAAACACCATGAGATCCCATCAACATCAATATCCCCCATAACTCTCAGTAGATATGTAACAGCAGTGAGCTTTATGTGTACCACTGAGGCTGGTTTAAGTAAATTAACTGAAGTAAATCTACCAGAATAAACTTTAGGGGTCTAAAGAAGTGAAGTGGAGATACTTCTAACAGGAGCAGAGAAACTGAAAGGAGTAAGAGAGAGGAATCAAGATTAGACTGAATGATTTGTTCTATGTGAGAACATGACAAAATGGATTAAAACCATGTTTCTGCAGAGGAACAATATGAGAGCAAAATCTGGACTACTTTTCAAAAACCTTTGCAAAGCATTTTGGACTCAGATACAAATAACTTCTCATGTCATACAGGTAGTTCTCACTTCCCATTATCTTTGATCAGAGCATAAGGCTATAAGAAAAATGTGGCACAGTGATTCATGCCATGGGTCAAATATGACCAGGCTAATATAGTAGAATAAAAGAATCACTGAGAAAAAAACTATAAAAATTTAAATATATTGTATAAATAGTGATGAATGCAGCTAGTGAAAAGCAGAGAAACAGAAGTTAAAGATCTAATTAAAGTGAATTAAAGAACAACATTCTTGCATCAAGCTGCTTTAACTCCTAACATACACTCAAGAGAAAAAAAGCCTGTACTGACTCTTTGTATGCAGGTTTGTTGGTTGTTTTATTTGAACAGAGAAGGCAAGGAAGTTCTTTCTAATTCTTTGAAGAATTAGAGACCTGTCATCTCTATCAATAGGTGGAGACTTGAAAGTCATCTTCTTATTGAGATTTTCAACAATAAATGACTTTTCTCTAATCAGTCTGCTTCTGAAGACAAACAGGATTCTACCACTATATGTAGTATTTAGAAGCCATAATTGAGGTTACCCTTGATGGCAAGAGTAACAACTATGGATTTAAGCACTAGATAAACCTTCTGCCTGTGATAAGTGTGAAAATGATCAGGCTCTGAAACAGCCATAAGAAACAGTCATGAACTCAAGTGACAGCAGGAATAAAATGACTGCATTGTGTAAAAGAAAAGTGTGTGAAGTACTCAGGAATGAAATAAGAACAACTTACATCAAATGTATGATACAGTCAAGTTAATACAGGAACTCTACACTGAAAGCAGGGCTGTGTTCACCACAAACAAATAATGTACTCATCACACACAAAAAAGGAAGATCATTAAAGAGAAATTACTACATGATCCAGCATGTAGTAATCTACACTTAATACTGCGGAAGATTCTGCAAAGGACAGAAATAAAAGGTCTTATATATGAGAGTCTGGATTATATTCAGAGGAAATGGAAAATATAATCAGAAATAGTTTAAAAAAAAAACATTCTCCTGAACAGAGGGTCTAGAACTATAACATGTCATAAAGAATAACCTTCAGGAAGAAAGAAAAATGAAATTTTCCATTATTTCAGTACTTCAGCATTTCTCCTCATGACCATTACCTACATTGGTATTGCTGATAATCTTTACAACTCTTCTGTGAGTGTCAACTGTTTTTTCAATTCATTGAGTAACCATAAAGGAAGTTGTTCTTCAGGAATTTCTCTTTTTTGTGCTAGTACAATTTTTTATGTGTAACCATCATGTATGAGTAAAAGTCTTTAATTTTGTATAATGATGGTTCAAAATTGCTTTAATTCTTGGATTCTGAACTCTGTCCACATGAATGACATCCAAATAGAAATGCAATTTTCGTGTTTTTATTCCACATGATATTTAATACCCCCTTTCAGGATAAGAATACCCAAGATAAATTTTTATTTTTAAGAGATCAACATTGGAACTAATCACAGAATTTCTCTGTTAAAACCAATCCACAGTCCACCATGATGTTTATAACCAAAATTAACTATTTTTACTGAAACAATGGATTAGCTAGTCTCCAGAGTTAATTTCCTTTCCTTTTAAGGTATTGTCATCCAGGATTAGAAGCCTATAATTTTCTCCTTTCACTTTACTACTTGTATATATCACTTTCATTCATATAGCATATCAATTGCAAATCTAGAGATGAGCATTAGGAAAAATGTCTCAAGTGGATTTCAATTCTTCTATTGCTGTTTTAAAGAGCACTGTAGAGCTTAAAAAAGGCACAAATCCAATTTCATGTCACACACCAGCCTACCCATGTGACTTTATTGCCTACTGATTGATAGAGGAGTGAAATATTTTATCTGTAAATTCTCCCTCTAAACATAACTTCAACATAACTTCACTCTTTAGACTGTGCCTCTCATAAGTTTGGGTTGTCAGTGTATTAGCCAGTGGAAGCAATTCTGCCAGTTCTGCCTTTTTTCTTGCAAAGGAAGAATCATCAGTTTCCTGGTGCAACACAGCTATAAAAGAATCGGATTGTTCTTTAAGCATTAAGGATAAAACTGCTATTTTTTTCCCCTCCCACAGAAGCTGAATAGGTGATGCTTGACTGAGGGTGTCAAAAGGCCTTCTTGACCAGTGAGCCTTTCTGAACCTGAATTTAAATGCTTTTTGAGGAAAGGGAAAATAGTTGTTTTAATAGACTTCTCACACTTCACATTCTGCAGTCAAACTTTGATAACCTTCAGAGGAATTCACGGAAAGACACAGCTACTGCAGTGGGGTGATAAAAATGGGTATGAATATTTTTACCATAGTGCTATTATCTGATTTTTTCACTCACTAGCCATGTCTATTAGCCTTTTCTTTTTATACATTCTTTATTTCTAAATACTTACTGTGATCCAAATGTATCAAAAATCATGTTCCAGTTTTCATAGGGCTGAACAAAACATGCAAAATTCCAATGCTACGATTAAAGCACTGTTTTTGCAATATTAAAAAATCCCAGCATGAACAATTAAGCTTCTGATTCTACTGCGACATTATCAAATAAAATTGTTTCAAATTCCTTCTAATTTCCAATGCAAAGACTGTGGAACCTGAACTGCTATTAATAAAGTTTCTCAATTGCCACATAATTCTGATACAAATGACATTAGATGTAAAAGTCCATAAATAATGATGATAAAAAGCCACTGTTCCTGTACATCTGGGTCCTCTCAATGATATTTTGAAGTGTCAAGGGCATTAAATTTAATTCCTGGCTCTTTGTATGCACAATAAAGATTTAGATAACCGATCTAGTTTAAATCAGCAATATAGGAGCACTCATCTGCAGCCTCTCTATAAATCAAGCAATGAGACTCAGCCAGTTATAAATCTAAGACAGAAACTACAAATAGCAGACAAGAAATTGTCACTTACACAGTACAAGCAGGAGGCATGAATTATTTCTGTCTATGCAAATAGGCAACTAAAAAAAATTAAGTAATGATGTTCAAATTATTTTTGCTCAAGTACAAGAGAAATTAGGATTTTGGGAAGAGGGTGGTGCACATTTGAGGGATTTTAGTATGGTCCCACTCAGCAAAATACTTCACAGTCCATAATCCAGCTCTGGAATGGTACAAATGTCCAAGATTTTACACACAGAATAAGAAAGAATCAGGGCACATACTTCACTTCAGCTGGGATTTACACATTTAGTAAATGTCCAGCATAAACATCACAGGACTGTAGCAGCTGAGAAAACATTTTTCCAACCACCCACATGTCAGAGTCAAAGCAAAGTGAAAGGCAGAAAAAACATAATTAAAATCACCCTGCACAATTTGCAAGAGCTCATTTATTGGAACCTCTAAACTTTCTGCCAGGGGTAGGTGGGGATCTTTCTAGTTTACTTCTTACATTTTATACTTCAAACAGCACAAGAGATTTTCAATTTCTAAGAGGTTTTAGGTTTTTTTTTTTTTTCTGAAGTTGATCCAAACTTTATATAAAGATATTTATTGTGACTGGCTATGTTTCACACTCAGAATAATTATTAAAGTATTATTAGTAGAGCCTGAACATGAAAAGAATACAATACTAAGTGTAAGGTATCTTGCCTCCTGAGAATTATAGGGAACTGAAACTATGGCAAAACTAACTAGCAGACTGCTTGAAATCACAAAACTTCTTCAGCAACTTTTGTAGTGTAGATGATGTGAGGGAAGTGTTTTAGTCTCCAACAGTATGTGGGGTATTTCCCTGTTGTACAAACAGAGTTTGACACTAAACAGGTCCCTGCTCTTCAGCCAAGAAATAAAAACATTGAGACACACCAGTACAGAAGATTTGCAGCATAAGAACCTAGAAAGCAATTTCTGATATTTTCCCCCTAAGGATGCATAAAATGAAACAAAGCAGAAACAGAAAATTACAAAAGTGTATTTTCATAAGATATTTTTGATTATGTTTTTTACACAATTTACATATCACAAAGTCAACTTTGACATTGTAGTCCTGCCATATTTCAACTTCAGTCATCATCTTTAAATAGTGGGCTTTGATATTCTTATGTGTTAATTAGTGATAGAAATCACAGAAGCTGAAATTAATCATTCATCAAGTACTTTTAGTCCTAACTCAAGGAATGTTGGATTGGGGCTTGCCAACACTGTTTGATAAAGATTAAAGTAACAGTGACATGGCAAGTGCTTGCATCACCCCAAGTCTGAAACCTGCCAAGATTTGCAGTGTGGGAGCTGGTGGTGTTGGAGTACATTCATTGTGATGTCCAACTCAACTGGATTAGGAATCTGGAGCAACTTACTCTTCTGCCTGAGAAATGTGAATATAGGACACATTACCAATAAGGTAGGAGCTTATTAATACATTGCTAGTAAATTAACAATAACAAGCTATGCTCAAGCATCCTAGTGCATAATCCCAAAACAATAGCTTATCTACAAATATCATAGCAACAGTCTCATAAGTCAGTGGAAGCACAGCAAGAAACAAGGCAACAGAGTCTAGGTTTGGGGAGGTTTTTGTGGTGATTTTTAAACTTTTTTTAAGCTTAGAATTTAAGGAAGGAAATTAAGGAATAAGAACTATTTTGATGCTTGCTTTGACATATAACATGTGACAAGGATAAAGTCAAGTATTCCAAATGAGAAAACAGTTGGATTAAATCAGAATGAGAGCCAGCCCAAAAGTTACTTGGTTAAAAAGATGAGGTGGTAGGGCACTCATAACTTCCCTCTGCCATATTTCTGCTGAGAAGTGTATTAAAATCTTATTTGAATAGGTGCACTTAGCATTTTGTTTCTTCTCATTTTATTTTAACTGCAATTCTGCATTGTCAAAAGTGGCTTTTTATAGTGAAGGGGCATTTGTTAATCCTCCTATTTAAAAGAAACATACAGAGAGCTCAGCTGTCTCTAGTACTAGCTCATGATTTATTTTACAAGCAGTTTCACACAGCTCTTTACTAAACAGACATTCTTTGTGCTTTATTACAAGTTTGTTCCATTGAGTCATGCTCTCTGTGGGATGTTGTGTCTATATTTTATTTCACTCTAGCCATTAATTACCTTCTGGGCCCTGTATCATGTGTCTCTCAGTCTCATTTATTACAATGGTGCCTGCTAGTGTTGCTAGTCCAGGGGCTGTCAGTATTTCCATTAGAAAACCCATATCTCAGGGGTTTATAAGTCAGCTGTAAAGCTTCACTCCTGGCTGATGGCTGGCATACATGGCCACAGCCAGAAGGGTTCTTTCTTTTCTTTCTTAAATTGAACTAGGAAGAAAACCCTCAATGTTTTTAAGTCATAGAATCAGACATGAGTTTTGACTCCTTGTTTTCAAAACTCAGAAAGAGCTTTATTTCTTTAAACCAAGTTTTAAAGGATTCAAGTCATCCTTCCACTTCCTTTTCTGTCACTGAACTTCCTTTCACAGCACCTTGGCTCTGACTAACAGGTCTGGAGTCTGCTCCTCTGAAGCTGCTGCTGTCTGAAACAGCTTTGGAATATTCCTGCACATATGTGCCCTTCCATTTAAGTCCAACAACAAGGAACTTGCTGTCTTCTGCCTATACCTCTACAATCATCACACTCACTTACAATTAATATCTCTATATCTTCATTTTGCCCAGAGAAGTTTGTTAAAGGCCAGGTTGGATGGGGCTGTGAGCATTGTTATCTAGTGGATGGTGTCCCTGACCATGGCAGGGGGATTGAAACAGGATGATCTTTAAGGTCCCTTCCAACACCAACCAATCTATGTTTCTATGAGTTTGAGCAGAACTGGGAGGAGGCAAAACCATGAAATTTCCATACAGCAACACCTGATTTCTACTCCATTTAGAACCAAAATGGGCATCCCAAAAGCTTCTTTGTAAGGGCTCCAAGACAAGATAGGACAGCCAGGGCCCCAAAAGCCCAAGCAGCCAAGGAGCAATCAGGAGCCTCAGAGAGCCAGCACTTGTCAGTCAGGGATTTAGCACTGTAGCATGAAGATGTCTACTCCAATTTAAAATTTAAAGCAATTTCTTCCAATTTTATTCCAATAATTTTTGTGCAACCTTTCAATGGCAGGCATTATCCAAAAATAAGTTCTTACAAGGTATGTGGTATGAAGAGATATTCTGCAAAAATAGAGGTACAAACTAGAGATGTGTTTGATCCCAGTGTTCTTATCATGGGAAAGTATCTTTATAGAAAAAAAAAAAAAAAAAAAAAAGGCACACATCAACAACTATATACTATAATAGTACAAAACAATTGGAAGACTGTCAGTTATTTTAACTAAATGTATAAAGTTTATCCTAGGTCACTTCCCAAATAAGCTGGTTTTCACATGCTACACGGGAGCTTATGAAAAATAAGCCTGAGGTATAGAAAGGAAATAAGCTACAAAAGACTTTTTATAGGCTTGATTAATCTGCATTTTGATTTATTAACTGCCTAGTGGTGGAGAATAAGGCAGTTATCAACCACAGACAGAGAACTGAAAATTAAATTACTGCATTTATGTGTTTCAGGTAAGATGAAAGTGAACATTTCTTTAGCATGGTAAGAAGTAAGTAATGAGACTGATAAAGACCAGATAATGAGCACCACTAAATAATCTGGAAAATATTCCAGTTAAATAGAATTACTGCCTATAAAAATCAACAGTCCTTGCCATTAAGCTTTAATTGTCTCAAACTCCCTGGATACATCCTGGTTGATCAAACTTCTTGGATAGATGGTAGGTTGCTTATTTCTATGCTCTCATGTAAGTGAAGTGGCCATAAATTCTGAAAATTCATTATCCTCATTCTTTTATTTTAACTGGTCAGAATATTCTGCTATATTTTTGTCATCTAAAGAGAACACAATGTCAAGCACTCTTTTAGACTATCAGTAAGGAAGAACATTAAATAGAAGATGAGATACAGAGACAAGAGGACAATAAATCTATAACAAATAATTTACTTTATTCAGGTGAAAGAACATATTAGACCAAAGGGAAAGGAAAATATTGGTAGGGAGAAAAAAGTCTTTCAAATGCATACCTAGAATTCTGTATCGATTATGCAACCATATTAGTTATTAAAACAATCTTAAACAATTTAAAGATAACCCAACTGAATCCAGGCTTTGTAACCCCTCCTCTGTAAGCATCCCTTTCAGATGCTCCCAAGAGTACTGTCATTATCCACTGGCTCTCATTCAGGAAAAATTATTCCCTGTCTAGTAAATTTAAGCAAGATAGTTTACATCAGAATAAACTGGGGGGGGGGGGGGGGGGGGGGGAGAGGATTATAGCTACAGAATCAGAAGTTACTGTCATAAGACTGGCCATAAATTTGAAAGATAGATATGGAAGTTCTGTCATCTGTTGTTTTAGGAACTGGATTTGGGTTTTAATTGCTTCATCCCTTGGAGTTTTACATCCTTTAGAGAAGGGGACTGAACCTGTGAATCTCAGCTCAATATTGAATACCAGACCTCATGAAATCCCTCCTTTTTGTAGGCCTAATATTTTGACAACATCATCATCTTCATAAGGAAATCAGGGGTTTTGCTGTGTTTTGCTAGTTCATTCTCTCCGCATGTGTTTGAATTCCTCAAAGACAAAAATATATCTTTACACAAGAAGAATATAGAGCAAGAGTGCCACCTCTGAATCCAGTTTCTTTGCCTGATCTTACATTTCTAACCCCAGTTCTTTTTTAGTGGGAAGAATAGTGTTTGCTTATATTTTCTCTTCAAGTTTTACTGTGGCATTAAAGATTCACTTCAAATAAGAAGTGTTAGCTTTTATTTAAATCCATGTTCATATACAATCCACAGCAAGCTTACTGTCCATAAATCAAACTGATATTTCTCCACAACTCCTCTCAAGCTATTCTGCTCTCTTCTCTAATTCAGAGAGGAAGTGTCAGTCATGAAAATTAGTTTATGATTCATTTTCAGTTTATTACCTCGGTTGACTTAGCAGGCTTCCCTGCTAGCTCTGACCTATACTTGCCATTGTAAAACAATTAGAAGTGATGCCTCAAAATATTTACTGCTGCAGGTTTATTAAAATTAAGTTTTGCTTGGGACAACAAGCAACATGCCTAGATGAAGACAATGAAACCTTCAGTGAGGAAAGAAGACTTCCTCAGCTACAGACAACCGTGGATTGTGGTCATTTTTCTAGAATTCATGTCAATAATGAAACAATAAAAAGAGAATATGCAAAAATTTCATATTAATATTGCCATCTCTGCTCCCCCACCATGAAATTCAGGGGGCAGATTGACAAGTGATATAAGTGTCTCCTATGCCAATATTCAGGATTACTTGCCCTGACCACTACCAGCATAACAAAGAAGTCACAAACCATTGACAAAAAATATTACATTATCAACAAGCTTTTATTTTAGGCACCTCCAAGTAGCTACAGAAAATGTGGCAGCCATCTGGCATGCTACTCTTCCTAGCAGTGAAACCTTTAAGGAAGTCTCTGAAACTCATAAAGTCTCCTAAATAAACTTAGTGTGTGACAGCAAAATAAGAGAACAAAAATGCAGAAGGCATCTTGAAGGTTTTAAAAAAATGGTCCTAAGTGTCAGAAGTAATAAAGCATTCCTTTGAAAAGCTTGAGATACTGAGAGTTCAACATGGAGTTACTTACCAAGAAGACAATTTATTAAACATATCCTAACCATGACAGAAGCCTGTTTGTTTAGTTTTGTAACAATTTTTATAAGTAATATAGTTGAGAACAATGAAGAACTCTTGAAACCACAGCAAAGCTCAGAACCTTCAATATGAAAATCACATACTTATTAAAAGAAAAATATTTGTGTGCATTAAGCTTGCGTTTAAAAGCAATTAGAGATTTATAAAAGCTGTTGGTTTTAGAGATGTATTCATCCAGAATGCATTAAATGAAGTTTTCCTGAGTTATTTTTCACCTGATTAGCAGTGATAACAGAGTCATCCTTTGCATTAATTTATGATTTCTCTGATATGTCACTTAAAAACACAGTGATCATCTCTGAAGTGCTCTACAGCAAGGATGCCACAAATATGTACCTAAGCCACTCTTTGGCCATGGCTAATGGGTGAGAGTTTGCAGGGCTGAAAGTCAAATGAGGTTGAATAGAAAACCTAAAATTCTGCTTTGGAAAAAAAAAAATTATCAATGCAGAGGTGATAGAGGATTTAAAGAGACTCAAATTCAGATTTATATTTCTCCTGATCTCCTAGTAGTTCCACAGTGTTTGGCTCAGAGGGTTTGACTAAGTTTTAGACCCTTCATTCCACATCTGTGCGACAGAAGTGCTGTCCAGATGCTCCCATTAGTCACAGCAAGGTGAAAAGGCAGCCTTTCAATGTGACCCTAAGACAGCATCCACAGGGAAGTGAACTCACTTGGCTCAGTATCATTTTGCAAGTCTGCAAATATACACTCAAAGTCTGGGACCTCTGCTAATGGTCTTGAATACTTTACCTTCCCATTTCAGGCACATGAGCAGTCTTTATTGCTTATTTATTCATAGTCAATTAAAAATTAAATTTTCTCTTGACACATCCTGTAAACCAGTTACTTTTAAATTAATTTAAACATAGACACTAAGTATAGTTATAAATAATTAGTAACTTATATGTGTTGCACCACAGAGAAAACAGGAACGGAGAAAAATGCTGCAGTTCCTTCAGTGTTTAGCCTTTTTAATCCTTTTCTGATAAAAATGAAAAAAAAAATAGCATGTATTTTAATAGACTGGTACCAAAGATTAGTGCTCTACAGATCTGCGGCATGCTTCCAGAGCATCGGGACACCCAGAGCACTGTGTACATGAATAGCTCAGAACTGGAACACTTGGGTTAACAGTGACCACAGAGGTCCTCAGAGAGCAAGCAGGGATCTGGAATGGGGAAAAGGATTATCTAATGGAATGTTTCAAAACCCCTTGGCTATGTATCAGTCTGTCTGCTTACAGATACTCCTCTTGGCTTCCAAGGGAGTAGGGTCCTGTCTCACAGCGAGTGGCACTCTTCCCTCTGTTTAAATAAATATGAGCTGTGCTGAGACAAACAATCTGTGCTGATTTTCACCACACTGGCATATGCTTTTTAAATTATTTCCTGATGCCAGGGGCTGCCTGGTATACAAAAACACCCACTGCAAGTATGGCATTAAAGTTTGGTGCCAACCATTTTCCCGCTAAGTGAGCAGACCAGGTGATAGCCAGCCTTTCTGGCATGTTTATCGCAAATTTATACTGTACCAAGCAATTTCTCCTAGTTTTGCAAAATACTGGCAAAGGGCCAAAGTCCCCTTATCCATGTTGAGTTTATTTCTGATGGCTTCAAACACTACGACACTATTTCTATGTGCTAAAAAAGGGACTCTGCACCCCTTATGTAGTACAAGGGACACAAGCCTATCCCCATGCAGTTCTCCAAAACCCATCTGCATCCTAGAGAGCACAGAAAAGCATATTCCTGCAGAGAATAATCTCTTCAGGGTTCAATCCCACAAAAATTATTTCATGGGAGTACATGGACTGGAGTGGGAAGCATATGAATCCTGAAAAAAGATATTTCAGTAAATCCATGAACCAATTCTTCTCAAACATTTGCAGAAAGTGAATTAAAATGATAGAATAGCTGAATTAACTTCCCTATAAGCTTTACCCAGGGGTGTACCTTACTTAAATAATGTACATAAAATAAAAACAGGATAAAAAATTTTGTTCTGATTTTCATACATTGATCAAATGCATTGGAAGGACAAATTAATTTTTTGTTGTTTTCTAAACTAATACACCATACTAAATATTTAAATAGCGACTCTAATTAATTAACTACAATTCAAGTGGCATACAAGCTGTTGCTCTTAAGGTATTATATAGATTGAAGTCTCTGTCACTGTTAAGTGTGCCATTATCTTCCACTGAAATGCTTGATTTATGATACAGACACAGTGGAAGTTTTAAGTTTTATTCCCCAAAGTCTCAAAAAAAAAATAAAGACAAAGCAAGCATGTAACTAGGAATGACACCAAATGACAACATCCTAACAGTTTATACAAGAAATGTACTCACATGGGTAGTGCTGTGGAGAGCCAGGGCAAAACAAAATAAATGGTTTACCCACAGGGGGGAAAAGGCCACTTTGGGGTGATTATATAATACATTTTTTGATGGAATCTTAGTCATTCAAAAACAGCTTTTTTTTTTCCCCCAACCAAAATCAACATGTTTTTCCTCTACTCTGCTTTGACCTTGACCACAAGCATACATCCTTCCTGAGAAACAATTCTAAGTCAACAACATAAACTTCATTATTGCCTACATTTTTCAAACAGACAAGAATGATGCACAGCCCAGATCCATGCTTGAGACCCTTGTGAACTGCAATGATCCTTCTGTACATGGAGGGGCTTGGAGGAAAAGCAGCCAGATTTGGGTTGTCAGAATTCACATAGTTAATTTAGCACTGGCATGAGTGTGAACTTAAAAAATGCCATGTCAGAGTTGTCAGACACAGCCATTATGTTATTTTAACTTTTCAGTTAATAGCATAATACATAAAGTCACTTGATAATTATTTGGTGGGCAAGAAATTTCAACTCAAAGGTCGAGCTGGTCATGATGCCCACCTAGTCGCAGGTAACAGGGAGCCTGTTCTTTGTGGGCAAGCACACCTGGCAGAGAAGGTGCACTTAAATGACTGCAAAAGCCTCTGCACAAAATAAACCCACCACATTTCAGCCAAGCTGACATACACACATTATCACACACTGTGCTAGACAGGCCACAGCCCATACAGAAAAGGAAAAGGAGCCCTCAACTCTGAGATCAGAATTTACATATTTTAGATTAGCATGGAGAAATCTGCATCCTCACTGCCACAGCTCTTAATGGAACACCACATAGTCTCTGCAGAGCGGTCTTGCTTAGGGAGATGTCATCCAAACTTTGGTGAGTGAATCTATTAGTCAACAAGTCTGTTGACTTTCAGCAGAAAAATATCTAGATGTTCTATGAAAGGTAAGTTTAGACACTGTTTTAATAAAATCTTTTTATTTGTGTGGAAATACACAAAATAAATATAACAGATATTCTTTCCAGATATTGATGCCCAGAGAAAAGCAACAGAGATATAATATGGAAAGTTGGTAGAAGAAAAAATACTTACAGCCTTACAATGTCCTGTAAAACTGAATCAGTAGATCCTTACTAAATTTTACTGGGAAGAAACAAGAGTAAAAAAACAGTAGTGTTATAGTAATGCCATAAAATTCTTATTGACATCCCCAGAACAAGTTTCTCAATGTTTTTCTCCAAAGTATTTTTAAATAATCTACTACTGTAGAAATAAGTCAATATTAAAATGAAATACTTACTAGTCCAAAATTGCTTTTCCACTGGATTTGATTTGGAGAACATAGAAATCAGTGGGCCTATTCTAAAAGAAAGGGGATTGCTGCATTTTACACAAGGCATTCTATTCTAACCAGAGAGTCAAATTTAAACAACACAGCAAAGTGTTCTCAGATGGAATTGCTCAGGGCAGTAGCTCTGGTGTGGATCCCAGTCTGACAGAGGATGCTAACTGGAAATCCCAGTCCCAACATTCTGCTGACCAGGGACTGATGAGCACCCACCATCTCTACCAAGCATAGGGGACACACTCCCAGAAGCTCTACCTGTATGTTCCACACATCTGCTCTGACACTTGAGCTCTGTGTCCTCAACTGGACCTTTCCCAGACTTCTAAGCTCTGCACCCTGACACACAAGGCTAGGACGGGGAGAGTGCTCAGTGCTCTGTCTGCAAAGCAGAGAAGCAGCAGCCTGGGGTAACAGTAACAGCCCCACCAGCAAATGGCACTAGAAAAAGTGATATCAGATGCAGGGGTCAAAACCCCCTACATGCTAAATATCTGGGACAGCAAGTGTTATAATACTGTTTTGCTTTCCCTGTGGAAAGGAAAAGGGATGAAGTTGTTATTCTTACAAAGACAAAGCTGTGTGAAAGAGAGGCTGACTAAAACTCCCAAATTTACTCTGCAGCTACAGGCAAGCTTTTTGTACTGAATTAAGAGTCTGAACACACCTGTGATGAGTGGCCATGCAGAAGAAGTGTCCGTGCCTCAGGCAGCCCAGTCTGCTCTGGGTGAACAAGAGTAGAGCAGCTTCTCACTGGTGCTCCAAATGGTGCAAAACACGTTCTCACTAATGCTACTCATGGTCGTTCTGGGACTAATGGCCAAGAAACAGCTGCTTTCTGATCTCTGCAGAGTTTGTGCCACTAGGGTTTTAAGCCTTATTCCTAAATTAGATCTGAGAATCTGAGATTTTACTTAAATACTGCAGCAATAGAGACATATGTTGAGTAGCAGTGATTAGTTTGCTACCAAAAAACCTATGCTTAATCTGAGTGCAAACACTCAGAATTCAGTAATTCAGCTTAGTAATTCACCTCCCTTCCAACTTGGAGATAACTTTGGAAAAAAAATTACTATTCATAATGGAAGTGTTGTTATTTTATCCAACTTTGAACTAAGGTGCCGCCTACCAGAATAAATCAGGAGGATTTAACTGGGTCCATTGAAAAGAGCAGGTCAAAAGCAAACCTGTCTGCTTACATAACTGCTATGTAAAATACACTATAATTAGATTTCTATATCCACAGACACCAAAAAGGGTGTCATTATACATGCTCCTCCCAAGAAGTCTTGGTACTATTCAGTAGTTAACTGTCCATTTCTACTTTCCAAAAAAATGGTGATTATAACAAGTATTCATCTTCAGTTCTTAGCTACTTGACAAGGATTATTCAGTGCTTAAAAATGCAAGCTGAATACATTTTTAATTATTACTATTAATGTTGAAATGTCTGTCTTAGGAGTCCCAGGCTTTTTCAGGATAGCCAGATGCCTCAGCCTTGCAAGAAGCAGGCAAGAATGAAGGAATGAGAACTTCCCACACAGTAGGAGGGGGATGAGGAATTTAATTTCTAATTGCAGACACAAGTGTCTCTCTTCACTGCTAAGTACCAACTGCAGAGAAGCAGCAAGCCATGTCTATTCTTAAAGGATTGTTTGGTGGTGGGTAGATGCAGGCTTTAATTTTAAAGAGGGAGAAAGTAATAAATATTTTTAAACACCCACAGGTATTTTGTTAAGAGTAGTTAATGTCTGTTCAAGCTACAGAGGATGCTTCAGAGAGAGAAGGCCACTGGCAATTTGCCCTTCGTCACTTGCACAACTTCCACTTCAAACATAAGACGCTTCACTTACCTTCTTGCAGTTACCTCTGCCAATATAATTTGTCCATTTGGAGTAGAGAAATGCCTCATCACCAATGCCTCACTAAGTACTATGAGCTGTAAATTCTGTCATGAAGCATTTGAAATGCAATTTCTCTTACTTTAGCAATAAGGGATCAATCCACAAATTTTGTGCCTTAAGATGTTAAAGATTTCCCTACTAATAACACACAGCAACAGAACCAAACTTGAATAAGCCAAAGCCTTTGACATACTCCAAGTAGCATGCCCAGTCAAGTGTACCTTATATCTACCTCTTGTCCATATGACTGAGATATACATGGATAAAAACGAGTGGAAGAGCATTGCATCAACTCCTTTTCAGAATCAGTTGATTTGTATCCATTACTTTTCTCTTTTCAAGACAAGAGGTTTATATTTATAGGGCCTAGAAACTTAAGACTGACTGAGATTCAGATCTCATAATGCAATGCTGGGAACTGATGCCTGACAGTTGACAGTCTGCCAAGTGTAGGTAAGCACCTAACACAGTTTCTCTCCCTTGGATTTGGTCACTTAAATATTTTGGGGATCTGAATTAGATAAGAGGTTTTAACCTGCCTTTGCTCAGGACAAGTAAAGCAAGAAATATTGCAAACTTTCCCCAAAATGGCACCAAACCCTCAGAGCTAAAGGAACCTCTGAAATGGAAGGGAAGGGACACTCAGCGAAGTTACACTAAGGGAAGCTGTAGTTTTCTCAGCAGCTACTATATCACAGTTTCCAGTGGTAGCTTACAGTCCTGCCATACAGTCCACGGGCCTGTTTGCCCAATGCTCAGGACCCAAACTTATGACAACAAAAGCTCTGTGAAAGTGGACACTTATTCCTGGACTTAACAACCCTGTGATTTTTGTAAACTTGCCTGTTAGGTGACATTTACACTTTTGGTTTGGTACAGACTTTAAACCGTTGCTGATGAGTTTTACATACACAGTGGAATTCCTCAGGGCTATTTGGAGAGCAGAGGAATTTATGTGTTACTGGGTTTGACCCCAGTAACATCTGTGGAATTGAAATATTTCTTTCCAGAGAGACTGAAGTGTGTATATATCTTCATACCAACCTCAGTAAAAAGGAGGCAATGACTAGTGCATTGCTGTGTATGACCTTGCTTACAGATATTGCAAAGCCCACAGAAAAAAAAGTTTAAATAATACTCCATGACGCCAGGGACTTACAAAAAGAAAATGAAAGAGTCAATTCTGATAAAAGAAACTCCAGCACATGTACAGAAGTCCAGCTGATAAGGTGTGTGCAATTCCTCAACAGGGGAGACCACAGGCATGTTTCAGGTTTCTCACAGCCTATCTCAGGATCTAGGTCCACTTGCCCCTACAGCTGTGCTTTCTCCTTTATAACATAACAAAATGCACTCGAACCCCCACCTCCTTTTCCACTCCCCTGGCATGAAGTCTCCTGTTTCCAAATCAAACAAGAAAAACGCTTACAGAAGGAAAGCAGAGAGCGTAATTCTCTCCCCCTGCTAAGCATGCTGGCCTCAGATTGCAGAGCAAGACCATTAAATGAAGTAACCCAAAAGCCTCCAATCTCAAGCCCCCTACCCCAAACCAAGACAGCCTTTGCACAGAGCCCACCCACCACTTCCTTGGACTACACCCAAAAGGTTTTACTGTATTCACAAGGTAAACTCCAGACACTCCAGAATTAAATCCAAACTACCTTGGAGACTTTATTGTTTAGGTCGTGCAAAATATGGCACCATTTATGAACCAGTGAAGCCATACCTCACCACTCATGCTTTTTTTAAATCATAGATCAACTTAATATATTGCAGCCTAATAACAAAACATTTATGTGGTCCTTAAAGCATAACATAAAACCACCATTATTCTGGTTGTGATTCAGACATATTGAAAACCTCTTTCAAAACACTGCTCTTTCACCTGTGAACTGCAAGAATCTATTTTTCTAGTGAAGCATATATAAGACTAAGCACTATTCTGGAATTAGTTTTTCCCCCAAAATATGCCAATGTGCATATCTAGTGGGTGTACCTCTTTTCTTGAAATAATTTCTGAATTATAGCATATATTCTACTAAAAAGAAAAAAGCAGAAATATGAAGGTTGAGTGATTGATTGGGTGCTTTATTCATCCAAGACCTAAGGAAACACTTCAGTGGGTAAGTTTATCACTGTATGTCTAAGCTTATCATATCATCTGGTTATGGTTAGAATCTCATACCAAAACCATCCTGTCATTGAAATAAATGTGTCCCACAGCACAGAAAAATGACTAGATGTGAGAAGACAGTGAGCATATAGACACCAGATGGATAACGTAGTTCTGAGCATTGTAGAACACAAGTGAACAATTTTCCAAAATTTCTTTTCCTTCTAGTGTGTTGGAGGTTAGAGGAGAAAAATAATATAAATGTTTGTTTATTACCTGCATTTTAACAATTTGCTGTGAAGTTATACAGTGACATTTTTCTGAAATTTCAAATGGTGTGCAGTATCTTGTTAGAATGATGTGAGAAAAATCCTTTAAGACTTTTTCCCACATTATTATAGTCCCTTTATTACAAAAAAATAAAAACTTCATCTAAATTTTCAGAGCAACAATTTTTTTAAAAAAGGAGATAAGCAGGAGAAAAGTAAGAGCACCTTTGCATTCACTACCATCACCAAAGCAGGAAACTTCACATGTTTTTAATCTTAGGACAGTTTTCAGTGTAATTGTTGGTTCCACCCTGACTACTCCCCAAAATGACAGAAAGCCATGTTGACACAAGATAACAAGTCATGGTACAGAACATCTACAAGAATGAAAAATTGGAAATGATGTAATAATGATAGTACATCATCTAAAACTCCTGAGTAATTTGAGGATGGATGTCCATCCTTTTCACCAAGCCACTCTGATTTTTCCACTTCATTTTCATTTTCCTTTGATCTTTCACTCACTTTGAACAAAATGAAATGCAGACTTAAGAGTTCCATCAGGAGAGGGAAATCCTGTAAACTTTAGAGCTGCCAGAGTTAGCTCAGTCAGCTGCTCTAAGTGAAGGGTTGTACAGCACAAGGGTATCTAACACAGAAATCCTAATGAAGACTCTGTGAGGTGGGACACCCAGTTCTGGTGAACTGGACCAATCAGAAGAGAGAATAAGTCAGAGTGAATTTTCAAGTATGTTCATAACTTTAAGACTTTACCCCCCCCCCCCCAAAAAAAGGTGTTAATTACAAAATACCTAAACTACACAACAAAGTAAATTTGAAAACTTCACAAGACTGAAGGTATTTTCTTAAATCTCTTTTGCTTCCTATAGCAGCAGGGGAAAAAAATACTCTAAAATGTTGAAAAACTGCACTTCTAATAGCACCTGCTATCCCAAAGTACTTGGAAAACTACTTAGTGTATGTTTCTTTATGCATGTAGTTAGTTTTTTCCACCAAAGCAATACAAAATCAAGAGGAGAAATCTGGTTGTAGATTGTCTTTTCCCAAATATAAGCAGTCCAGTCTTCAGTGCCTAAAGCTACTGAAGATGGTCAGTAATGGCTTCAATAAATAACATCTATTCTTCCTTTTGACTGAAATAGCATATCCCCCAGAGCAAAAAAAATAAAGTTTCCTATGGCTGAAGACTTGTTGAGGATTGCGAATCAGAACTTCCAAACCACCAGTAACATTTGTTCTGCCATCTCCTACCTTGAGTATGAAGTCCCCCACCGAGGTTCATACCTGGGAAAGCAGTGATTACAATAGCTTGTGAAATCTGTCAGATCACAGAACAAGGTGGGAAGGAAGACAGCAGATTTTCTTGACATGAAAAACTGAGGGCATTAAAGGACAGTTCTGGGGTTCCCAAGAAATCCTGAAAAGACAAAGAGCACCTACATGAGGAATATAGCTCTGTATCTTCTGACATTTGAATAGGTCTAATAGAAAATACAAACCTGATCAAAAAAGAACCATCCCACACCCCACAAGTAAATCCAGTTCCCCTTACATGCTACTAGTAAAACTAGCTGTGCTCACATGCCAGCCAAAGAACTGAAACATCAGGTTAAGACAAATATGTAATGTTTCCTCACCACTCCACCAAGTTACTATACCAAAATATAGTGAAATTATGTAGACAAACACCAACTCCAATTTATACTTCTTTCTCAGCAGACTAAAGAAATTGCACACAAAGCAGCTTGTTAAGAATTAATATTTTTTAAAGGTGTTTAACAATCCGTTCCTGCCACAACTCCTTCCAGACAATTTGCACCTATAAGGTCGTAGTACAACAGCTTTGGAATCAAGAAAATATGAGTTGCATATTTTTATTATACATGAGTTGTATAGCAATACCATTAGTGCATATATACATAGTTTTCCTTCGCTGCCTTTCATGAACACTTCAGCAAAGACTTCTTATATGTATACCGTATAAAATTACTTGGAATTCCAATATGTCAAGTGACAGAAAATTGGCACAAGGGACACAAGAATGAGGTTTGTTTAACTTCTTTTCATTGTCTTGTGCACCAAGAATGGATTTATGAATGTTTCTGTGACATTTCTGCCTTCGGATAAAAACTTTGCCTAAAGTACTTTATTCTCTTTTAAAGCAGAATCTACTTACCCAGAGGGAAAAGACCCCAAGACTTGCCACAATCAATAATTCTCACAGTAAATCCCTTGTCAATGCATACAACACCAAGGCAATCTGTGCCTGGGATTTCCATTTCCACATGGGCAGCACTGAGGTGCCCATTTATATCACTTTGTGCTCAGATATTAACATTAAACATTGCTGGCTCTTTCTCCCATAAAGGGCCACTGGTACCAGTGGCAGAGACTATTTCTGTCTCATAAATAATCAATTAAAAATCTGTTCAGCCTTTCTGAAGACACATGGACACATTTGTCACATGGTATGTGGGTGGTTGGACAAACCTTAAAGATCACTTAGTTCCAACCCCCTTCTGTGGACAGGAACATTTTTCACTACATCAGCTTGCTCAGAGCTCCATCAGTCCTGGCCTTGAATTTGTGGATAGAGCATCCACAAGTTCTTTAAGCAATCCATGCTAGTGCCTCACCACCCTCAAAGTGAAGAATTTTTTCTTCACTAATATTTCATCTAAACCTACTTTTTCAGTTTGAAGACATTGTCCCTTGTCCTGTCTCTACCTGTGCCTATAAAAACGCCTTTTCTGTCTTTCTTGTAGTTTCCCTTCAGGTAATGGAAGGTCACAATTAGGCTTCACCCTGAAGCCTTCTCTTTTCCAGTCTGAACAAACCCAGTTTGCTCAGCCTTTCCTCAAAGGAGAGGTGCTCCTTCCCTCCTTGGTGTCCCTCCTCCAGACTTGCTCCAACAGTTCAGTGTCCTTCCTATGTGGTAACCCCAGAGCTGGATGCAGCACTGCAGGTGAGCTCTCACCAGAGCAGAGCAGAGGAATCCCCTCCCTCCCCTGCTGCCCACGGGGTTCTGGATGAGCCCAGGATAATTTGGCTATCTGAGCTGAGTGCACGTGGCTGGGTCATGTCCAGCCTCTCCTCCACCATCATCCCCAAGTCCTTCTGGGCAGGGTTGCTCTCCATCTGCTCAATCCCAGCCTGGACTGATACTGGAGGTTGCTCCGACCCAAGTGCAGCACCTTGCACTTGGTCTTGTTAAACCTCATGAGATTCCCATGGGCCCATTTCCTGAGGTTGTCCAGGTCCGACTGGATGACATCCAATCCTTCAGATGTGCCAACTACACCACTGAGCCTGGTGTCATGGGCAAGTGGGCTGAGGGTGCCCTTGATCCCTCTGCCTATGTCATTAATGAAGGTACTAAATAACACTGGTCCAATACAGACCTGAGGGATGCCACTTGTTACCCATGTCCACTGGGACTCTGAACCATTGACCACAGCCCTCTGGATGTGACTGTCCAACCACTTTCTTATCCATGCAACAGACCATTCACCAGACTATTTAAAGAAAAATTATATTTGGATTTTCAGAGCTTGTTGTCATTGACATATTTTCTAGTGTAAATTATGAATTGCCATTTCTGAAGCATCAGGTCCCTGTTCTTATGTGCTCCCACATTAACTTGCAAGATGGTCCCAGGTGACACGAAGACATCAGACATGCTTTCCTCCAATGCTTTGTCATTCCCCGTCACCCAGTATGTGACAGGATAGTTGCTTTCAAAAGTTATGCTGAAGGAACACAGGGGTGCCTGGTCAGAAGCACAGGAGCTCTCTTCCTGGACAGGTGTAATTTATGCTGAATTTCTTGCTTTTGTAACAGCAACAGAGTAAAAGAAACAGTAACAGAAACAGAGAGGGCACCTAAAATCAAAGGGCTCAAAGTATTATGAAAATACATGAGTAAGAATGAACATTAGTCCTCTTACTTGAAATTTCAGATATATTCTATATCAAAAAAGAAAAAAAAAATGGCCTTTTTATTCTGAAGCTGTGTATGCAAAAAGCTTAGGGAATTACAGAATATTTATTCAGGATCACAAAATAATTGTATTCTTGCTCTTCATTGAATTAAGACATTATTCAGTCTCCCTCAATTTAGGCATGACGACCCTGACAGATGTTTCAGCCAGGAATATATCTAGCTCCTAGAGACAGAAACATATATTCAGCTTTGTTAGTGAATTCAGTCAGGTCAAACTTGGTTTTCTGGAGATGTTGGAAGCAAAAGAACATAATAAATGCACTTGAGAAATTGAATGGACTATGAGAAAAGGTCTGTAATTTTTACTTTTGCTAAATGCTTTGTCCTCTGTCTGCCTGAAAGATAGTTTATACTTTTTCAATCTTCTGACTTGCCAGTTTAGACACAATTAGCCTAATATTAATTCATCATCATTAGCAACATTCATCCAACTGCAGTATCTGTTGAATTATAAGTATTATTCATCTCACTGTTAACAAGAAAAATTAAATTAAAATGGTTACAGCAGAGGTCTGAGCACCAGAATTTCACTGTTCCACCCTCAGTGTCTGACAGCTCATTACAGAAACCCACATGGGTCAGTTTTCCCCAGACTCCTTTTTTAAAACTGTTCAGGGAAGAGGATGCAGCACTAAGCTCAGATATTTCTGCATAATTTTGGGCCACTCTGCTGGAGTTTCATAGTTTTGTATCTATCAAATGGTAACCACAAGAAATGTCATTCAACATCCTTAGACATTTGCTTTAGAGTAGCAACCAGTCGTGCACACAAAAAGTGAATTTCAAAGTAGACAGCAACATAAGATTGCAATCCTTTTTTTTTTTTTTTTTTTTTTTAGTAATAAAATTGCTAATCTAATTGTCTGAAGTTTAGGATAGGCAATGTCTTCTGGGCCAGACTACCATGCAAAAAGCTAGAATTTGGAAAGACCTCCATAGGAGCAGCGTTAATATTTTCACCTGTGCTGACACTATTATCAATGAGGAGGAAATGCAGAAAAATAAAGGCAAAAGGAAAAATACAGTGAGCTGGTTAAAATCTATATGCATATAGATAGAAGAGAGACAAAGCCTATCAATCCCTCTGACATTTATAAATGACACCCGTTAATATTTTTCCAAAGATATTTTGCTTCCAATTCATGTGCATACTATAATCAACATAAATTAGTGTTTGTCATCAATATTTTAAAGTTTATGATTAAAACTCAATATTTGATTTCTCAGCTGAAAGTAGAAGCTAAGCTGTACTAGATAAAGGTGTGCAAAGAGAATTATTTTACATGAAACAATGTAAAACTAAAAGAGACAAACATATCACACCAAAAAAAAAAAATGGCTGGAGAAAAAGAACCTGCTTCTTTGCTCCCTGGCAAAAAGAAAAGAAAAGAAAAAAAAAAAAGGGATTGCCAGAAAACTAGCTTTTGTGGCTAAGAAAGGAGGGAGAGTCCTTCAGTCTCAAACAGATGCTTCTCTAAGACATGATAAAAATTTCCAACAAAACTCCACTGGGACTCCTGTTTCAGGTTCCCTTTCCCTGAATACATGTTCAATAACATCAAGCCAATCGAGACATATCATCTAAAATTTAAACACTGCAAAGGACCTCCAACTGTATTTGGAGGTAATACCGATGCCAATTTTGTTTTTTGAAGATGAAATTTCAATATTGTTATATAATTGAACAGAATTGTCATAGCTGTCACCTATAACCTTATAGTAGCATCTTCCAAACACTGTCATTTTTGATTGTCCAAAAGATCCCTATCCTGATCCTCCAAAAGGGTTTAAAAAAGGCAAATGACATATACGGATTAATTAACACAGTTGTCTGAAGGTCTGCATTAAGCCAAGATGAGGGCTGTTCAACAGTACACAACTACTTAAGTGATCACTGCTTTTGTTTCAAATCAATACTCAATTAAAAATTTCCTACAGTCTTAGCTGTTAATTGCTTCACAGTAGAACAAATAACATTTTAACTGCCCGTAGTCTTGTAACAAGCCCATTTCTTTCTGTTGTAATTGTTTCTCTTCTTGGCACCCTCACATGTCTTCCTTGATCCTGTCGAAACAAATTGAAAGAATGAGTGGATGATAGGACAATGTACACATAGAGATTGATTGTACACATTTTGATTAAAAATATGTATTGTGATAAATAAAAGCAATTACAAGAAATGTATATTTTTTTGATGAAAAATATGTTTCCAATATTTTTTGTTCTTATTTTGTAAAAGCATCTCAAACTTCTTCAAATTTAGAAAGTATTCAGACTTCAAAAACATAAGCTATTTTAGAATATTCTTTTTATATAGAATATTCTTTTTATATATAGTTTCCAATTGGTATGATGTCAGTAATATTACCACAAAATCTTACAAAGAGACAGTAACAAACATCTATGTATATGTAGAGAGTACTTTGTATCCAAACTTTCCAATGCCCAAATAATGACAGAAATTGCTTGTTGGCATCTTATTCCTGCAGTTTACGGAACAGCAGAAGTCAATACACAATGCTGGACTTTATTCTCACCATAACATAAGCAGTAAAACATCTGCTCTGCCTAAAATGAAAGGACTCCATTTTCATTTAGGGACTTCATGCCTTCCCTATGTCATTGCATCACCTGCACAGAGCTCTGCTATTACTTCCTTTCTGCAGAAGAATTCATATGGTGCTTTAATTTCCTCTTTCCCAGAGTGATCAAATACCCTTCTGTATGGTTTTTTTCTGTTCCAGGAAGCTGCTCAGTCCTCAGAAGCACAGGGACTTGAAGGAGTACATCTCTCTCACACAGCTCCACTGCCCCTCGTTTGTCAAGATTAGTTTGTTAGCAGGTTTTTAAATCTCAATAGATTTGTTTGCAACGATATCTGCTTTTGCACTTGATCCCTTGCCTACCCATCCCTACCTCTACATCTGTATTCATGGGCTTCTGGGGCCTTTATCTAGAATAGCCTTTCCACTCCTTCTCTTGACTTAATTACGTCAATAAAAGAATTGCAAAACACCTTTAAAAGTAATGAGCTCTCTCTCTCACACACACACACACACACACACACACACACACACACTACTGCTGTTTCTTCTCTTATGTAGTCCACAAAATGTAGCAGGAACTGATTAGAGCTGATGATTCTACTTTATAAAGGGTAACTAACTCTGGCAATACAGTGTACAGCACTCTGTTTAGATCTTATTTATTAACAGTAAAACTAATTCATGCAACAAATCAAGGACCTTAATCTGATGCTTAAGATCAAGACTTCAACAGGTAAACTGTGACTGATATTCTCGGACTATCAGTGAAGATTAAGAACACTGAAAACATAGCTTATCTGATTTTATAAATTAAAAATAGACTACACCTTGTCACACTGTTTTCCAAGTACGAGGTGCAGTCTATGTGAAATGATTGTTTCTTCAAACACTCCTAATAGGACTTTTCAAGGTTTCCCTGCAGCTCACATTCTTAAAAATAAAAAGTTCTACATGTTTACAAAACAAGTTTCTGTTAGTAACCATCAAGTAATTTTCTCACAAACATCTAATGAGAAGACACAAAGATATAAATCTCAGTGGGATGAACTATAATAACTTCCTCTAGACTAAACTAACTTGATTTGTTTAAACCCATTTTTATGGAACTATGCACTTGTGTTCTGTGCCCCATTGTGGCCCAATCACATCCAAGATAAGAAATGAAAAGTCTGATCAGAAATCACTTATATATATATATATATTCTATGTTCTATATTTTATTATTGTTTAAAAAACCTGAAACTAATAATAAATTATTATATAGCCAGCTGGCTATTCTACTGAAATATTAAGAGGAAAAAGATCAAGTCACTGTATTCCAATGAGCTTACAAGAATGCTTCTGCCACACCAAATGCAACCCTCTAACAGTGCTGAAGGAAAAATTAAATACTGGGGGGGGTGTTTCCTTTGATTTTTCACATGAAATATGATCTAAGAATCCTGAAATCACTGCTTCTAGAGATCACACAGGAATCCCTAATTTAGTTTCATTGCACTATGAATCTTACCACTGGTGGAAAAGCTTTAATGAAGCTTAAGGGGGAGAGGGGGAAAAAAAGAGAGTTTCATATGCTATCTGAACTTCTCAAGTGAGCTGTGTTCTGTTTTCCAAATAGTAAAATTCTACCAGAGGGTTAAAACACAAAATCACTGCATTGTTGTTTATTCACACCTCCAAGAAGTTTAAAAAACTTCTGATTAAAAACTGACAGGAAACTAGTGTTTAGCCTTCAGCTTGTCCTTGGAAGGGATACACAGAGGAAATGATATCCCAGACTGCCTTTATAGTCATTACCTCTTAAAGCTCACAAGTTTCCAAATGTATTATCTCCTTTTGGAATGACAGACAAGCACTGTCAGGCTCTTGACACCTTAGTGTTGCCCACAAAGACCCCAGGTTCTGACTTTCAGTGGGTTTTTAAAGCTAGCAGTCTTCCTGCAGTTATTTGAATGGGATACTCCATTTGGATGCTCTTCTAAGTAATTTTTCACTGTATATTCACAATTACTCCTTAAGAGGAATAGTGACATCTGTTCCTCACAGAAAGAAAGGGTAGACTGAGCAATGCTGTCAACTCTCAGCAATTTTTTCTTGGCCAGTGGCTAAAACAAAGTTTTACATGAAAATTTAGCACTAATAGGATCAAGAATAAATCTTAAAACTGTGTGCACAACAACAGTTTGGAAATTTTGCCTTTTCTCTATTCTTTCTTACACAACTTTAGCTTGCACTGATTTCACAATGACACAGGAAGTCAAACCAGGAAAAATATTCCCAATGTTCTATTCCCACATTCCCAATGTGTTCTACCAGTTCTTGTAAACAGTGTCGCCAAAAGTAATTAAAATAGAGAAAAAAGGATAAGAAAAGAGGGTGGAAAATGCAGTTCCCTCCCTCCTCATGTATATACTTAGTGTTTTTAAAATATTTGTACAATGTTTTTCAAAATTCAACTTTTCCACCAATGTACATTTCTTATATAGTTATATTTTGGGTTACATAAATAAGGATAGTTATATATAATCAGTGACTTCCTGTTGGCTAGTGAATGCAGCAATTTCTAGACTTCATTTATGTTTGAAATATTGATAAACCATCCATTCTTTTCACATCATCTGGGAAAATCTGTCTTCATTTTGTAGGTATGATAAAGAGAAATAAGACCTTTCCCTTTTCCAAGTAATTTGTGTAACAAAAAGAGGCAGTCTCCAAATATTTTTTCCATGAAAAATCTGCTGAGGATGTTATAAAGTTTTTCTTCTAAATGCCCTATTTGTTCTACCTATTCATCAGAGCAGCACTCAAGGTCCAGCTGGCACTGAACTTTATCCATCCATGAAAGTAGAAGAATAAATTATATACAAATAAATCCAAACTGTATTGTGACAAAGAGCACTCAGGATACCTTAGTTAATAGCAAGTGTGTCCTGATAAAGGATAATGATGATCTTTTGTGATCTTTAAGTGATCTTTTTCTTGTGATGAAGCTGTAGACAGCAAATAACAAATGCATGTGCTGGGCTAAACTAAATAAACATGGAATATTACAGGAAGGAAGGTTTCCTGTGTGCAACTTGAGAAATTATAGCATCAATAAATAGTAACACATTTCCATTCTGTAACATTTATTAATACTCCTCCAGGAAGTTCAGCACAATAAATTAATTTTTATAAAATTATTCATCCTTTCTAGAAAATTCTGAAAGGAATTGGCAAAATCAGATCATCTGAATCCAGTGTCCTGGATTCAGAAGAGTACCTTTTTTAATTAAGATAAAAACCATGCCTAAGTCTTTTATTAAATGCATTAAAACTTTCTTCAGGGGATTATGTCACATACAGGATAATGGCTGAGAAATTTAACCTATATAAAAGGAATTAAAGAAATCTAAAATTATGGTGTTCTATGGTAAAAAGGACTCAGCCAACCTAAAACTCAATTTTCACAATATAATAAACAAAACAAAACCAAAAATAAAACCCAACCAAACAAAAAAAAAAAAAAAAAAACAAAACCAAAGTTGTATCATTCTTCATAATGAAAAAGAGTGTCTCTAGAATAAAATGGGACTCTGACTTCTTTGACCACATTGTACTTGGAGTAATTACATAGTGCCTTACCACAGCCCACAAAATCTACCTTTACTACATGGTCCTTTACTTTTGCATCAAAGAGTTGTCACATTTTATCCTGCAAAAGGCCACATTTCAATAGGGAGGAATAGCACTTTGCAAACAATTGCAAACAATTTCAAGCTTTTAAAGATTCATAGGGCTACTTGGTCAATTGTTCCTTACAAAAGATACAAGGAACATATATAAAGATATACCTTTTTTTCTCAGAGGTCATGTGGAAAAGTTCTCCACCGCAATGACAATTTCTCTATAATGATAAAATAACTTATTACCTACTCATTCTTATGGAGAGGCACTGTTAAATCTTCCAGTTAAACCTTAAAACCCCCAAATGAGAATGATTTGGAAACTGTCCAATGTTCTTTGGGTTTCTTTAATAATTTCCTCAAGGATCTTTTTAATATAGCTCATGGTCAATGAATACAGATAACATAGCCTTATGACTCCAAGAGTTTCACAACAACCACATGAGATCACCTGCAGCAAGAGCAAACACATCACCACAGTTTTCTTTTTTTAAATAAGCCCTTACTACTTAATAACAAAAACAGCAATGTTTTGCTATGCTGTATTTTGCAGAAAGACTAGATTCTGATGTTCTGGCTCCTGCCAAGAGCTCCTTCCTGCACAAACATTTACCCTGACTTCAACATGGTTATGCAAATCCTTGAACTAGGAAGCAAACTTGAACTCTGGCATGTAAAGAAATCCCAAGTTAATTGCATTCTTAAATGCAATTTACAATCTACAGTTTAAATGTAGGCAGAGGCATAAATTCCTTGTTGAATTTTGCTTAAGATGATAGTCAAGACAGAAAAAATATTATTAGAATTTTACTTGAAAGACTCTAATCATCCAGAAGGGAAAAAAAATACAACTGTTTAATTGCATTGAAGTTAAATCATTTGGTATCCAAAGAAAATTCATCCACATCTGGTTCTGACAAAATACCATAACATAGATATAAACCTCATTTACCCTCTCTTAATTGTCCTTTGAAAATATTGTCATTCCAAATTTAAATCTTTTCACAAAATTCTGCCACCATTCTCCTAAGGATATAACTCTGGAGAAGAAAACAGTAAAATAAAAAATGAGGGAGATTTCCAAAGATTGTTAGTGCAATCCAACCTGAGCAATGCTTTAGTCATTAATAATAAATAATAACACAAAACTCAGAAAAAGTATATGAAAGTAGACACAGTACAATAAAACCCATATAATTCGGTAGTAGCAGGGTTTCCTTATGCCTCAGTTTTCTCTTACAAATGCAACACAGTTGATTTATAAATAGAGTTTTCATGGAAAGTGGGATGAAGCAAGTGGATGAAGCATCCTCCCTTTCAGAGAGGTGCAATGAGAGGTTCCCCCACCTTCAAGCAGCCTTCCTGCCGCTGCAGGATGAGAAGGTGCCTTTGGAGCATGTTCTCTCGACTGACTTCAGGAGGAAGAAGCCAGTCACAAAATGTGTTCAGAGTGAGTGGATCTCTATTTGTAAAAACCAAAACCAATAATGCAACAGGCAATGCTAGAAGTCAATATTTTATAAGCCAATGTTCTTTTGGTAGTGTGGTAATTTTTTTTTGAGGAAAACACCTGCCTGTTTGCCACAGAAGAAGGGTTAATAAATCTAGTCTCTCTCAAGAGCTCCACAAGCCCAGTGGACTATTCTGCTCAGTGAAGATGAGTCTGTACCTCTGCCAAATGCTGCCACAAGGGAGGGTCTAGGGAAATCATAGGCTTGGTGGCCCCTTACAATGTCCCAGGGCACAGACATGAAGCAGGAAGAAATCAGCCCCTGAATCTCTGCACAAGTCCTAAAAGAGGCACTTAGAGTTCCTGCAATTTTTAAATTAAGCTATTCCAGCTTTTGAAGAAAAAAAACAGTGTTTTTCCCTTCTCTGCAGTAAGAGCACCCTGCTCCTATTCTCCTTAACTACTTAAATGCTCTCCCGGCAGCAGCACATGGAAAAGGGCCCTTTCATTCCCACAATGCCTATGCTAGCAGCAATACCAGAACCAAGGATGACAGTATACGCCTTTCTGAGTCAAACACTGTTTCTTTCTCTGAATTCTGATCTTCAGGTTTCCCATTAAAAATGTTGCTTTTGGCAGAAGCAAAAGCTCTTAACCACAAAATCAGGTGAAGGTGGAGGAAGAGGAGGAAACAGTGAGGAAATGGAAAAAGCCAAGCATCTGACCAGAAATTACACTGTTGTAAGAATAACATTCCCAACTTATTTGTCCCACCAGGAATAAGGGAGTGAATGAAATGTCACCATTCCCTTTGGGATCCTGAGGGGATGAAGTGATACCATGAAACAAGTCTGCCAGGTGACTTACCTTCATGCCTTTCCCTTTCTCTCCTCACTTTGAGAGTCCCACCATGTCCAGTTCTTGTCGTACCCAAATGAGCACCTGCAGCCAGCAGAGACAGAACCAGTCCAGGCCATTTGCTGCTTCTGATTCAATGACAAGAGTATCAGGGATGATCTTGTAAAGATTGTGTTTTACCTAATGCAGCCCAAATAGGAAGGGGCATCTCATTCAGAACCTCCTTGCTGTGGAGAGACATATTTTTACCTCTCAGAGGGGAAAGTCGGGAAAGAGGAAGAAAGGGGGGAGAATTTATGCCTGATTTTAAAAGATGTCTGGTTAACTGTAAGTCATTAGCCTACTTTGCTAACCTCTTTTAACTGCTGCTGCTGGGAGCCTACAGCCAGTTCTCTGCTTGTGCCCCACAGTGGGATATCTTTGTAAATGTGTGTAAATTTGTGTATATGTGTGTATGTGCACATGTTACTTAGCCTTTTGCACCACTGAGGCAAAGCACCACAGCAGAAATCTATTCTCTTATTTTCAAGGGGTGTGGGGCTGGGATACTTAACAAAATGAAAAGCTACCAGCTAAGGAGAAGCATCAGAAAAACATCTTTGGAAAGGAACAGGCCATGCACTTTGAGTCTGAAACTGCCTCAAGTTAACAACACACATAAGAAGAATAAACTGGTGGTGCTGTAATTGAATTTTTATGGAAATAAACAGGTGGCAGATTTACTATGGCTGCAGGGATAGCAGGGGGTGAAATGCTGCAGCTACATTAACCTGTTTAATTTAATAGCCTCTCTACTCCAAGAGGAAAAAAAAAAAAAAAAAGATACTGTGCTGTTAGTTCAGTCAGCTGGATGCCAAATGTAAATAACTGCAATTACCCTACTATGCCCATGTGCTGGATGGGGAAGGACTTTGTGCCAAGTCTCACTTTCGTTGTCATGTTTATTAATTAAGCTCCAGGAAGTTTAAAAACACAACAGTTTTCATGAAAAACCAAGGCAAGAGGAGCCTGCATATGGAAGCAAGTGCAGGGTGTACCTGAGTCCTCTCTGTAGTGTCTGCAGACAGACCCAGCACTGCAGCCCCACTGTCAGAGAGATGCGGCCGAGTCACTACCTTCATGGCAGGCTTTTAATGCCTGCTGGGGTGTTTAAAACTCGTCAGCATTTAAGAGCAACCTTTAATGCTCACAGGGAACCTGCAGCAATTTAGCACAGGGAATCCAAAACTATTATGAATTTTTATAATCAAGGAAATTGTATGGGGAGGGGTGGAAATATTAGATTTAGCTTTTTTACCTTAATTGCTGATGCAAAACAAAAATAGGTTGAAGCATTAGGAGCAATATATTTGCATCCTGGCATGAGGGACGTATATGAAAGAATTGCTGCAATAATACTTGAAGAGGGCTCTAGAGCATCCCTATAAAATTACACATTAATGGAGTGGGGAAACTGCACATTTAGGCAGCTGCCAGCCAAAAAATGGGTTCCAGGGCTCTGCCCCTTGTCCATATGGATGATGATACAGGTTTTTAAGTATATGATCAGTCTTTAATGATGTAATATAATAACAACACATTTCCTGGTGTACTGCCTTTAATAAGCTTATGCAGCCCCCTACACCTGTGGGTAAGTAGACCAGATTAAAATATTTTCTACATAGAATTCCTTTTAATTCAAGTAAATGAAGGTTCTTCTCTGGAAAATTACTCTGTTCAAGAAAAGGAATTACATTCTCTGTTAGTGTACACTGGCATTGACTCTGAGGCAGCTACAGTCATTTATATGCATTGTGGGTCTGGTCCAAGCAATCATGTAATTAAAGACTGCAATGCAATTGCATCTCATTAGTATGGCTGAGATAAAGCTTTAATTTAGTCACTACCTGCCTTATGAGTAAAATATCTGAGGTTTTAACATACTGCCACTGTTAGTCTTTATGTAATTTTCTATCTTAAAAGAGTATGACTGAATAAAAGAAGATCCCATAATTTAAAACACTTTAGAAAGACATGACTGGAAGAATGTATATTGATCTCTGTCTCATTCACTATGATCTGTGCAATATACTGACTGCACACACAAGAATCCTTCCTTATTCCTCACTAATCTTCAGTAAATTTTTGGCTTTACTTGTTTATTCATGGACAAAAAAAACCTCTGTCTTCCTCTTTAAAAGTTTCTGCTCAACAGTAAAAATGGAAAGGAGAAATTAAAGATAACTGTCTTTTAAAGCAAAACAGGTAACATTTAGCTTGGGAAACTGAAGTCCATTTTTCTATCATTCTAGATATTCTCTGAATCCCAAAAATAAAAGCAGGACCTTGTACTCCTAGCTCCATTTTAACACTGTACTTTCTGAAAGAATACTGATTTTGAATAGCTATGGTGATAAAAGTATAAAACACATGCAGAACAAAGGCCAGCATTTCTGACCCAAATGATGCATCTGATCAAAAGATAAATTTAAACACCAGCAAGGACTATATGTTGCAAAATACAACTGCTAAAATATAGCTCATTCTGAGACATAATTAATGGTCCTCCTCTTAGCTGCTATCTATGTTAAATATTGCAGTGAAAAATTAAAGTATGCAAAAGATAAAAGATAATAAATCTGAGGGTAAAAACCAAAAGCTATTAGAGAGATGATTCTTATTTCCTTTACTTCTCTCAACATTCTTCAGCCTGATCTGCATGAAGCTGCCATGTGTGCATCCCTAGTCCTAAGAGAGAATCATAGAATGGTTTGGGTTAGAATGGACCTTTAAATGTTACCTAGTCCAACCCCCGTGCCATGAGCAGGGACATCTTCAATTAGGTCAGGTGGATTTAGTTGATCCATCCAACCTGACCTTGAATGTTTCCAGGGATGGGACATCTACTGCTTCTCTGGGCAGCCTGTTCCTGTGATTCACTACCCTCATAGTAAAAAATTCTTCCTCATATTTAATCTAAACCAAACTTCTTTTAGTTTATCACAATGGGATATCACAATGGGCTCTGGTAAGAAGTCTACACCTTTATTATAAGCCCCCATTAAGTATCAAAAGGAAGCAAGAGTCTTCTCCAGGCTGAGCAAATGTCTCAGCCTTTCCTCACAGCAGAGATGCTCCATCCCTCCAACCATCTTTGTGGCCTCCTCTGGACTTGCTCCAACAGGTCCATGACCTTCCTGTGCTGGAACCCCAGAGCTGATGCAGCCCTGCAGGTGGGCTCTCACCAGAGCAGAGCAGAGGGACAGGATCCCCTCCCTCCCCTACTACTCACAGTTCTTTGGATGAGTCCCGGGTATATTTGGCTTTCTGGGCTTTGAGTGCACATTGCTGGGTCATGTCCAGCTTCTCCTCCACCAGCACCCCCAAGTCTTTCTGGGCAGGGCTGCTCTCCATCTGCTCATCCCCAGCCTGGATTGACATCAGGGGTTGCTCCGACCCCATACAATAAACACTGGGATCACCTTTCGTGCTGAGACACCACTCCAGAAGCAGCACAAATCACCTCAGAACAGCAAGAACAGAGATTTCTTCCACAAAACAAAAAAAAAAAAAAAAAAAAAAAAAAAAAAAAAAAAAAAAAAAAAAAACCGCACCGGGGAATGGCCGGAGGAGCTGGAATTCGGAGCTGGGCTGACACTACCATCTAGTGGGGATGGCTGGGAGAATCAAGGCAGGGAGGCAGCAAAAAGCAGCTGAGGAGAATACAGCATCTTCCCAACTCTTTAACTCAATTCGCGCCTGCAATTCGACTGGAACCACACTGAAAAGGCTGAAAAGTATTAACCTTTCTCCCGTGGCAAACAGGCAGGTGTTTTCCTCAAAAAAATACCACACTACCAAAAGAACATCAGCTTATAAAATATTGACTACTAGCATTGCATGTTGCACTATTGGTTTTGGTTTTTACAAATAAGTAGTTACAAATTAGCAGTCTCACGATGTCTGCTGCTTTTCAGGAGGGTCCCAAAGTAAGCAGGAACACTTGCTGGAAAATATTTTATTTTAACAAAAAAAAAAAAAAAAAAAAAAAAAAAAAAAAAAAAAGGTCAGGACTCTTTAAAAGCAGTCAGGAGTCTGTCATTCACAGGGAGCAAAGGATGATCCATGCACTGTTTATGGGCTATGAGAAACAGCCCCATATCTGGAAACAAAACTCAGTATTTCTTATTATTGAGTCTCCCACTGAAATATTATCACTACAATTGCAAAGGAAAACAGCAGAAAATCACTTTATTGGTATTTTTGTTTTCCTTTTTTTCTTTCTTTTTTTTTTTCTAATTGGGTTTTTTAATATTAATAAATAACACCAGCATTTCTTTTTTCTTTTTTTCCTAAAGTTCTGTTAAACTTCAGGAGGATTTCTGTTCTAGAATATCTTCAGGCTTCCTGGTCCCTCCCAATACTAGGATTTAGCACACAAGGAGAAGACATTTTTATAGCCAAAATACACAAAATACTACACTGATGGGGACCTTCTTCCTCAGAAGCCTGTGTATATGTGGCCAGTACAAGCCATAAACATAGGAAAATTATGTTGCTTCTCATGGTGGTATAGGATAATGAAAGTGTTCAAGCTAGAAAAATATGTTATAGGTGTATAAGTCTCCTTGGAGTCTGAAGACATCATAAACTACTCATATTTTTCTCTTTTTACTACCGGAACCCCATAATGCCTACATAGTGGTTTCCCATCAGTTTTTCCTCAGTTGGCTTTTTATTTGTAATGGATAAAAAAAACTCTCATAGCTACGGTTGTAATATTTATTTATGTAGTACCAGTAACCAAGAAAGTCTGATTTTATTTCTTCTTCAGGGAAACTGGTGGGTTTTAATCCTTGTTACTCTTTGGCACATATGAATGAGAAGTTAATATTCTTTTCAACAAACAAAAAAATTAAAGTAAACCAAATAGCTACTATAATAAATCTGGAGGGATTTCCCTCTGACAGGATGATGAATATTTCAAAGAACCCAGTTCTACATAAGTAGAGGAATTTTACAGCCATTCAGCAATGCAAGTGTAAAAACCACTGCAAAAATGAAGGCCAAAGAAATTTTGTATATATCTGCTTATCAGACTTCCAAATATTTTTGCCTCTATTATGCTGTTGTCTTCTTTTTCTTGTTATCATTTCCTTGCTGTTTCTGTGTTTGGCTACTGCCACTAAAGCATCTATCTCCTGTTTGTTTTCTAGAATGTATTTTCAGCCTGGAGTAACATATGCAACTTATATTTAGGTCTTCTGATAATGATTCTTACTTTGATTTTGGAGTTTTATTTTCTTACTTCCTCAATGGCTTCTTTACAGCATTATACTTCAAAACATGACAGAATCTGACTTTTACAAATAAATCATCTTGTTTGCAATTATATGGGTGCATGATACAATATTATTCACCTTCCATTCCAGGAGAATTAAAAAGCTTTTAGTTTCATGGAGTTTTGGTTTGCATTCTCAGAGGGTCATGTAAAATATTCCTCCAAGTCTGATCTGAATGTGATATCCTGGAATTTTATTGATCACAAGTACATAAAAAGTCTGACCCTAGTGAAACTGTATCTGAACTTGAGTTTATTCTGAATTCACAGCACCTCTATCAAACTTTTTTTTATTTTTCCAGATATAGAACTTTAAACAAAGTGAAATTCAATTCACATTCAACCTACTATCAGTGCAGTCACCTGAAATGTTTGGAAAGCTTAGAATGGTGGAATAAGCACTTATATGTGTAAGCTTTAAGATAACTTGAATGCCATGCAAAAATAAGTCCCATGGCTCTGGAACATTTCACATTCCAAAAATCTGAACCACCATAGCTGAAGCATCACTTCAATTTACATGCTTCCATTTGTTTGCAAACAGATCACACTGCACACTGCACGTTAACTCTAAGACCCCCCCAATGCCTGCTTATGAAAATCAGCTGATGTCAGTGGAATTGGATAGCTTACACTGTTTGAAAATCTGGCCCTCTGGCATTTTTTATCAAATAGAGCTAGAGTAACAGTTGAGTAACTAAGCATAAACTAACAGACAGTGATCATATGTAAAACAGGTGTCCATTTTGTAATTGGGAAAGAAATAGATTTTTCAAATAAGACTTAGTTCTTCATCTTGCACGAAGGTGCATTCATCTGAAATTTAGATGCTGAAAATACTGGCCTATAACTTGCCTTAACACACAGAACTCTTTCAGGCTGGATACACACAGACCTCCCCAGCACTTAAGCCATGACAAACCCCCTAGAGTGTTCACCAGCAAGTGTTTCCTTTATTACTCAGGGATATGCTGAATTTCTCCTGCTGAAGTGGCTCTGCTTGCAAAAATGGATTCAACATTAAATCAATGAGGAACTCAGCTCAGGGAGATAACATCTCTCTTTCTCAGTAGTGGTAGAAACCAAAATCCCCTTAAGCCCTCAGAAAGCTTGGTGTGACACTGGTAACCTCTCCAAGTGAGTCCAGAGGAAGTCCAGGATTGTGATCATAGTCCTGGAATATCTCTCCTGTGAAGACAGGCAGGGAGAGCTGGGGGTGTTCTCCCTGGAGATAAAAGCACACCAGGGGGACCTTAAATTACCTTCCAGTACCTAAAGTAACCTACAAAAGATCTGGAAAGGGATATTTTACAAGGGCAGGTAGTGATAGGAAAAGGGGGAAGGGCTTTAAACTGAAAGAGGGCAGGTTTATATCAGATATTAGGAAAAAAACTCTTTACTGCAAGGATGATTAGGCACTGGAAGAGGTTGCCCAGAGAAGTTGTGGATGCCCAGTCCCCAAAAGTGTTAAAGGCTAGGCTGGATGGAGCTCTGAACAATCCAGTCTGTTGAAAGTTATCCCTGCCATTCTGTGATGCTTTGATTCACAGGATTTTTCTGATTGTTTGCTTTTTCAGAGCAGGGAGGGATTGGCCAGCTTTCACAGCTGCACATACTGAACACACACAGAGATCTTTCCCTCTCATTTCTAAGTAAGCCACCTAAACATTTCTCTTGCTTTCTGCTGGGCAGGCTAAACAGCTTCCTACTCAACATGCTGGTTTTTATAAGCCCCAATCTTAGCCTTTCAAGAGATATTTCCAAATACAGGTGTTGCTATTCAAGGCAACCCAGGTATCAAAAGAGCTCCGGCCGTGTGAGCAGAGTCCACTGATAACTGGGCTGGGCTCTGTGTGCCCAGGGAGGCTGTTGATCCAACATAGAGCTCCACCCAGTGCTCTACCCAGCCATCTGAGCAATGCAAACTGGCTCTCCCTCTGCATCATGTCCCTGCATTGCAGTACTAAGTCTACTGGAGAATCTAATCTTAGTTTTTTCTATGGCTGGAAGAGGTTCATTTGCCTCCTGATGAAGCAATGAGTGAACTGGATTTTTTTTTTTTCTTTTGGGGGGCTCTGAATCCAGACATAAAAATCTTTCTCATGCTTCTATCACCCCCTAAAATTTGTTCTATGTGTCTTCTAAAGCTGTTTGTCTCTGCTTCAACAATCACACCAAAATAATATGGTCATTTCCCAAGTGCCAGCCACTGCCACCTTCTCAGTAGGAAAAAAGGGAGCTTTGATCTGAGCTAATTATTCATCTTGCCCCACACCTACTACTACTGTTAAAAAAACACAACACATCAGAAGAAGATTGTGCTATATTTCATGAACATTCACTGCTGGCGCTAAGGGACTTACCCATCTGTTATTTGCTCTCAGCTTCACTTACTGATAAAACAGGAAAGACAGAATGCTGATGGGCTCTTTGAAGCAAAAGGCTTCACTCTTTTACAATTAAAGTCTATAAATTATTTTTTTTTCAGTAGACAGCATGCAGCCTAACTCAAATCAAAATTACTTCTACTAAATTAAAACTAAGTACTCTGTACTTTTTTTTTTTTGTATCATGTAACTTTGACTGATGGAACCTTACAGCAGCATGACTTTCTTTAAATTGTATTGAACTTTCTCCCAGCACAATCTGCCTTTCTGTTATCTGGATTTCAAACATATGCTCTAGTCTGTTTTTCAGCTGTGTCATCGTAGAAGAATCTGTGAGGGGGTTAGTGCTTTCTGGCTCAGGGACCCAAAGAGGGAATCAAGGACAGAAGGCAGAGGGCAGATAGACAATGCAATGTCTGTAGGATGGAGGCTTTGACAGATACTGTCCTTTCAGGGGTTCTCGCTGCTAATTTTTATGGCCATCATAGATCCCAAGAACTTCCCAGTACAGAAGACAGACAACCTGTAACACACCAGGAGGGAGTCACAACCCACTGGTAGGAGACATGATATTTGTTATAAATTTTCACCAGGCTGAACAAAGACACCAGACATGTGTCAGGAGTTCTTCTGTTTTCTTGTACATCACACTTCAGTAAGTTTTCAACTCCCACCACAAACTCCTCAAAGGTGCTGACTCACAAGTCACAACACACCTCCAGCACCTTAACAGGGATGGTTTTCACCTCCAGGAACGTGCAGTAGGGGATAGAGCACAGGTTTTGTACAGGTGAATTGTGTTTTCAGAGTGTGAGTCACTCCCTCCTTTTTGTCACTCAGAGCAGTCACCATACTCCCAAGCCCTGTCCATCAGTGCATCAGCTCAGATTTAATCCCAAAAGTATTAAAAATCACCCTGGAAGATTACCAGTTTTGCCAGACATGTAACCTGGCAGCAGCTCATCTAATACATGTTACCTGTGTCACCCTTCATGCCCTATCAGTGGATCTCTGGCCAGCACTGGAATCCTCTTCATTCAGCACAGGAACACTCGGCAGTGACCTCTCTGAGGAACAGAAATACTCAATGTCACTCACATTAGTGACAGGTGACATACAGTTTATCTTGATACACATCTCAAAGCAACATTTAAAGCTCTTTTGGAGGAAAGTTAATTTTCTCATAATAACTAAAATTTCTCTATGCTGGCATTCTGCAGTCAGGAAATACAGGAAGAGCCATGCTCTATGATTCACAGTCAATGAGTTCTGAGCTTCCAGGATTCAGGTGCACTATCCAATAAAGTGCAACAGTTAACAGCATCTTCTGTGTGCTTCTCACGATATCTGAAAACAAGTCATTGTTCTGGCAAGGTCATTTCTACTGCTTGAACCAATTAAACCGCTTAAGGAGAAAAAGATAACCTGCTAAGCACAGAAAATTGAGCTCTAGGTTCAAAGTACCTGAATAGTTCAAAGTAAAAAACCTTGTAACTTTGGGACAAATTTGCTAACACAAACATCTCTGCACAACCACTGTCATTTTGCTCAATGTGATCAACATATAGAACACCTGTAATGTAGCCTTATGGGTATGCACTCTCCATATGAGATACCCAAATAACTAGAACAGCAAACTTTTGCTGTTCTTCTTCCCCACATATTGCCCTATTGTCTACAGCAATCTACAACAGGAGCAAAATCCTAGGAGGTCTGTTGACTGGTGAATTCTTACTGCCTTGGGAGGCTGGAGGTCTTCATGAATTGAGTGTGCCACAGACATCATCCTAAAATATCCTAGGAAAACACTTCAGGGAAGAACATCAATGCCCCCTGATTATATTATTATTCTATCTTTCCCATATGAATGAGCTTTCAGAAAAGGCTGATGAGCTCTATCTTACTGTCATGACTTAACTCCATCCAACAACTAAGTACCACACAAGTGCACACTAACTCCCTCTTCCCCACTGTGGGACAGGGAGGGGAATCAGAAGAAGAGTAAAAAAAAACCTCATGGATTAAGCTAAGAAGAGTTTAATAATAGAAACTAAATCAAATAAATAAATAAAATAATAATTTAAAAATTATAGCAATGAGGGGGGGAAAAAGAAAAAGAAATAAAATCCACGACAGACAAGTTGCACACGATAAAATTGCTTACCACCCACTGACCAATATGCAGCTCATTCCCAAACAGTGATTGCCCTCTTTTTGGGTAACCCTCACCAGTTTATACTGATTATAACATTCTAAGATATATGTAATAGCCCTTTGGCCCGTTCAATTCAGCTGCCCCAGCCATGGTCCCTCCCAGATTCTTGGCTCTCACTGCAGAGCCTGGGGCACTGAGAAGTGCTTTATTTAGGGTAAGCACTATTGAGCAACAGCCAAAACACCAGTGTGTTATCCATGTTATTATTCTCATACTAAATCCAAGCCACAGCACTGTACCAGCTGCTGAGATGAACATGAACTCTACCCCAGCCTGAACCAGGACACTTACTAACACCAGGGGAGTGTTTGGAGATTCTTGAAGAAAAGCATGGCTGAAGTGCAAGCAGCGAGAGATTTGGGCAAGCAGAGGAGCTGAGCAAGAACAGCCCAGGCACCTGGAGTCTGCCAAGGAGCTTTGCTGTTCTTCATGGAGGGATAGGCCTCACAGCTGCAGTATGCAGCTTCATCTGGTTGATCCCTAAAATGTTAAATTTAAGTTGGAAAGCAGCTGAAGGCAAATGCCATGCCAAGTGCAACCAGCCCCTTATGTGCCTCTGGCTATGGGACTTGGTCTGCCTGAACACACTACTGATGGGTCAGCTGGGCTTATCTGGACTTTGGAGGGGTACATTGGTTTGTACAAAGTCAGGGTAACCTCACAGTGCAAAAATCTCAACTGCATTACTGCTTTGCCTGCAGTAATCATTGTTATCTCCTCTGTAAGTTTATCTGTCATTGTTGCAGCTGGACATAATTACGTAGCAATTTGTCTACACTGTGGAAATACAATGTGTAGTTTGCAATAGTGTGACCTCACTCTTACAGAGTGCCTTGGCTCCATTGTTCTCCTCCACACAACATGCTTGTCACAGGTTTGGGGTGTTTTCTTCCTCTTGGGCAGAATAAAGAAAAAAACACAGAACAAAACCTTTCCTCCTCCAGACAATGGGTAGCCTTTTCTGGGCACGGTGCTCGTGGTACACAGTTCCTCTCCCTGGAGGCAGGAAGGGCCACCTCTCTCTACCGGTCCTGCAGCATTTCCGAGCCACTAGAACAGAAAAAGGGATTTGGCAGCATCAGGTCATGAACTTTGTGTCATATGGAAAGGGCAACCTCCTCTGCCCCTTCCCTTCCGTAAGAAAGTTAACAAAGGGAAACAAGGGAAGTCAGGCATGACAGGAGTAAAAAAAAAATGTTGGTAAAAAGTAGGCAGGAATCCCTATGTTTGTGCATTATTTAAAATAGGTTAACAAGTGTTTTTCATCTCTGGTCATCTAATACATCCCCTCTTGAAATACACCTATATGCGTGTCTGTGTACACATATGTATATAACCAGGTAAAATGAGTTATGTTTTCAGCCTCTTTTTATGCCAAAATCCAGCTGGGAGAAATACTAGGGACTTTATGGGTAGTCTGAACTTTTCATTTCTTCCTTTCAAACAAGGTCTATGGATTATTTATCCATTCCCTTCAAGTGTGAACACATTCTGTCATTCATTATTATATGAACATCCTTAGGGACCACATCATACAATTAGGCCCCCTTCTGTCACCTTCCTTCTAGGCCTGGAGATAATGTACTATCCAAACATCACCTCATACATAACTTATTAATTTAATTCCCTGCAGCACACTCACTCCTTACCCTTCTTTGCACTTCCTAAAGCATTTAAATACCATCTTCAAACTATTGCTATTGCCCACAAAACAGCACACAGGAATTAGACCAGTTTTTGGAGATGCTGTAAAGACGACTTTTCTTTGACCCATAACAATGTTTTTCATGGTCTTCCGGCTGTTCAGTCCTTTGAGAAAAGGAGGCTCAAAAACAAGCCATTCCTAAAAGAGAGCTGCAACTTATTGCTTTCTCTGCTGCATTTCAGTTGTTTTCAGGGCCTTACTGAGCATCCTGGGTCAGATGATTTCCTTTTGCTCAAGTGTGTCAACAGCATATCAGCTCTGTTCTGGTGGTGCTGCACTCAGCATACAAACAGTGCAGGCAGTGAATTTCAAAACAGAAATGCTGGGAGCTACAGAGAATATTCTTCGTTTTTGAAGCACTGTCACAATGCTCAAAGCTTGAACACCTACCAGAAACAATGAAACAGCTGCTTAGAAAAGAAAGGCTATAATTTATAACAGCAAGAGTTTCTATTGTAAAACATCAAAAATCAAACAAACAAACAAACAAAAAGAAAAAAAAAAACTCACCAAAAAAAAAAAAAAAAAAAAAAAAAACAACAACAAAACACCTGAGGGAGCAAAATATCAACAAAATATCCCTCTGGAGAAATCAGCTATTTCCATACAAGATACACCACTTAGGAAGGAAGCATTCTCTGCTTTTCTTTCTCAAATGAATTTTGTATTCAATAAAAGCATAAGCATTTGATTACACTATGCTTCCTACACTTGTCAGTGCCAAACTATAGTCTGTTTCCAAAGCCTGTCAAGTTTACCTATTTTCTCTGTTGTTAAATAGACTATTTTGTGCAGTTTCTTCCCTCTGCACAATAATGAGTAGACTGGTGTGTATCACTCCAGTAGTGTCATTAACAGCAGGCTGGAATGAGGCCATGCTTTGCTGTAGCAAAGCCAGACCAGAGAAGTGTCTTAATAAATGCCAACACTTTTCTGAGAGAATACCCCAAACAAAGGAAGCCAGGAAAATTCCAGAAAAATGTGTTTTAATTGAAATGTATGGGATTTTCCAAACATCAGATATTGTGCTTTATTAATTTTTATTAATTCACTATTAATTTTCCTAAACATGCTGATTTTGGTGAGAGGGGCCTGGAGAAGTATGCTGGTTCCTAGTCAGATGAAGCAACCCTCAGGAACCCAGGGTCTGTCCTGAAAATGTCATTGCTGATGAAAGCCCAGCAATTATTCCATGATTCACAGCCCAGGAGCAGGTCCCACTTGCTGGCTGCCACATGTAAGAGGCTATACAACTTTCTCAAAAAGTTTTTTCCCCCTACTTTTCCCTAGGGTTTTTTTTTGTTTTGTTTTTGTTTTTTTTGTTGGTTTTTGTTGTTGCTGTTGTTGTTTGTTTGTTTTGGGTTTTTTTTGTTACAGGTTTATCACACATACTTCCCGCCCCCCACCCCATTCCCCCAAAAATAAAAAAAAAAACCAAAACAAATATCTTCAAAACCCCAGGGCTTCTGAATTCCTCAAAACTGCAAAAAGAAATCTCTGTTTTCTGTTCACTCTGCTCTCCAATATTGACTTGTCCAGAGAGTCCACAGTAAGTATGAAATGCAGGTCCACACAATGCAACACCCAGGGTGACCATGTGGTTTAAAATGAAATTTCTTTGGTGTCCCTACAAGCACAAGAAAACCTCAATTGTAACTGAGCAATGTTGCCTCCTCTTATATATTTCTTGCATTTGTTTCTCTTTTGGTGGGATACACTATATTTTAAATATTTCACTGGAGTCATCAGCAACACTGTACTGCCTCATATGAAATTAATTAGGCTCCTTGAGAGTAAGTTTGGATTTAATGCTGGGTTTAATGGTCTGGTTAGTGTAGTTCTCTGAATAACCCAAGTGTCATTAAAACTTGCTCTGTGTGAAAAGATATGAAGATCCAAACCAGATGAATCAGTGCTACATCTGCAAAATTAGTGTAATGTTGAATTCAGGTCTTCAAATAGTGCAATGCAGAGCAACTGCAGAGATGACTTATGAGGCAATTTTTCTGTATTAATTTAGATGACATACTCTGCCCTGCAGACATAACTCAGGCATTCTTCTGTCCATGTCACAAGTACAATTTGCTGAGTCAGCTTTTAGCTGGCTCTTGATTTCAATGCCATACATTTCAGCAGCTGGTGATAAAATACATACTTGTTCTTGCTGAATAGGGCCAGAAGTTAATTTTACATTTCTCTAAACCTGGAGCTGCCTTTGGTATTACAGTGGTGCTTGGAGGTAAAAGTAATTAATTGTTCCTGACCAAAACTTTTCCATAAAAACAATTCACCTTTTATAGACATAAATTTACAAGTGTCTGTTAAAAAAAAAAATCAAAAGGTTTTAGACAAGCTGAAAATTCAAGAGATGTGAAAATCTCCCTTATAGTTGAGGTGAGGGGGCTGTACTGACAGGCCTATTGACAAAGAAAACTATGGTCTCTTTCTGTTTTAAAACCCAGACTTGCCTTAACTATTCCTTCAGCAGTAGCACCTATTTAATACAAACAGAGAATCACTTTGGTTGAAAAAGTCCTCAAAAACTATGAGTCCAACTGCTAACCTAGTACTGCCGTTACAAAACCTTATCCTTAAGTACCACCTCTACTCATCTTTTATATATCTCTAGGGATGGTGGCTTAACAACTTTCCTGGGCAGTCTATTCCAGTGCTTGGTAACCCTTTCCATGAAGAACTTCTTTCCTAATATCCAATCTAAACTGCCCTGGTGCAACTTGAAGACATTTCATCTTGTCCTATTTGTTGTTACTTGGAAGAAGGGACTTATGTCACTTATACATGTCAAATTCTAAAAGTAAAATTTTATTTTACTTAGTCTAATAGGAGCTTTTGTTGCTCTTTCTGCCATTTTAATGCTTTTATTTGCTGGAACCATGCATGCTGTCATGCCATGCCATGAGAGAGGTTTCCTTTTTCTTTGAGGAACCATTGCCTAAAGGTTCACAGACTTTTAGTGGTAATAATGTCCAACATCCCCAGTTCCCTCTGTCCTGTCTCACACACTTAGTATCAGCCTGTAAGCCAGACTCCAGGATCGACCAAATAATCCATTGAGGTCCAATTTTTCCAACCCAATTTTTCTCATTTGATTCTTGTATGCAAATATAAAAGTCCTACAAAGAAATGAAGCAACATACAAAACAACAGGTAGTGGTACAAAAAAAGGGAAGAAACCAGGGCAGTTTTAATCCTGAGATTAATTCTTCTACCATTTGAGACGGCAAAGTACTTCACAAACATCACTAGGAAAAGGTCCAGTTCCTAAGACTCATTTATAAAATGCATTAACATTGAGAGAAGCCTTCCAGAATTATATTCTTCCTCTCCTCACAAAATGTGCTCAGATTTTTGATGGCATTTCACAGAGGGACAGCCAGCCCTAGAAGAGCTGATTAATTGCACTCCCTGTTCAATGGGGGCAGGTGGAAAGTTGGAATGCAGGCATCTGGCCTAGCAATACCAATTAGGATTGCAAGATGACTAATGAGATGAGTAATGGCTTAAAATTTCACCTTTCCCAGAAATGAAAAGTTGAGGGAGTTAGTTGCATTTATGTGCTAATTCCTCCTATATAGAGACCAGGTGGCCTTTAGAATTTTTTGAATTGATTTGCTCTATTTTTTTCAAGTTTTATTTATTGACATTCCAGCAAGAGAATTCTTCTTTCATATCAGGCCACATAACTTATCTTTGCAGAGTTTTACATTTCTTTCTTCCCTCTCATTTTTCCTGACTTATTTTTAATAACTCAAAAGCCAATTTTGAAAAGTTTAATTGTAACAGCAGTGCAAGACAGAAATGTTGTTCATTTGCTTAACCTGGTTTGTCACTTATGCTGAACAAAAATTTGGCCCTCAGAACAGAGGATGCATGCAGGAGATAAATGATGGCTCTGTAGAGCATGTTGAATATTTTGCCTTCTACTAGACCCTTGTTCTGTCCAATATTATGTGTCTAAGCCCCACCTGAAAAAGCACTTAAGCACATACCTATTTATAGGAGGCAGATGTGGTTTGCTAACTAGGAATGCACTACTCAGCTGGGGACTGCATTTGCAAATTGCACATTTATCAGTGAATCTAAGTATTTTAAGAGGAGCTGTCTGAATAGCACACATGTGGTGCAGAAATTGCCATAGCACTGGAAAGAAATGATATAACAGGGTGATGATAATCACTATTATTAGTATTTTTATCAATGGAAATTTTGAGTAAGTAGTAAGAATGTATTCCAGTGTTTTGATTTTAAAGGGTTTTTTTTTTTTTGGTTTTTTTTTTTTCTTGGGATTAAGTGTTTCACAAAAGTTTGCATTATATTTTAATATATATAAAGTAATATTTCAAGAAGGAAGGCAGGCTTAATTCATGTTTCACAGAGCTCTGAACACCAGGATATTCCAACACTTCAGGCTCGTGCAAGCATACATTTGCAGAGTGTTCCAAGGTGGCACTGCTAGATACTATGCCAGGAGGTGTCCTGTTCCCTGCTGAATCTGTGAGCAGTCCTTGCAGCAGTACTGATTGTGCTCAGTCTGCCACTAGGAGCCTTTCCAAGTGGAATTAGAGTATTGGAAAAGCAAGATATTTTACACTCTGCTTTAGACTTTTCATCCATCGACAGTTATCATGGTGAATAAATAACGTCCAAAGAATTTAGCATCTCCCTGAAAAGGGAGGTTTCTGTTTCCTGTTTTACAAGCTTTATAATAAACAAGTTTGTTTCCCTCTGTTGAGAAGACAGCTTGCAAGACTGTAATCTCTACTGCATTTAGGAATAGAACAAATATATTAATTCAACCTTATTGCACAGGTAGGATACTTGCACCCATGGAAATATCAGTCCCTGACAGACTGGCAGGGAATCTGAATCCTTTATTCAAAGAAACAAATTGGTTTTGTACACTTCTTGAAGACACAGTATTTCCTTACATGGTCAGGCTGCCATGTGCTTCTCTGTGCTGCCATGTGCTTCTGCAGGAGCAACCCACAGCTGTAACTCAATTCTATCCTGTCTCTTCCCACAGGAGTGCTGGGATTTACCATAGGAAGTCACCTCCTGAGTCACTAAGAAACTTTTGAGGTTTTACATATTGGGTCAAGTATTCCATTTCCACCAGTCTTCTTTTGTTGCAGTGGAAACCATGATAAATGTGATCAGTTGTTAATTCGCAGTGAAGGAGTGGGTGGAGGGGGCCAGTTGCCTTTACTAGGTGACTTAGAGTCTTCCAATCTCTGGACAAGAGGTCTACCTCTCAGTTTGGAAGAGGTTTTAATGTTTTCAATTTATTATTCTGAATTATTTTCAGTTGAATTATAGTCTCTTTCATGACTTGAATTTATAGCCTTCTGTTAATAACTTTATCTCACTATGGAGTGCAAATAACAATGGTAAAGACAGAGAGTAGGCTTATAGCAAAGTACCTGCAGAAAAATTGAGTTCAGTATATGCTACTATAGCTATAAATAAAAGGAACTAGTCTATGACATCTTTACAGAGGAAAAATACCACAGCAGAGCTTCTTCTTATGGCCTTTCTCACCATTCTTTTTGTGATTGTTCAATGACTTCATGCATTTCAGAGAAGGGCAGCGATGCCTACTTTCCATGTCAGTACTAAAAAAAAAAATGTGTCAAATTCACCATGAGTGTAGTGTCTTGCCTGTACAAGTTTCTTCTCCTGGTACTGTTGGCCACAGAAGGCACAGTCCTGATCCATGCATTGCCAATGGGGATGTGGGGAGTATTTGCCTCATATGAGAGAAAGACGTAAACCCTCAGGTGGGATGAGATCCCATTTCTATTCCACACCTTCAGGAGCTATTTATGTTTTCACTGGTGGAAGGCAGACCAAAAGCCACTGGCAGATATATTGGAGAAAGGGGCGTTTCTCACAGTCCTTCCCTTCCTATGCCCCTCCACTTATGGGCATTGCCTAACATACCTGAAAATATCCTAGAATAGTTTCAGTTGGAAGGAAACTTTAAAGGTCATCTAGTCCAACTTCTCTACAATGAACAGGGACGTCTTTAACTATATCAGATTGCTCAGAGCCCTATCCATCAGGCCTTGAATGTTTCCAGGGATCGGGCATCTACCACCTCTCTGGAAACTTGTGCAGTGTTTTACCACTCTTAGTGTAAAAATTTTATTCCTTATATCTAATCTAAACAGAACCTGTTTTAATTTAAAACCATTACTCCTTGTCCTATTGCTATTGGCCCTACTAAAATATATCATAATGTAAATTGCATTGTTTTGAAAAATAAAAATTTCCTGTAACCATTCAACTAAATAGTGGCCATAGGTGATGCCCTTCATTATGAATAGAACTAATCAAACCTTCTTAAGAGCAATAGTTCTCATTCTAGAGAAAGTCTTCAAAGTCTGTCCCATCTTTCTTACAAGCTCCTAGTAAATACTGAAATGCCACAATAAGGTTTCTCAAGAGCTTTCTCTTGTGCTGAACAACCCGACTTGGCTTATCCTCACAGGAGAGGTGCTACATCCCTCTGATTATTTTTTTGCAGAGAAGAACAAAAAAACCTCCTTCCTAACAGCAACTTACTGCAGTTGATATTTCTCCAGGGTACAGACCTCACACCTGTCTCCTTCTCCAGCACCCTTTGTCTTCTTTTGGAAATAAAGCCTTTCAATTGTAGACCACTTTCTCACTTGCAGATGGAACATCAACTGCAGCTGAACTTGCCCATTGAATTGTTCTTCCCATAGGTATACTGCAGTTCAGACACCAAAGCCTGACCCAAATACACCATCAGGAACTGAGGAACCAAGAGGGGAATTCCAAAGCATCACACAGGCACCTCTGCTACACAAATATCTAGGTGTCTGTGTGTTTGCATGCACATGTGGGAGAGTGCATGCATCCTCCAACTGCTAAGTTACACTTTTTTCATAACTTCAGTCTGAGACAAATGAAATTGCCCCCCCAGAAATTATGGAAGTAAAAATTATGTTCTAAGTGGATCAAAACAAGCTTAACTGAAATAGATATGGGAGTTTATCAGACCTGATGTAGTAAAACACTAGTAAGATCACTTCCAGTTCATACATATAAGACTAAATTTTCACCACAGATTGATCGTATTGCTAGGGATTAATGGGAACTTTTAGTAACAGATTAGGGCTGCAAAGCATTGTTTTTCTAAGAAATAGTAGATTTTCCTTTTACTGCTTGCATGTTTTTAATGTTGCCTTTCTTTTGATCAGAACACTAGATTCTCTCTGAAGTGCTTATTTGTTTCAGGAAATAAACAATCAGTTCATTTCCTGCACCATTTTGAACTGAATGGGACCAGAGAGAAAGAGTATGGGAGTAAAAATCCCTTCTGGCCATGACTCTTAAAGCATGCCTCTTAGACTCCTTGCTGCTCCCACTGCCTGCACTTATCACATAATTGTTTGGATTAAGCGAAGCAGCCTCAGGAGAAGGGCTGGACCCCAGCAACACTGCAGGGGTGGGAAGATCTGAACTAAAGGACCCCCATCACTGGCTGTACTGACCACTGTATATTTGGCACCTTCTCCTTCAAAATTTGTGTTTGAGGTTTACTGGAAAAAAAAAAAAAAAAAAAAAAAAAAAAAAAAAAAAAAAAAAAACTCTTTTCCCTTAACTCCATGACTATAAAATCTGCAAAAGGTAGGTCTCTCCATCTGCCCCAGTGACAGACACCAGCATACCTTTTGGAGAGGGACTAAAGCACCCTTTTTTCTGTATTCTCCCTAAATGTTTTCTTCCCTCTGCACATTATCCTGGCTTCTTACTCAGACATGTGCACTGCTAATTGGATAGATGGTCTTGTTGGGTTTATCAGTACTGCTTCAAAGAGTAGGATTTGTTTCTTCTAAATTCTCAGTTGTCTTGGCATCTGATGTGTGACTTAGGTTCTTCTATAGTCTAAGAGTGTTCTCCATGGTCAGTGGGGAAAACCGGAGTGCTCCAGAGGGGGTGAAGAGAAAACCCACCATTCTCAAAATGCTGTGAACTGAGATGTGTCAAAGGGTGTGAAAGGCAGCCAAGTCCAACAGTGCTGGAGAGACAAGAAAGTACAACTCCACTACAAGCAGAAGGCAGACAGAGAAAAATTCATCCTTCATACACCAGAATAGCTCACATGGCCTCCTGGGAGGACCAGTTTGTCTCCAGTGACTACAGAGACCTTCCAGTCTTGCACTAAGTACTGAGTTTTCAGATGGTTAGAGGCAAGTGAAATGAATACATCTTCAAAGATTCAGCATCCACAGCTCTGAAGTCAGCTCTTAATCTGCTCTTATTTTTTTCTGGAAGGCTGTTCATGCAGATGGAATATAATTTTGCAGCTTGATCCACTTAAGGGAGGAAAAAAAAAAAGGAGCAAAGGAAAGTATTCTCCTGGCCATTTACATATATATGTGCAAATAAATGTATCCAAAAGGAGACAATCCTTACAGAGCTTTCCTGTGTGACTCCTGAAATACAAAGAAAACAAAAGGAATTGCCAAGAGAAATCTTGTCCTTTGGACATAAGGAGAAAAAATAAGACTATAAAGTTATTATGATTATAACTTTTTATAAAGACTAAAAAGAAAACTATAAGGTTTTTTGTAGATGAAAAAAAAAAAAGTTTTAACTATGTAAAAATTTGGTAATGTGGGAAGGTACTTTGTGTACCATTACACAAAGGTTACAGAGTTTGTTGTAACCCAGGCTGAAGCTGGTGCATAATCTTTGAAATGATACCTATTATTTTGATACAGAGACATTCAGTAAGGAATTTAGTGTGTTCTAGGATTACAGCTACCAGAACACTGTTGGCACCAGAGTGAACAGAGCTGAATATTCATATTCTGAGCTATAATATTCAGAACAAGAAATAGAAAGACTTGAAATGAAATTATAACAGAGCACAGCACAGATCTTTCCTAATGTTTTTTGTAAAGCGTTATTTAACAGGGTCACTTCTGCTTTTTAGTTGCAGAACCAGCCATAGATCATAAAGAAAATGGAATTCCTACATACTTACATTTATAAAAGTATTCTGCTGAGCTACTCATAGAATCATAGAGTGATTTGGGTTGGAAGGGACCTTAAAGATCATCTAGTTTCAACCTTTCTGCCACAAACAGGGATGCTTCCCACTAGAAGGGTTCCCAGAACCCCATCCAACCTGGCCTTGGACACTTTCAGAAATGGGGTGTGGGAAGAGATGGGATGGAGTTGAGCTGTGGGCTGTAGGACTTGCCTGCAGAAGCACATGACAGCACAAAGGAGCACATGGCAGCATAGAGGAGCACATGGGGGCACAGAGAGGCAGTCTCCACCAGACCCTTGGGGGAGGAGGTGTCACGCAGCAGACCCCTGTGGGAGCTGCTGGAAGCTACCAGATTCCTGAACAGGGCGTGATCACCCCATAAAAGGACGTTTAGAAAGAGAGTTGCTGACGTGGCAACATGGGATAGGTCACAGAGTGAGACTTACCATGAAAGGAAATACTGTGCCTGGAGAAAGTGTATAAAACCAGCTTGTTTCTTTGAATAAATGATTCAGATTCCCTGCTGGTCTGGGTCTATGCCTCACTCCTTCACAATGGGGCATCCCCAGCTTCTCTGGGCCTCACCACCCTCACAGGGAAGAATTTCTAATTAATATATATTCTAAATCTACCCTCTTTCAGCTGGAAGCCATTCCCCCTTGTCCTAGGAATAGTCTGATTGTAAGGAAATCCTATAGTTGTTTACAAGAACAAACACTGAGTAGCAAGGACAGCAGAATTATGCTGAAGGTTTTGGCAGAAAGACAAAAAACCTTCAGACTGAAATGCAGGACTCTGAGTATTACCAATTGCTAGAAATAAACTCAATGAAAACCAGAAAGAAATTATGAAAGATAAGATTTTCTGGACTAGAACTTCTAAACATAAACTGTTGTCTAAAAAAAAAAAAGCCTCTTGAATATGTCATATTATAATAGATAGGAAAACCAACTGAAGTGGAGTCACAATCAATTTTTGTAAGAACAGAAGCATAAATAAAAAAGCAACAGTATCATGATACTCATCAAACCTGTATTTTGGTAATGAAGAATAAAGGATTTCTGCAAAATAGGCTCTTAATGTAAAATCCACAAGTCTGCCTAGACTTCAGATAGCTGCTTCTGGAATGACAGCTCCTGGTCTGCTCCTAGCATTGCCAAGAATGCAAGAATATGAACTATGTAGAAAATAAAAGCAAAGCACTTTTTTTTAATGAACAATTTTTTTTAGGAATGGACTTGAACTGCAAGCAAAAATTTCAAGGTGCTTTTGGAACCTCATGAGCAATAAGAACACAGTTAAGAGGAAAAAAAAAATTACCATTCCAAAAAGAGTCTACAACTTCTAAATTATGGCTCTGTAAGTTCCTCTTAAATTTGAATACTCAGTTTAAAATACATCAAATTAGATGTTCCAAAAGAAACTCAAAATCTGTTGCTGTCTTTTAATGTATTATTTTATTACTTCAAAAGTGTAATTATAACTGAAGCTCTTTGTGCGTGCTCTTCCTGTTATCCTTTGAACATAAATGTTTGGAATAGAATCATAAAATAGTCTGGGTTGGCAAAGACCTTAAGGATCACCTTATTTCAACCTCCTTGCTATAAGCAGGGTCATCTTTCAAGCCCCATCAAACCTGGTCTTGAACATTTCCAGGTATAGGACATCCACAACATCAATACGTACCTTAGGAGAACAGAAACAATATTATGTGTCTGTCTCAATTAATCAATTGCAATTTGTTTATGGATATAATTCCTCAATTGTAGACTAAAGATTTCAAAACAATATGTCTCAAATATTGTTGAATATGAGTCGACTGTCAAGAAACCACAGTTTGTTAATTGGTACAATGTCACCCACACTCAAAAGCACTTCTTGCCTGAATGTAAATATGGGGAAAAACATGGAAGGCAAATCAGATATTTTTAAAGGTTTAGATGACCATTCATTCTTTGTTCATACAAACAAATGCCATAACAGCTTGGATCTCTTTTCAGCTCAGTTCTGGTCACTATAACTTGTACCAGGCAGTTCTTACCTGACCTCAGGTTTCATACAGCAGCCACCGGTTTATTCTGGAAGAAAAGATGGGTCTGTATCTCTGGCATCCCTCTTTAAGGGGACTTTAAGCCTGTAGTTTCCTCTTCAAGACACCAGGACTTGAAATTCATGGGGAGAAAACTCTGCCCATTCTTTCCTACAGGTGATGACTCTGTTGGCATATTGTCCTGATCCTCTCAATTCAGCCTGTCTCCCTACTGTTACCTTTCTCCTTTTCTCCAGCCTCCTAAAATAACCCAGCTTTCCCAATTGCCCTCATGAGCTGAGCCTTCTTTTTTTATTTTTTTTTTTCCTGAGATGTGTTTAGCTCTCTAGGGAGCTGAATTGCTTAACCCCCACAGAGACAAGAGCACAACACTGACAGCACCTCTACGTTCACTTTGGAGCTCAATTTCTTTTATACAGTCTATTGGAGCTCAATGTAAAAGACTTCCTGGTTTTAGAGCTTCCAGTAACTTACATTTGTCACAAACATGGGCTTCTGGGTGGGTTCTCAAAAGCCAGCCATTTTTTCCCAGACTCTGTTCTCACTATATTCCGCAGTCCCACTGGGTGTGGGGTCACCTCTCCATGGGGGCTGATGACTTTCCCAGGTACATTGCACCTTTTCCACCACCCAGACAGGGAGAACCACTCCAGCCAAATTTCTCCACAGTGGCAGCACCTGAAAGACTGATGCTGGAGGTGCTCGTGAGAAGAGACAGGAATATCAGAGTCCCAAAATTTTGGCAGTACAGCTCCCCTCCTGAAGCACTCACTCCTTCCCCAGAGTTTCAGGATTAGTACACAGAATATTGCTCTTATGTGTTCTCCTATCTGCAATGCTTTATTTCTTCTCTCATGCCCACATATTTGTCTGCTTTTATTTGAGAACAAAATGTTTTATATAAGTGTGGAGAAATTGTTGGGGTTTTGTTCCTTAAATATTTGCAGTAATACTTCTGAAGCATCCCTATCATCTGACAAAAAAGGGGAATTTAATGCAAACCCATATTTCCATCTCTCTCCCAATACTGCTGCTTCCTCTACAGAAATTGTTTTACTGACTCTGATTTTTTTGAAATTAATTTGGTATTCATGAAAGAACTCAGATTGATAGACTAGAAAGTGATGGCCAGATTTCTGCACAGAACTCAGATAAGCAAAACTATCTCCGTTTTTAAAAGGGTTCTGGTGGGATTTTAGTTCTAATCCACAGGGAAACGTTTCACCCCTGTGAACAATACAATGCAAGGCAGTGTTCCCACTTCTTCCCAGGTTTATTTTAAAGGCTTGTTTCCTGGATGGGGTGCTGTAAGGTAGCAATCTCCCTACCTGGTGACTTTGGTAAGCAGCTTAATGAGACACAGTGGCCAATAATGTGGTCAAACAGTGATTTAAATAGCTGATCTAACATTAAAAAGCTGATTTATTGCCTGAGAGATTGAATCTTCTCTTTCCTCTGTTTAGTTAGAAAGGAAGGAAATTGTTTTGTATTGTATTGTATTGATATATGAAGGAAATTGTATTTTAAGGGCAACATTGAAAAATATGGAATGGATAAAATACAAAATAAGAAACTTTAATTTTGAGAGCATCGGTGAAGAATATCCAATCTTCCAGTAGTGGTTATACCCTCTGAAGGACTTCAAAGTTTGCAGCAGCCTTTCTACCTACCCAAGGGCTATGTTCACATGATCTGGTATGCACAGTCACTTTGATACGAGTAAACACAGGTGCAGATTTGCATCAATCAAAAAAAAAAAAAAAGCTCTTTAATGTTTTTCCAACAGCTCCGTTTTATTATCTTTTCCTTTTTTATCTAACTTTGTTCCAAGACCAAAATAACAAGCCTTCATCCCATGCACAGTTGTAGTATTTGGCAAAGCAGGGGTTGGTATGATACCTTACCAAAAAGATGTTCCATTCTTAAGGAAAAGAGGGTCCATGTTATTTCATTTCTTTTATATTGGAGTAAAATAGAGTGTGAAATACTATAGGTTTGCTACAAAGAGCTTGAAAGAACCTCTTGATTATCATTCACTGCTTTATAGATCATTGTTAAAAGTGTTAATTTCAATTATCTAAATGTTTTTCTGGCTTGTGTGTCGTTTGCAGTAAAATTACCAGGGCCAGATTTACTGGTGTACACCATTTACTGTGTGCAATTCCAACCTCAGCTTTATGGCTGCTTTGTGTTGCTGGAGTGGTGCACTGAGCTTTTTAATGATTCTGGCTTATTGACTATTCCCCACACATTCTATATCAATTTATTATTCCATGGTGGATAGCTGTGTACTTGCTGCAATTTACTTTAGAAACAGTATTAAAAAAGAAGTTGGCATGAACTAAATAATGCTTCATTGATTGTCTTAAACTTGCAACACAGGAGTGCAGCTATGCATCACTAACCCTAAAAAATACATACATACATGTATACACAGAAAATCATTTGTAGTATAAAAGAGAAAGCCAACTTAAAGCCATACAAGCCAAAGATAAATGTATCTCAAATGACATCTTGAAAAATTGTGAGAAAACCCAACACAATGTGCTGCATCACTCTGTAGGTTGTATGCAGGCATATTCATAACATGAATGAACAGCAATTTCTCCATGAGAGAAGCTTCCAGATGAGTTCTATTCTAATGACAGATGCACAAACCCCTTGCCAAGAAGGCAGGACAGGGAGACAGTCATAGGCTGCTGCTCCTTGCTCCCTCTGCCCAGAAAAATGTTTGGGTGTCAGATTCAAAATCAGTGCTCAAGACCAGAGCCTTGGTGCAGACATCCATCGCCAAGAGCCAAACAGCAACCAAATTCAAATTTGTATGACTAGAGAGTTTCTGATACTTGAGTAACCATTTTTTTCTAAAGTAGGAGGAACATGAGTGTTTGGGTGACCATCTAAAATTTGACTAACACATAATGATTTCATTTCTAAAAAAAGCACTCTTAGTGAGTGCAGAGATGAGCTATTTTATTACCCACATATGTCTGCTTTAGCTAAAGGCTTTCTGTTTCCATCCTGGAAAGGTTTTTGAAAACAATTTTTGTTTAAAATATGGGCAAAGGAATAAAAATGGGCCAAGATGGATTCAACACAAGAGAGAATTACTACCATGAGCTACAACCTGAAGCATTTTAGCAGACACATGCCACTAAATAAATATGACAGTGGTGCTGCACTGTATGCTGTCTTCTAAGCCAGCCTGCTTTTCATCATCCAGATGCCTCTATATGATCTAAAGTAGGGCTGCATGAGACTTGCAGTCAAATGCAGTGCTGTCAGAAAGGTATGATCAATCATCTCTGCCAACCTGACAGTACAGGATCTGATTTATTCTGCCTCTGACTTCTATATTTATTACAAAATCAAAGGTAGGGCTTAGCATTAGTACAAAGCACTGGAATTTTGTTTAATAGTGAGCTGTTGCATGTGGAACAAGCATCAAATCCCCTGATGTTTAATGATTCATTTTAAATATATCTGGTACATGAATTAGCAAACAGAGATGGGAAATACTAACAGCAGCCAAAAGTAATTTATGAATATTGAATTGCACTGTGCAGTACATGTAGAGAAAATACAGTGAGAATTCCCTTAAAAGCTTCTTTGTAGGCCCCAGCTTTCAAGTAGAACACCTGAGGGAGCTGTCCTGAATGTAATGCTTAAAAACAAAGGAAAGAAAAAGGGGCAAAACAGCTACAAAAGAAAAAACAAAACAAAACAAACAACAAAAAACAAACAAATAAACAAACAAATGAACTCAGGAAACTTGAAATGTCCCTCTGGAACAGTAAAACATATTTTTTAATGAAGCTATTGGTAACTAAAAATATGCAAGTAATTAAGTATACATAGAAGGCTAATCATAAAATTCACTGCTGTGCTTGTAGTCTTTCAGCTTGTCCAAATCTCTCAGTATCCCCACAGAGTTTCCATAACCTCGAGTGCAGTTTACCATGTGCCCAAATTTTTTAAATGCCAAATTGGCCAAGTCAGGACCTCTGATCAGGTGTTGGAGTGCAAGTGCAAGGATTCTGTTAAAACACCACACCTTTGATACCTGAGAGGAGCTGAGTATTTGCTGTGATAAACTTTAAGATCCTCCGGCTGCAATCTGCAAACAAAACTATATGAGCCTGTTAGGAGGGAGCTGCTTGGAACCTCTTTAGAGATTTATGTGACCCTAATTTATGACTGTGTTACTTTTTAAAAGTACAGCTGTTACAGCCTGAAAAACCAGTTTTCTATGACATGACAGTTTTCAGGTGAGGAAAAATAGAAGGTTTAAAAAAAATCACAAGCAAATTGACAAGAATAGCACCCAGCTTAAAATTAAATACAGATTTTTCAAAGAGCTGGCTTGCAGAAGAGACACTGAATAGAAATGCTCTCAGTGAGAATGTATTTGTAGCCTTCAGTCAGGGTGAATGCACAAGAAAGCAACAGGGAAATCATCTGCCTAGGAGGTCACGTTTATAGTCCTCAGATTTTCCAAATTTTCTCCCAGAAATTTTGCCAAATGTGGAAGAATGCACACACACGTAGAATCTAAAACATCTCAGGCTCTGCACTCATGGTGTGCTGGGCTGTGTCATAAACCCTCCTGAAAGCCTCCATCCAGTTTAAGCCAGAGATCCTGCCTTGATGCTTTTCAACAGCTTGATACATAGATAGCTCGAAAGCTCAAGTTCTCAAGAAGAGTTATTAATCTGCACCAGTCTGACTGCTTTGCTATGCATATTCATTGATGAGTATCGTTAGAAATCAGCTGGAAGTCATAATTAAGACAAGCCAACATTGCTAGCAGCAAATTATAGACGTACTTTAGATCCAATTACACTGTAATGACTGAGTGGCAAAGAGATATTGGCAGCTGAAACGGCATCAAATGGCTTTCTTCAGGCAGAGCCAAAGGTACAGGGTAAAATTAGAAGATCCCATAACATTTAACTTCTCATAACTAACGGGGGGGGGGGGGAAATAAAAATATCTCTCTCTCACACACACACACATACACAAAACCACATTTAAAAATCAGCACCAAAATTCTTATCTAACAGTTTTACAAAACATTTTAAGTACAAATGAGAGAGGTGGTTTCAAAAGCCAGCTTCTTTTTAAAAACCAGGGTTCCAACTTCCCTTGAACAGAACAACCTCTGGGCTCAGCAAAGGGCCTGTCTAGAGCTAAGGTCACCTGCTAACATCCAGTTCTAGGGGCTGAGGTGGCATTTCCCTTAAAAAAAGGAAATGTAGGTGAATTCCTGGATCTGAAAAAGACCTGTAGAAAAGCTTAGCAGTGGGAACATTTTGTAGTTTGAGTTGAGAGCAGAGAATGAGCTAGAGGAGCATAAAATTGACTGTTGCCACAGCATTTTTATAACCATGTTGGATTGTCACCAATATAATATTTAGAAAATATCAAAGCTTTGATATACATCACAACACTGTAGACATTCCTGTAACAGGGAATATTAAGAGGATCCAAACTCTCTTGATAAAGTTAATCCTTTGTTAGATTTAAGAAAATATGGTTTTCCTCAGTTTCTGAAGATATGCCTTACTTTCAAGTGTAATAAAAATCCTTGATACTGACTTTCATAATACAGTGGAAACCCAATTACATTATTTTGTACTGCACTTGCATGTGCTAAAGAAACTAAACCTGAAATTAAAATCTCTGTGCACCTTCAAAAACCCCAGATTTTTATTTTGCATGTTATTTTTTTTCCTTCCTAAAAAATACAACTTCTCAATCAACAAGTCCTAGGATTTCCCTTGGGATAAATTAACCCTTTACATGAACTAAAGCTAGTAAAGATATGTTCCCTGAATCAGGCTTCAGAAACATTTCTAAACCTTAAAGACCACAATGGGAAAATAAAGCAACATTCAGTTATATTTATGGAGCCCATTTATTTCTACAAGTTAACACTGGCAAAAATCAAATTTTCAAGTAATGTGGCACAACAGGAGTGCATACATGGGAACAAAACAGTCAGAATGAAAAAGTTGCATCCACTGAGGCTCTGGAAGTGGTTTGCTCTGGATCCCATGCACTTTGCATTCATTAGGGAGAAACAGGTTAGGTGCACCCCTGCAGGGTGCCAGACAGTTTATTTCTCTCAGAGAGCAGCAGAGTTTGTGCACTTTAAAGATGCTCCATGACGACAGAGGCCAAACCCCAATGAGAGGGGATGGCAGAACTGTGACCCAAAGGTAAGGACTAAATCACATCCACTGTCAGCACAAAAAAAAACTCTCTCAAAATGTTTGCCTAAAAAAATGTTCAAATAACACTAAATTACTCTAAACAGAAAACATTTAAAGAAAAACACTATTTGCAAAACACTTTCTGTGTCTTAAATTACTGCTCTTCTCCATAAGCAGTTACTTGCATTTCCCTACTTTTGTGAAATTCCACCGGAGATACAAAATCAAAAAACACGTATACATTTAAGACATATTACTGTACACCTTTAAAGCAGTAGATATTCTGGATATATACAACACATATACAATACACAGTCTCCCTTTACTGTAGTGGTCTGGCTACTAGTTGTGCTTTTCTCCCACATAATTTAGGAAGTTAAATGTTGCTTAGTTCCATAAGAATTTTCATGAAACCTGACTTGCTGAAAGCAGACAGCTCAAATAGTAGTGCATTCAATAGTTAGGTGTTATATTCTTAGCAGAGTGATAATAAACCTTAACCTTAAGGTTAGGTAGTCATTAAGAATATAAAACTCAATTTCTAAGTATTAAAAAACTTCTTTAGCTATACAATTATCTTTTAAAAAGAGCAAAATTTCAGCTCATATTTGAGCCAGAGCTCAGCTCAAAAATAGCTCTGGAGATGAATTTAATTTTATTTTATCAGTTTTGAAGGCCTTTCTCTGTTGCTGATGAAATAAAACCCATGAGAAGACAGGAAAAGCACATGTTCCTCAGTGTTCCAAAACTCTGTTAACTGGAGTGTGCTTGAGTGAAAAGCCCACAGATCAGGCACACATCTTATTCAAATGAGCAAATCTGCTGTAGCCTGCCTTATACCTTATTCATAAAAGAGTATTGCATTTATTGCCATGTCTTTACCATGTTCCCACCAAGTGACATCTATTTCTGCCCACCAGCGCTGATACAAAACTTTAAAATCCAGTTTGCCTGACTGATAACTGCAGGAACATATGCTCCCAGATAGGCAATATTTATACAGCAGTGGAGGCAATCTTCAAATATTTTGACTCATTTGAAGGTCAGTGCTCAACTTGCTGGATTTTGTGTGTGTAGGTACACAAACACTGGTAAAACCAGTGATCAATTCCAGCCTGATAAAAAATTTAATGTGCATAAAATTACTGCTGAAATTCCCGTGTTAAGATCTTCCTGCCCCACTGGCAGAAATATTAAGTCTCAGAAGATGTTTCTGTTGGCTATGGTATAAGAACTCTGGAATGGAGAAGCCTTGAGATTGCCATCACAAAGGTCTGGGGAGTGGTGCTTCTGCATCTGTGTGCTGGAGCTCCCAGTACGTCAAAAGATGCCAAATCAGGCTGCCAAAGAGAGTGATGGGAAGAAACTCAGCAGCTTTATCTCACCCTTGCTCTGGTGAGAGTTGAGATCTCCAAGAACAGAAAGCAAGATCCATTCTTCACAGTACACCCAGCTATTACACATCATTTAAACCTATCTTCAGTGACAAGGCAAACAAAATCCCAGTATAATGAACTTACAGTTTGCTAAAATAAGACACTGTACCAAAAGAAACAGTAAAGAGTTCCCTCATACACAAGTACTTGCTTTCTACGAATAGACCAACTATGTCAAAAAAAATGTTGCAACAGCATCATAAAAGGCAATTCTGGTAAGGGACTTGTTCGGTATCCATTGCAACTGTGACTTGTTCCTCCAGTTTGCAGCACATTAGGAAGGTGGATAAATCTCCCTACTCTTTTTATTTCAGGTAGAAATGAAACACCAAGCCAAAAAGCTGCACATGATGATCATGATTTCTGATCTTCCTCTGCTGGGATGACTTCCAAGAGGATTTGCAATGTTGTGGTTACCCTGCCTGCAAAGATAAAAGCATACGCATGGTAAGATTTTGCAGGAGAGATTAAGAAGAAGAAGCAGTCAGGAAAATTATCTTACCTTCTATACTGGCTACTTGCACATAGACTTCACACAGGTCATATATATTGCATATATATATATAATTTAAACTCAACATTTTCTTTTTAACTGTTTTCTGTGCCTCTGATCCAAGGCTGTGCATATACAATAATAATGGAAGGGTACAGATGTATAACCTTATTCAATAAAAGTCTGCATGCTTTTAAAGGCTATCTTAAAATATGACTACTCTGCATAACTGCTCGCTTTATCAAGATTTTACGTTGAAATAAAAGTCTGGAAGAATTCAAATAATTTAATTTACCTGTGCCAAGACCTGCCTAAGCAAAAAAAAAAAAAAAAAAAAAAAAAAAAAAAAAAAAAAAAAAAAAAAAGTCACTCATCCAAAGTAACTTCATGTTTTCTTTTGTTCACTCTGAACATTTATTTCCTTCTGGTGCTTTTGGTGGTTTTCTTTTTAGGTTACTGATGCATAAATTGCACAGTTAATTCACATATAGCACATACAGAATAGTAAAATAACATTTTCTTACAATTTCTTTCACTTATCACTCTTTCTTAATATCCTATTTTAAATAAGCAGAAATTGTTGTAAAAGAAAGTTCTCATTTTCCTTGAATATGTGGCATGAATGTTGACATTGAGACAATGCCAGGAGGGTAAAATAGCGCATTTCACAGAAGATATGAATTGAAACCACTTCTCTGATCTTCTGTCTACAGGTAGATTCTACCATCCTTTCCTCTTTTCTCTGGATGTCACCAGTTCAGTGCAAAGCCAGGTTGCCCTTAGACTAAAAACTGATAGGGGCAGAGAGGCCAGGAGTCTCCAGGCATTGCATTTTCCTCCCATCTGCCTTCCCTACCCGTAATGGGACATCAGAGTTGGGCTGAGTGTAACAGGGATAAAAGACAGGAGGAAAGCCAGCAGCAGGAAAACAGCAGGGCTTCATCCCAGCCCTCCCAGCTTTGAGGACAAGCAAAGGGAAAAAGAGAATTTTATGAAGCTGAGCAGTGGCATGACAGGTCTTGGAAAAGGGCATAGCAGCAGAGGGAAATCGTGGGCATCTCTAGAGCTGGCTGTGATTTCGTTCACCTAAATGGACAGACCCACTAGCAGCAAGACCTTGCCCTGTTCTCCTTTTCTATGCAGCCGTTTTTCCCTCTCCTGGGATGAAGCCACAGCAGAGCAGACAAGCTGGGGGAGCTGGCATTCTTTGCAGTTTTTGGTTGCAATGTACTCAGAATAAATCAGTATTTGGAGCATTTTCCCCTATGAAAATGTTCCAATCAGTTTCCAGTCAGTACGTCTATGCTGTCTGCTTGGAGCGGTACCTGGAGTTACGGGACCAATTTCACATTTGTCACAAGACAACTTAACATACCATGGCAGTGCAGATAACTTCCCCAGCCCACTTTAAATCCTAATTTTCCCTTTTTGAGAGAAGAATTCACTTCAAATGGGTCCCAGGGGGCAACTTTTATTAAAAAAAACTCCAGACCCTCTATCCACACGAGCACCACATAAAGTTTAGGTGAGGAAAGAAAGCAGGAATTTTATCATATATATATGACTGGACATGAGATCTGTAACAACAAAATGTTGAGATTATCCCCCATGAATCCCATCACAAACTCAACAAAGAGAAGCAAATTGAGCATATAACACTTTGTCCTAAGTGAACAAGTGTTATGCTCTGGTGTTGCTAAATAAATAACCCTGGCAGAGATATTTTGCTATATAATGAGATCTCAATTCCAGCAAGGGCTCAGCTATGATAAAAAGTAGGATTCAACTTTTTACCTCTTTGCAAGTCAACCCACTGTAAAGAAATAGATGTTTTTAAGTGTGAGTCCAAGGTTGGGTTTTCAGCTGAGGAAGTGCAGATAGAAGCATTCTTGTGCTAGTGATGCATACTTTTACACACTGATTACTGCTTAAGATTTGCTAGGCTTAACGTTTTTTCATTTTCACATTAGTTTTACAAAAAGAAAGAATGCAGAGATCAAATGAAGCCTGTACCAGCTGAAAATTATTTGTCCCAGCACATCTAGTGCTACAGCAGAATTCCTTTGGAAGAGGAAAGAACAAAATGTTATTCTCATTGCAAAATACCATCCCAGAATCTACAAACCCTACAAGCTGTAAAGTTACCTTTTGTTCAATGCAGCAGTTTTATAAGGAGAATGGGCAATGCAAATGCCCTAAGTACAGAACAAAGACTTTCAGCCTTGGGAGAGGATTCCTTGGGTAATCCATTCCAGGGCTCTGCTAGTGTAATCAGCCTGAAACTCCTTTCAGAAGTATATGTGTCTTCAGGCTGCTCTTTTATCCTGCTACTCATTCTGGCTGCTCAATATCCTTTTCCTCTGATCCTTACAAAACCAATTCAGGATATTCCCTCTGAACTTACATGGGACTGGTCTGTACCCATGGGTATTTGCACCTTATGGGGTTTCTGAGCAGCAGCCATCTCTCACTGCCAAAGCACAGCTGGGCAGCTGGACCAGTCAATGCCTCAATTGAGTCAAGGAGACTTTTCAAAGCCTAACACCAGCTGCCCATGTGCTGATCTGGGCACATTAAGCAACTTGGGATCAGTATGGGTAGCATTGCACTGTGTTCAGACTAGCAGGCACCTACTTCCCCTCTGGTACCACATGGAATGCTTTGGTCAAGTCTAAGTAGATTGGATTCATCACATTCTCCTTTGGAAAAAAAAAAAAAAAATCATTTACCTTCTCATAGAAAGTTACGCAGTTATTCTGGCAAAAAATCTACCTCTTAAATAACAATCCCATTTTTTATACTGTCCTTTACCTCGTGTCTGGAATTACACTTTCATGCCTATGTAAGATATTTTTTCAAGGTTAGAATATCAAGCTTGCAGCCACCAAATTTCTTTTCTGTATCTCACAGAGGTACCTTAAGTGAATTTATCCTCATTCAATACCTTTTATAAATGTTCTCAGGCTATACAATGGGTCTCCTAAAATAATGCCAGCTTAATGACTTCACACAGAAGGTTTATTGCTTCTTCTTAGGGAAAAGAAAAATCTGTTTGTTTCACACGTAAATCTCCACTCTGCTCCACCTCAAAATTGTCAGCATCAGTTTTCTCTCATTACTGTTATTTTGAGGATAATAATTGCAAAGAAAACAAGCTGTTTCCCTCACTGACTGGCTTCTGCTGCATTCCTCTCTCAGCCAGTACACCGTGCCCATCCATAGATACGACACAGGCACACAGACTTCTTTCTAGGAGGAGAATTTTGTGTTATCTCAAAAGCTAGAAATTATTCACCTTCATTGTCACAGCTGGCAGAAAAATCTTCACATCTATCCAGTCTACCTTAAAGACAATATTCTTTCTCTTGCCCAAGAAACGTAGTTCAACACTGTCATCCCGTGGCCAAAGATTCAAGTAGCTGTATTCCAAAACCTCTAAGACATGACAGAAAATGCCAAAAAAAGCTCCTGGATTTGATAAGGGAAAAATTCCTAGACCCTAAATGTCAAGACTAAGAGATTATAAATAGACTTAACCCCAACTACTTAATAGAATGTCCTTCTGCATACAACTGCTTTAATTTGTACTGAAGATTTCTACCCATTCCCGGGAATGGGTATTTCTTGCATTACTTACAATGCAAGTAATTTATAATGTTTTGGCTATAAAATTAAGATTTTGCAAGCCTAAACTAACACCTTTTGCTGTAAATACTTTTATGCCTTATTACCTATGGACTTCCCAGTATGTATTGAGAGGGAAATTCACATATTCTACAGCAGATAGGATATAACTCTATAACATATTTATATCTAGAAAATACATACAACTGGTTATACTGTAATTACATATAAAAGCACTATTCTTTTCTTGTGAGCAGCTCATTTTAAATCATCAATATGCACTTTCCATTCAGCATCTATAGAAATCAACTATTTTTAGTTAAAGATTTCACAGGTTGAGTTTTAGTTTTGCAGCCAAAGAAATTTTCTTTTTGTTTTGTTTAATAAATTATCCATCATTCCTGAAATATCTTGCCAATAGTCTTATTTCATGTTTTAAAAATTCCCTTTATTTTGGAAGCCTATCATTCTAGTAACCAAAAAAAAAAAAAAAAAAAAAAAAAGAGAATGAAGAGCTGTAATAAATGATACTGACTTCTAATTGAAATGTTTCAAATAATCCTTCTCTAATACATCAGAACAAATCCTTTCAAAACCTTTCAGAAATGGTACAGAAAGTATTCTCGGTGTATTTCAGGCATGAAATACTACTAGCCAAGTCACACAGAAGTCATTCTTCATGAAGCATGGAAGTAATTTCCATAGAGGCTTGTCAGCCATGGGATACATTGCTATCACCCTGTCAGGAGCTGCTGCTAAGGAAAATATCCCCATGCCAAACCTGCCTGAATCTTCCAGACACTTCCAGTCCCATTCCAAACACTCCTCAGTGGTCCACAGACACATGGTGTCAGTAGGGAACACCAAGCTCATCCTGATATCACAGTTGCTTTGCTCAAGTTTCCAAACAGATTCTCCAAGGAGTGCAGTACTGTCTTTATTAGCACAGAGGCGGGGTCAGGAGAAGATGATGGTGATTTAGAAGGAATTAGATGTTTGTAAGGGAGGACAGGGAAGAAGCATCAGTCCTTTAAAGTCAATCACTGGCTGAAGAACAGCCTTGCTGTGAATGTACCTCTTTAGTTAGGGGACATTGATTGCCACTGGCAGAGCAATGCTAGAGCATGCGCCCAAAAGCAACTTGAGTTGTCACCCCCAGCCCACAGTAGCTGAGAGCATCAATCCAAAGGATTTCACAGCACAGGGAGAGCTCTGAGAAACTCCTGGAGTCAGCATGAAGGTGAGAAGTCCCACACCAGGACTTACCTAGAAGCTTTCTGAACCACTTTGGCTTATTGTCCCATACAATGAAGAGGTAGTAGGCAGGAATGCCAGTCAGGGTTATTGCAAATCCAATCCCTGTGTTCACTGGGTCAGAGTAAAGTGACAGCGCAACCATAAAGAGGCAAGTGAAGGAAAACAACGCTGGAATAAATAAAGGAACCTGAAAAATAACCATACAAAGAACCATTAAATAATAAGGTCATTGTAAAATAATGACTAAGGCATTTAACTTTCCATGAAATGTAAATTGAATAAGACCCAGCCGTACAGGATAGTTCAGTACAGGAGAAATAAGGGTATCTAGAGGAGGCACACAAAATGTCAGTGACTGCAGAAGCCAGGCCCTGCCAACTGCTGTGCAGTGAGTACCACAGAAGTGTCTTAATTACACTCTAAAACACTCCAGTGTTTTACTTCCTTTAAAATGTAAGGACTGTAAATAAGTTACACTGTAAAAGTCCTTCCTCTAATCCCCCAGCATATAAGCAACCGGCTCTAACCACAGTAAAGATTTCCATTTTGATAACTACCCATTAGAAAACATTTTAAAACACAACCAGGAGCTCAAGTCACCTTTTAAGACTATTAAGAACATATTGATTTTCCTCCTAAGGTAAAAATCAAAATCTACCAGGAAGAGAGCAAATTAAACAGCAATTTGACTAGTGATAAAGATATTTGATAGTGTTATGCATCTGATAGCAATTGAAAAAGCACTTTCTGACCGTATGACTGATGGCATTGCCAGTGTCACTGTTGAAAGCACACAAAGTAACCATATCAAATTTATTTGCTCAATTTTCAAGAGCACCAATACAATCACTCTCTTAGCAAATCTATGAAGGAAATACCTACAGGCATGGCTTATGAGACATTAAGTGTAATGGAGAATTGAGAATTCCTTGGAGATTGTTCTCTTCCTTTTATGCCTCAAAGCATTACTGTTCCTCTTTTGTGCACTATCAAAGCTTTTTTTTTTAATCAAAGCGAAATAGGTAGTACTGTTCACCTCCTTATTTACTAATATACCTACAAAAATGCAACAATACACTTTCTTAGTTCTTCACAAAATAGTCTTCTTGGCAGCATCTAAATAGGGATATATTTCTCAGTTTTTTGATGATGGATATTATCTTTGTGGATGCACAATGGGACAACTTACTTTGTAAGATGCTACTTAAAACAAGCAAGAAAAATAGCAGAACCAAGGCCAAAATAGCTACTATTCGACTATTAGCATTTTCTTTCTGGGTTCATGATAACTCTGTCTGCCAATCCACTGCAAGTGCCAAATATTACAATAATCACACTAACCACTTATTTGCACAGAAAATTGGCTTGCTTAATATTGGATATGCAATGACATAAACGCCCTCTCTCATTAATTCTTGCTCTTGACATGACCTTTTTGATCATGTTCTTGTATATTTGGTCATAAAATTATCCAGGCCTTTATCAAAGGAGACATTAAATAGAGGACTGGCTGAAAATCAGTTTGGCACATGTAACCCCAATATTTTCAGTCTGAGCCCTCTGTGACTGCAGAGGTCTCAAGGTATTTTCACACAGCTTGCATCACACAGCTCACATCACACAGCCTGAAGACAACAGACAAGCAAAACTGAGCAAATGCCTTCATCTCAGCACAGCAGCTTCAGTCCCTGCCCCCCAAGCATAGGGAAGAGGCAAGAATTATTTTCCAGAATGGAGCACAGCTGGGGTAGCACTGGGGACCTTGCAGGAAAACTCTCGGTCTTCACTGCAAACACTGTTTCCTCTTAAATCGGTTTTTCCTGAGAAAGAGGTTAGCTTGTTGCATCAGAAAATGCTCCCTTGCTGTCTGACTACAGGACAGAGAGGAGGGAGGATTCATGTAAAAGAGTAGAGAGCAGATGTTACCTTGAAAGGACGAGGCATATCAGGACGTTTATATCTGAGATAAATCAACCCAGCAACTACTAGTCCAATAAAAAGCCACCTGGCAAAGCTGAGGAAATTCAAGAGGCTGTAGAGATCTCCAGTGAATAACATTATCATTGTGAGAGGATGCTGCAAAAGAAATTCAGAGCATAAGAGGGGTTTAGTAGATCGATCTCTATTATTGTACAGCAGTGATGTCAAATTTTTCCACAGGGAAAAGCAGCACAGACTTATGCACACACCTGAGTGCCACAGACTTCAGGCTTGCCTTTGTCATACAATCAGGTGCGTGATCAATGTCTAGCTGTCCCCTGAGACCATTTTGGATCAATATATATCTGTCCTGAGTGGCCACACATAGTCAATACAAATCTGTCTCCTGTGACCCAGACAAAAATACAGAGGCACACTGCACCACCAAAGTGCTGGAGCATCCTGGGCAGTATTCTTATGGGATACAAGCTCACTGCAGGTTTACTTGCTCATTGCTGATGTAAATAATAAGAACAGTTAAGTTTTGGTCATATCTAATCATATGAAAGCAGAAATTTCTAGGTGTTTTGTTGAAGGAAAAAGTCTTAGTCCCCCAGGCTTCACAGGGAAAGTGAGCAAAGAGGACATGGCAAGGGGCAGTTCCACACCATGAGATGCCAGCTGGGCACACTGGGTTGCCACCAGCTTGGGTTTGCCTTTCAGACTTGCAGAGTGTAGACTTATTGTACATTGTAAATGCAAATATTTATGAGAAGAAGGAAGAATTTAGCTGTCACTCAGGTAGCTATTTAAGAGCAGGAAGGAGAGGGGACAACAGAAAAAATACAGTTCCTCATAACAAAGCTAGTCTGAGACACAAGGTTTCTGTGAGGCCCGCAGAAGGTTTTGTATAAACTAGAGTGTTTTGTTGTGAGTTAGATGGTTAGTGAAGGCTACATGGATCTATTTCAAAGTAGTATCTGGACAAAAAAATGTCTTTGCATTTGGGCATGAAGGAGTAAGTCAAATTCACCATATCCCTCATTCTTCAGCGAGAGAGAAGATCCTGGAAACAAGAGCCTTCAGGTTTATAACAAGGCAACAGGTGAAATCAACTGCAGATGCAGTAAGACACTGGGCTAAATCTTTACACAGAGAAAAATAATTTGTATTATTTACATTTCACAGCCTCTCTCTCCTTTTTTTCAAAGCAGTGCAGACAATATGGATTTGAATCAGAAGGATCAATATTTCAAATGTGATCTCTGGCCTCCAACCTCTAATGACTTCTAAAGTACTTGGTTCCTTACATATAGATAGTAAGCAAACTCCTATGTAAATGTCAAGGGAAATTGTACCACTGAGTTATATTGGGCAAGATTTCTTCTCTACAGACTCAACCTCTAAAAGTTTAAAATCTCAGTTTTAACTATAATGCAAGCTATATACAACAATGCAAATAAAGGAGAGCTATCAAGAAAAAATACAAGAAAGCAGGATTACAATCAGATTGCATTATTTCTATGAGTTACTAGACACATCTATCAGATTCCTCATGTTGGTGAGGAATACTTCTGGTCCAGGTAGCTCAACTTGAAAATTGAGATGCAGATTGAAATGCAGACTGAGCTCTGTATGGAAGCTTGAGACAAGGGGCCATGACTAGCCAACATTTGAGGTAACAAAGAGTATGAAAGATAGGTGACTCCAGCCAGATGAACAGATACTGGGTGACACAGCAGGAGCTGGGAATTGCTGACCCTTTGGATACCAAAGCAGATGAAGACCAGTGAAGCCAGCAAAGTGGATGGACATGGAGATGGAGCAGGAGCCAAAGACTTGGGAGGAAGAACAAGACTTGTGGAGAGAATGTGGAGTATAAAAGGCAATGGGATTCCTTTGTTGGGGGTCCCTCCTTGGGGGCACCAGCTTATCTGTTTCTGTGTTCCTGTGCCAGGACTAAGTGGCTTTATGGAACGAGACATCTGATATTCTGCCATGGGAAACTCAGGTTCAAAGCAGTGGGGAAACCTGGCCGGTGAGTGGGATGTGCAGGAGTCCAGCGGTGACCCATCAAGTCACCAGAGCCAGCGCTGCGAATGGGCTCTGGTCCCAGCTGGGACATACCTGGCATTGGGCATGTGATTGCCAGGAAGTCTTGTCAATGGTCAGACTAGAAAATTTCTCTAGCAACATAGACATATAAACAGATTCCTTAATTAAAAAAAAAAAAGGTGTTTTTTTTTGTTTTGTTTTGTTTTATTTTTTTAATTTAACAAGCCTCAAACACATGCTCGTTTTTTCAGTTTATCCTCAAAAGCTCTTTCCTTTCTTACAGTGTGTAGAACTTGGAAAGATAAATAAAATAGGGAAATGCTAAAATTACTATTGATGTAGAATATATCCTGCCACTGCTCTATTTGCAGTAAGGTGAGCTAAAAAATTGCAATCTTTGAAGGAAAGCCATCTTCATACGAGAATCTGACTTTTTCAAAGCAAATCAATGCACTGGTGTAACAGGACCATATGCAATAGCAGAAAATGTCTGTCAGGAAAATAAAAAATATATTAATACATTTTGTACATTTCATTCCACAAAAAAAAAACAGTCAATGCAATTTACCCACAAGGTATGACTACACCCAAAGAAATAAAATGCAAACTAAATGTTTATGGAAAATTAATTTCATTAAAACATTTCACCATAATCACACTGCCTAATTTTCAAAATTTCAAAGCCTATGGTTATATGTGCATATATAAAATTCAACAATTCAGCAGTGAGCTTATAGGCATCAAGAGCAAAAACCAATTCAAATTCCACAAGCATTTGCTCTTAGTAGCATAGACTCATAGGTGCATCTTTTGCTTTGGCTGTAAGTCCCTAAATACAGCAGAGGCCTATCCAGATACACTGCAGTCATTGATCCCAAAAGAGGGGCTGAATACCCATGATTATGAAGACTGTATGTTAAGTGAAAATCTTCCTGGCACTATGAAAACTGAACTTTGAAGTTGGTATTTTGACATTTAGTCCTACCATTTTACCATAAAAATTAGTCTGCAAAGCTAACATATGACCAACATTTACCTTTGCTGCTTATTTTAGAAATCAGTAATAGGATTTCCACTAAAGCACCAATGGTTTTCCTGAGAAAATTCACAGACTATTTCCCAGGCACATGTTCTCTCATTTTTAATCACCACTATGCTGGACAGGTGAGGGTTCCCCCTCCATTATCTTAGTTGTAAACCTGCTTGCATTTTTTACTATAAGATAGTATAATGAGCCTTTAGGGTATTCCCAGATGCTGGTGTTTAGTTCAACTTTCAGTTAACTGAATCCCTTTTTTGTTTGTTTAACTGGAATTTGTTTCTCTGAAAGGGAACTAGCTTATCACTAGCAGGTTCTTAGAAATTCAGAACAATAAGATAGGAATTAGATTCCAGTGATAGGCAAAAAAGGAAGGAGGAGATGATAGAACAACTCACAAATCTCATTCCTCTTTCTCCAGTCCTCTGCCCTGCCCAAAGCCCATGTTCACATTAATAAATGAGACTCAAGCAGTGCCCAAATTCTGTTTGAATCCTCTAGAGCAAGCCTGTGATATGAATTCTAGTGCAGGAACATTTGTTTGTATGATTTACCAAAACAATGACAGCTGGCAGAGGAGTGTGCTTGCGGACATGAATCATGGAGAGAATTTCTGGAAGGTGACCCTCACGGGATGCAACGAAGAACATCCTGGTGGGAAATAAATATGGACAGACTTTAAATGTGCTCATTACTGTGAGTACGCAAAGTGGATCATGAAAGTCACAGAGCAGAGCAGAACTTCTTAGTCTTGTTTGAGGTGCCCTAAATGAAAACACTGGCAGGAGAAACCCACATGCAGAAATCAAAACCATCTCTGAAGGTGTCCCTTGACTGGTGTTGGGAAATAGTTAATATTTTCCCTCCAGTTTTCCTCCTTTACATGAAAAAAAGCAGTCATTGATTAAGGGCTAGCCTCAGAGACATTAATTTCCAAACCATTCAAAGGATTTTAAAAATAGTACCCTAAACAAAGTGTGAAAAAGCCCTACACCTGGTAAACAGAGTAGTCATTTATCATATTCTGCTAAAGGAATAAACCCTACTCTCCCTTCCCCTTGCTTCCATATTTTCAGTATGCCTCCCAAGCCCTCACCCCCAGGAACATCAGCAGTGCTCACCTGGAGACCGCAAAAATGCCACCATTCATAGATCCAAAGCAGGAGAGAGCAACAAACACGGGTACAGCTAAAGAGAAGTTTCCCATTAGTCGTTCGGCAAAGGTCTGTTAGAAAAGAGAAACATACAATGATTTTTCAAAAAATGGAAGGCTTTTTTCTACAGCCTTCATTGCACTCAGCTGGTACCACCCAGTGGTATAGTCTATCCATCCAGGCTTCAGTGTTTTAGGTTAGCAGATGAGCCTTAGTTGGATTTTGGGGCACCACAGGCAACATGCATAGTTTTCGTCATGTTTATAAAATGTTTTCTTCCTAGACCTCCCATTAGGTACAGAATTTGGTCATTTTTCAAAACTCACATCAACTGAAATAGCCACAGGCAGTATCACTACTGGAAAAGAAGTGGAATTATTTATGTCCTCACTGTGACTCAGATATCACAAATATAAAAATCAGTGTCATCACCGCAATTCAGCAAGGACAATCAAAGCAGCATTTCCTAGCCAGGTTGCCTTGCAACTCCTTCCCAAATGAGCTCCAGTATTCACAGCAACCCCCCTTACCAAGTACTCAGGACACACATTGCGCAGAGACAAAGTTACTGTATTCTGCTACAAAAGATAGTTCAGAGTTCTCTCTTCCATAAATATCTGTAATTTCTCCTTCCCAGGAGCTGATCTTACAATTTAGCTCTGAATTTTTCAAGCATGTGCTTGGCTATGAAATGTAAGTTCTATTGACTGTGTTATAAGTGGTAAATTAATACAGTCCAATGTTACATTATAAATGCTACTGATGGCCTGAACTGCAATCCCACTGCAATCAGTCAAAAATCAACTTTCACTGGGATGCTAATAAGTGCTGCCATACTAAAACCTGACTGAATGTGTCCACCCAATCTTTTGTGTGTCCACCCTGAAAATAAGAATAATATCAACAAACACAACTGCAGCAGGAATATATCTTTGTATTTTTCTTCTGTAACTTACCACTGCTACAGCTTTTGAAAGCAGCAATTCCCCAGCACTGATTGTAGTGAAATAAGCCACGTTTGTTAACACATAGCCAACTGTGACGATAATCATTGAAATGCATATTGCGAGGGGTATGTTTCTGAAATACACAAGGTAGCTCATTATTTTGCAATCTGGTTGCTAATCCCTGAACATGAAACAAATAAGATGGGAAAAAGCCACTAATGATGGTGAATGCACGTTTGGTGATCCCAAAATATCATCATTAGAAACTACCAGTGAAAAAAGGAATAAACAAAACCCTGTAGACAAAGGAAATAGGTTTATAATGAAAAGGTGAGAAACCATTTGAGGGAGGAGTTCTTTGGGGATACCAAGGGGCTTGTGGCCCCCATGCTTCCCATGGGTCCCCCACTTCCCATTTAAGTTGCCTGCTCAGATTGACTTGTAAACTGAACCCAAACACCTGGAGGTGTTTGACATCTTCGCCTGGATACCAAAATATCCAGCATGCAAAATTCTGCCCTTTCTTCCTGGGTGTATTTCTTCCTCTATGGACCTTACCACATCCCAGTGATCTCTCTCACTATTCGGGGGAATATGAGAGCAGAACATGATAGAAAGGGAAACAGTACAAATTTGTAAATTTAGCACAGCACAAATGGTATTGAAAAGCACAACCCCCCCTGCCATCCTAGCTAAAAGACAGAACAACAACAAATAAATAAATAATAATGCCAAACTTTTATATATCATGTCCTAGTCAGAAAAGCAGAATTATTTCTGTTTTTAAAAGGAGTAACAGAGGCACAGTGAATTTGTCCAAAGCCACACTGCAAGCAAATGTTTGAGTCGGGAGAAAAAACCCAGATACCCCAAGTGTTATGCTAGTCTCTTTCCACCTAATATTATTGGTATCTACATCACACCAAGAAAAAACTCAGATCTGACACCAATCCTTTAGTTCCAAGGCCGCTATGTATGGTCCCTCTGAGGAGAGCTGAGAGCTCCTCGTTCATGGCTGGCTCCCTCCAGCTGCCTACATTAAGGCTGCTTTTGTGGGGATGGAGAGGTTGCCATATTTAAAGAAGGTCACCCCAGCAGGTGGCTAAAGGAAAGACAGAGCTAGGAATTCTGGTATTCCAGAAGAGATCACAAGCACATTTCTCAAGGACTATTGTAATCACCTCAAAGGAAAAGGTATTTTGAAAACCAACACAAAGATCCATTCTTTTCTGATATTTTTCACAAAGAAACACAGCCAGGTAAGAATTTAAGGATCTTCTTCACTTTATTTCTCAAATAGATCCTTCACATCAGTATGGCGGTATAGAGTTGAAAACAAGCTCTAACCCCGAGACTCAATAAATAAATGTATTTATAAATAAGTAAAGCAGGACAGTATTATTGTTGCACATCTTGCCCACCTCAGGAGCCATGGTGTCAAATGTTCCAGGTGTCATTAACCCAGACAGACAGGTAGGTAAGAGGATCGTGCTAGTAATGTAACACCAAATCTGGGTAGACATCATGATACTGTATTAAGCCACAGCTACCTCATGCACGCATCTCAGGTGAAGAAACTGGAAGAAGGGAAGCCAGTCAACTTGTAGGATGTGTTTGTTGATGGAGAAGATGACAGCAAGGACTAGAGCAAAGAGCCCAGAATACAGGTGCTGGACTGCTGGAAAACCCGCAGTTATAGAGACAAGAAAAACTGCAGCTCTGTGTGGTGATAATATATGCCAAAATGGGGTTTGTAAGTCAGATAGATAATATAAGTCAAAATGGGGTCTGTAAGTTGCCAGATGTATTGCAATCATTTGGGTTAAGCTTCTTACCTGACCTGGGTGTAAACTGAATTCAATCCTCTTAGCATCTGATTCAAGGTAGGGATACATGGATTTAAAGCCTCTCAGAGCAGTTATTTTATCTATATTTTCTGCATCGCAGAAGAATGCTTCAACCATCAAGGTTTTGGAAAAATCAGCCCTGACTCCAACCTCAAAAAGAGTGTTTTCAGCCAAATGTAGCAAAATTTGGACTTTTTTCATAAATACCATTTAAATGACTGAAAGCATATTGCTAAACTTAACAGATTATCTTTGTTTGTTCTAACTCTTACTAAACACTTTATATTCACATCTAATTTAAATCCCAATTTAACTTCTGATAAAACAAAATGGCAATACAAAACGGGGCAAGGGGAGGGAGGTTGTGCTGCAAAGAATCATGCTTCCAAACGTGACCATTATCCTAGCACTGCAAGTCCTGCTTTGTTATGCTGAAGAGTGCTAACGCCCTTGGATAGTAATACTAACAAAGAAACACATTCAGAAGAATAAAACCCCTAAACAAGCCAGAACTAGTCAGGAAGTACTATTCATTAGAAAACCTGCAAATCATAACCCAGCGCCTGGAGCAGCACGAGGGATGCTGTGACTTCTAAGCTCCCAAATCCCTGTTCTTGAAGGAAAGAAGTGCTCAGGCTGCACTGCCTTTTGTCTCCTGGCAGAAGTGAGCTTTCAGAGGGCTGTATATGCCTGCACAACTCTTCCAAGTGCTGCTTATTACCCACTGCTTCCAGTGACAGATTCAGACAGAAATAAAAGGCCAGTTTCAAGATTTCAGGGATAAGCAGTACAGTATGGTTCACTTCTCACTGGCACCTCCATTCAGATTCGCCTTGGTCCTCAAATCACCTGAAAACACACAGGCAGACAGGTAGGAACCATATGCAAAACCACGGAGTGAGAGCTTACAGTGTGTCTTTTCTATCCATCCAATTTAAGAGACAATTCCCAATTTGCAACAGGATCCCATTATCAGACTCTCTGCTGTGAACTACAGTCTCCATGCTAGAATAAAAGCTGTAATGCCATTAGCAATGAAGACTACTTCCTTTCCTTAGAGGATCACTGTATCAATTTTCTTGGAATATTTTATATATTCTCCAGACTTCCAAATCTTGTCTCTAAATAAGAAAAATCACACCTAAGTTCTATTCTCCATTAAATTGCCTCTATTGATGCAGTTTCCACCTTTTCACTTCTGCATTCTATGAATCACACACAACACAGGGTGCCCACAATACTGATAAGCCATGTTTCTGATAAACAAATTCACAGCTGCCTCACAGCCAGCTGAGACTTTTGGACTAGTGAGAGAAAATTCAAGAATTGATTAGAAGGGAAAGCTGCTGCCAGGAAAGTCTTTTTGCAATACTCATGTTGTCTCCCAAAACTTTGAAGAAAATCAGTATCAAAGGGAATTTGACGAAATCTGAATCAGGACAATGTTGACCCTATAATTAAACAGTCTTTTAAAAAGTGGGTGAAAGACAATTAGGATAGCTTCTATGTAGCTGAATGTTGACTAAAATTGAATTGAATACCTTTTAAGACTTACTCATCCCTTGCTGCAATTCAAAGCTAAATCTTTCCCGTCTGCCCTATATACAGAGCAACTGTAATGAAGAATCACACTTGAACAAAGAGTACATTTACCTTGTGATTCCCAGAAAAAGCATCACCAAGGAGCCTACCATCACAGAGAAGTTCAGCTTTGGGAATACAGCTAGCCCATCCTGTGCTATACAGGGCTGAAATGGTTGCCAAGCAATGCTGTATATTGCTTAGAAGCAAATTTCCTTCCTCTAGAGCCTGTAAAAGGCACCAGAGTTAGGGCATACGGTTCAGTTAATCAGGATAAACAATGGGTTTTGCATTTAACCTTCAGTGTTGCAGAATCATAGACCTTCTGATAATCAGCTAGAGTACATCTCCACTCCTACAAATACTTTTGCAAGAAAAAAACTGAAAGCAGAGCAAGCAAGAGAAAGGAAAAAGAAAAAAAAAAAAAAAAAAAAAAGATAGAAGGAAAAAGAGAAAGAAAGCCAGAGCAAGAACCTGAGGATGAGAAAAACCATGTCAATAAATCAGTTGAGGAACATTCCCAGAAATGTATAGCACACATCCCAGGTTAATGGTAACTGCTATAACAGCAAGCAGTGAGCACTAAGAGCTGTGTCCCCTGAGGGCTGTTTTTCCTGTGAAATGACAACCACACAGTCAAAGACACCCCTCCAAGCCAGCTGAGCTCACAATGGTGAAGCACCTTGTTGTCGCATTCTTTGTCACTTAGAGGTCATACCAAAACCTTTTCCTTGCATCCATATCAAAGCCAGGTTTTACAAATATGCATCATAGTCAACTGTCCTGGATAAAGTTGCTCTAGCAGGACCCAGCCAGGAAGCATAAATAAAAAGGTCTAAATAAATAACTTAATTACTGATAAAGTTACATGAAATTACATCTTTTCTGCAGTAAGAAAATTGTGGAAGATAATATTGCCTATAAATTTAGAATGACAATAGTAAAGAAGGAGAAAAATCCTAATTCCTCCACATGATTAATGGGCTAGGATTTGCTTCATTTTCATGAGCATGATGCTGTATATTCTATATTTCCTTAGTTGAAAATTTACCACCAGAGGAGTTTCAAATGTTCCCTTGTGCAATAATTTATTCACCATTTGCAATCTGCTAAGCAATTTTCTAAATGAACTCTTTCCAGATTTTGGCACTCTTAAAAAAAAAATCTAATCATCCACTGCACTGCCCATAGCACCAAAGCTCAGCAGAAAAAATAGCAAATTTATCACAAGAGTGAATTTATCCAAATAAACAGACACTGGGGGGAAAAATACAGAAATTGGCAAGAGAAATTTAATATTCCCAGGACTTCAGTGCAAGACTAGAAGATGTACGGGCTTTCCTTAGTAAGTGCTGTGTTCCAGAGTCCAAACTATGTCTCTCACCAATTTCAGATGGTCATTCCATGAGCTGTGGCAATCCCAAATCCTGGACAGCAAGCAGCACATTTCAATATAAACTCACTTATCCCTGACATGTTTTTCATGTAAAAAGCAGCCTATAAGACAAGACATTACACTGAAGGGATGAAATCGTCCTCACCATGCCAACAGGTGAAAAAACTACAGTCTCATCCATCTGCTAGGAGAAAAGGCAGATATATAACTTCAAAGGAGGTCACCTCCCAGGACTAAATCAAAGCCAGGAACAGAGAGACAGAAGGGATGGTCATCATCACAGCACCTCTCAAATCCACATATTTCTACATGCTAACCAGTGTCTCAGCAACTGCTGACTTCAGTGACAAGCTATTATTATTTTGTTTTTTGAAGATTCCCATCAGCAAATCATCTCTTCCCTTCACTGCCTTCCAATATGTTCCATCCTTATGTTCCAGATCAGAGGAACTTGCAGTCTGTGGGCTTGCAGCTTAGACAATATTCAGTTACATAACTGCCCTTCGTCATCCTTTGATCTTTTTTTTTTTTTTTTTTTGAGAGGAGGAATGAATGAAAGGAAAGCCCAGTCATTAAGCTGCACTCTCATTTACACCACCACATGCTCCATGGATGTTAATGCTGGAGTGAAGTCTTAAAGGGCTCCCCTTATTCATTTCCATGCTTTGGTTCCATATCTCTTACTTCAGAGACACAGCAGCATGACACTGGGATAAAAGAGTGAAGAATCAGGCTACAGTCTGCATTTAAAAGCCTTCTTGCCTTCTAACACTTAGCAAGACAAGAGCTTCTGCTGTGCTAATTACTTATTGTTTTCTCAGTGTTTGGCTTCACTTGTTCAGCTTACAGTTCATAAATAGGGTCTTCCATGACCAACTGACTTTAAAGGGTCATACTGTGTTATCAGTGTGCTGCAAAAGGCAGGAAATGTTATTAACTTCTCATATGTTTCCAGCACTTTTTCCAACAGGTTTTCTTCAAAAGCTAATTAGCATAAATACTGCCCTAAGACTTAAGTATTAATTGCACGGGGTGGCACTCTTTTCCATAAAATATCTCCTTTCAGGCAAACCCTGTCCACAGCCCTTGAGAAATTGAGAAGAGTTGTTATGCTCACAAGGGGAGTTGCTTTATTTTAATAGATATTTAAAGTTGGCTGTGATGTCTTTGTGTACAAACTGAGGTTGCCAAGCCAGGTGTGACCAGAGTGCTCATTTATGTCAAACCCCACCCTGTCAAGTCAATATCTTTTATGAAACATCTTTCTTGGAAGAGCAGAATGAACTCTGAAACTTGGACTACCAGCCACAGACACTCCTCATGGTCAAGCAGGATCCTGAATTGTTTTGCATGGAGTGGATAGCACTACTGGCATTCCCAAAGAAAACTATGCCAACACAGCAGATATCAAAGATGACAGCTAAACACACAAAGGACTTTTGAGATTACAGAACTAAATATTAGTCTGTCTGTCTCTGCTTAGCTATGTCTTGTATAGCAGGCATGTGAGCACTCTTAGGAGCCAGAAATTGAGCACAAGAGGCAGCACACAGAGCTACTATGGGGGCTAATTTTTAAAATCTCTTTAAAAGAAAAAATGGAATACAGACTTGAAACATAAAATATGTTTCAGACTTGAAACATAAAATAACATCTTCATGGTACCTCAGTTGCAAACTTATTGTACAAAGTTTATGACTGTTTCCAAAAGACGTGTGAATAACCAAAAGTGGCTTTTATTTTGCACTGTAACTTGACCCCAAGTTACATCCCTCCTGAGAACCTGAAAGTCCCAAGGAGCTTGCTTTTCTTTCCTATTGCTTTAGCCATACCTGCAGGGAACTAGGCCTACCCTAGGAAGTCAAGTGTTCTTATTGTTAGTCTGGGAGGCTTAACCAGAGAACAGCCAGATGCCTGGGAAATGCAGGATCTCTAGCAAAGGATCTGCATTTTGCATTTCAGAACATGAAATGGTAGTGAAGATGCCCAGAAGACAATGGTTATTTTTCTAGTGTATTGCAATAAAAGTTTAGGTTAACTTTTAACCTAGTTAAAAGGTTGTCTGCCACTCTTTCAAAAGCTTGCCTTTTAAAAAGCAGCAGAGTCTAAATTCAGAGGATTCAAATACAAATATACTGTCACTCCTGAGTTTGATGACTGACTTCTATGTTTCTATCTTATATCATCATTTAACATCACCCTCCTTTTGTCTCATTTGTGGGAAACCTTAATGTCCTCAAGGAAGTTTGTGACCTTTTCCACCAGAGAGACAAAACCTCAGATCTTACCTTTATTGTCCAGCTCTCTCCCAGCCAGAAGATGAAAGGAGCACCTCTGCTTTCTCAAAAAGTTCCAGCGTTTTATTTTCTTCTGAGGTCTATTTGTTGGAAGTGCTCCCAGTACTGCCAGTAGTGTAGATCATGGTGAGAAGCACTTGTAAATCACATTGCTTGCTTGGAGGCAAGGAAGCCATAACAACAAACCTGACACAGGGCTGTAAAAACAAAACATCTGCCCGCACCCAGTTCCTGTATGGAAATGAAGGGGAAAGGGGCAGAGGCACAATCCAAAGCACTTCCTCCAAGCTGCTTTATTTACTGGGTCTAGGGAATCTAACTCCCTCTTAACTGCTCCATACCAACACATACCTCATTGCCAGACTTAAATAAATGTAAAGGGGAGGAAGTGAAGTCATTGTGTACAAAAGTAGTTTAATTTATTACCAGGGGCTCTCCTGGGAATTTGAAAATATTAATTCCCTGAGCACCTGATTTATGAACAGTGTCTACTTTCTCCAGAGAGGATCACCATTCTTAGGAAAGATGGACCACTGGCAGTAGTTGGCAGTGGGGGAGTGAGGGATATTTAGAATTATAAATAAGGGAACCTGATCTGGGAAATGTGCTGATCAGGCCGCATAGCTGAGAAACCTAAGCCATCATCTACTGCATAACAATATCATCACCAGGGAAAGATGGTTGAAAGGAATGGTTGAAAGATGGTTGTGAAAGGAATCCCACTAAAAACCATGCTTCCTGCCGCAGTACCCTCCCCACACTCCCACAAGTACCTCAGTGCTTGCAGGGAGCAGGGCTGGGGTGGAAGCAGAGCCCTGCCTTTATCTATGTGTATTTCTATTGCCTACACCAACATTATACATTTGTAATTTGGGCCAGGGCAAATGGCAAAGCAACACTCTGAGGAATGCAAGGGAGCAGGCTGGTAAGGCTGCTATCATTCCCAAAATAATCTACTTATGCTCACAGTCTGGCAACAAATAGCCTGAATACAAACCCCCTCACTCAGTTCCAGTGGAAGGTACAGGAAGCTCTCTAAAAGCTGGACTTTTTGGGAAGCATCACTGGTAGCATATTAATGACTCTATACATTAATAAAGGAAGGTAAATGTTTAGGTGCACAGAGCACAGAGGGAAGAGCACATGACTCTGTGTGTATGTGCATAAAAGGAACCAGATTTTTCATACTTGCTGAATTTCTTGACATTTAATTTTGAGCAGGAGAGTTTCCACAATGCCAAGGATCATAAAGAAATAATTTGCTGCTGTATGTTACCATTGATATTTCAGCATGAATGAAAATTGCACCGTTTGGTGATGAAAAGAGAAGCTATTTGTAATAAGGAGCACCATGGAAACTGAAATATCATTTACCAAGACAGGCTCTTCTTCTGAAGGAATTCAAAACGAGAAAAATGCAGGTGCCTTAAAGCATTAGCACTTTTAAAGATACAAAAAGGTGTAAATGAAATTAAAAGGACATGTCTTAACAATACTGCACTGCCATGAAGGTGGCTATCTGGCAGATAAATTGTTTTCTCTGCAGAAAGCAGGGAAATTCTGGTCTTGCTAAGGACAGCCCAGCAGAGCACCTACAGATGTGGGACAGCCCATATAGCACACTGAAATAACTCTGCAGGAGTTCTGACATAGAATAGAAATCCAGAAAACTTCAAATGTGAGCTTAAACATGCCTTTGCAGCACACAGTAACTGGAAGCACCTGAATGGAGTTCAAATGGGAATATCAACTTTTTCTATTTTATTACCTTCTGTGCTTTGAGTAGGGAAATAGTAAGCTGAAATCGTCTCTCACTAAACTTTTATAATGCTGAAACTACAATCACAGGCATAGGAGAAAAGCTTATCCTTGTCTTTTTTGATGAAGTGATATCATGAATCAAAATATGCACAATTTTCAAAATGGCCAGTAAGGCTGAGGTTTCCTTTTTCTGTGTTCAAACTGAGAAATCTTAAACATAACCTTAAACATAACCTTAGAGAGTTAATCTTGAAACTCTGCTGCAAATCAAGTTCCCTGCAGTTGGTACTGACATGAAATAGCCAGACTTAGTAGCCTATTTCAATTATCTTGGACAGTATAATCAATGAAACTCAGGATTTTAAGGCTGACTCATCTTTGCAATTGCACATTGTTCAGTGTACCCTCTGCAAAAATGCCCTATTCTTCCATGCTAAAATCATAAAATGAAAGTGATAATGAGTGTTTATACAGAATTTACCACACCATCTCTTATTGTGACCCATAGCAGCACCTTAAAAGGACCATGGACTGGTGCCATCAAAAATCCCTACACCCTGGCACTCCACTGCACCCTGTCCAGCACCAGCCTCCCTGACATCTGCATTTGAGAGTAAACCTAGATAATCTTAAAAAGATTAAAGGGACCATTAAATGTCATGTACTACTTCCCTACTTCCCTGGGAAGACCACAGACACCTTCCACTAGATTAGACTGCTCAGAACCCACCCCACCTGGCCTTAAATGTTTCTGGGGGTGGGGCACCTACCACTGCCCCAGGCAACCCATTCCACTGCTTTACAATCCTCATTGTAAACCCCTTCTTCCATGTAGCTAATCTAAACCTATTCTCCTTTGGTTTAAAATCATTACCCTTTTTTCTATAGATTGCAACAGATCCCACTAAAAATTCAGTCTTCATTTTTCTTGCAGGTTTCCATTTAAAAACACCAGCTCTGGGGAACAGGACTTTCAGTAACCAAAATAAACACAAAGCAAATGGCAGCTTTTGGGCCTCTGTGGGCAAAATTATGTTCTTAAAAGCAGAGAAAATATGTAATTCACTGTGCTCCAGGGTCATTCTAGAACAGCATCATGACTGTCAACACTTAACATCAAACTGAGGTAGCCTACAGCTTGGATCTATTCATGTCTGGGATAGCCTGCAACTAAGAAAAAGCCTCTCCTCATGACTTTTCCAATCACCAAGCAAGAATCCTAAAGCATTTCTGCTTATTTTCACATCTATTGAAATATTTCTTCCTTAGACTCACAAGCAGCTTATTCTCTAATGGAGTTTTGCCCAAGGAAAATTATTTTCATGGTCTTCTATGTTCCTTGTGGATAAATCTTTACTTTTATCTGGTTTTGCTTAGCAACTGTTTTTTCCTGTAATAAACAGATATGATAAACTAGAAGTGCCTGTCGTTCCTTTACAGTGTTAGATGAATGCAAATTTTCTTTCCTTTAAAATACCCCCACATAGAACTTAAACCTCTTGTCATACCAGAATGCTCCTATTCATTATCCATTCTCATTATCTATGGAGGAGGTCTCTAAATTGCTGTTATATCTTTTCAAATGATGGTATCAAAATTATTCTTGTAAGGGATTTTCCATTCAATCATACCTCAAAAAATTAAATACTATTATTATATAGTCCACTTTTTCACAATAAGCAAAACATAATGACAAGGTGAAGATGCAAATAACAGCACTTGTTCAACAGCAAGTGCTACAAGTGAATGAGGACTGACAGAATAAACACAGCACCACAACTTGTGAAATGCAGATTATTCACTTCACAGCACCCCTGGAGCATTAATAATCTTATATAAATCCTCTTAGTTTACATTTCATGGATATGGGCTGTACTGTAATTTAAATGACTAAAAACCCTAATGATCATTTAGTTAACAATAGTCGTTCCATAAATAAAATACCACTGTCACTATGTGTTTAAAATTCCAATATATTCACAGCCAAATATCAACACGTAAGCTACACTGTAAGTGACCAGAACCTGCTTCCAGAACATCTGCACACCCATAAGCACTCACATAAAACAGCCACCATGCTGTGAAGGGGTGTGCAGGGGATTAAGAATCTTAGCATTCACTAGGTAAGATCAGTGCTCCCTGATGGAAATTCTGCTGTAACACAGGAAAATATGTACAAATCTGCAGGAAATATATACAAAGCCAAATTGTCTCATTTTAATATGACTATTACATATCTTAAATACAAGCCAGCAATCTCACTACCTATTAGAGATGAACAATCAGATAAGAGAACCCCATTTAATGTCTCATACAAAAAATTGTGTCAGAGTGAGTTATTGTGCAGTAAGTGGAACATATGCCCTCTCTTGTGTGCATAATACCATTGCTATTGGAATTTTGACCATGGCAACTACTCATGGTGGCATGGCATGTGTTAATGACTCTTCGTGCATTATAAAACTCCAATCTGCAATAAAGAGCATACGGCCCTTGCAATTTTTGTTGCCCATTGCTTTGTTTGTATTTTATTCTCCGATTTTGTATCCTATCCCAGTAAAAAATGCTGTCTTACTTTCTCTGACAGTCATCTCACCACCTCTGTCAGATGGTGTCAGCCAGCATCAGCCTAATGGTGCTCCAATAAAAGATTTACTGATAATGGCAAGCAAGATGCTGCTACATGTGCTGGTATAACACCCTGCTTACCTAACACTGCCTTAGCACTCTGCTCTTCCTCATTTTTGAGATTCAGCATTAAAAAGACAAGGAAATAAAAAGTGGCAGAAGAGGGTCATTCTCTTCTGGCTCCAGGAGTGGATGCACCACATACTGATCACAACACTGCACTATGAATTAAAGTAGCTGTTGGTGCCCTATATAACTAACCATAGGTAGTGGGGGTGGCTTGCTTTCACAAAAAAACCAGGATAAATGGCTGTGAGACCTCTTTCTCTATACCCAGGCTAAAAACCAACACTGACAGTACCCATGAGAAAGGGCTGATCTACAATTTCATAAGGAATTTCATGGTTTTGACTGGGGTTTACAGTGAGATTTCAGTGCTACTTGAAACACAGATTTAAATCTCAGACCAAAACATTAGAGTGAGTGTTCTGAGTCACCTCCACAAGAGCTAATGCCATTGGTAAACACAGAAATAAGAGTTCAAAAATCAGACAGAACCATGTTCCAGTTTTAAAGTGGGAAGGGGAAAGAAAATCTTGGAGAGGTTTATCTACAATGCAGAGCAGCACCCACGGTAGAAGTTCTATAAAACATACTCGCTTTCACAAAGAGTGCAACACCCGTAGGACCCAGGAGAAGAGATGTAAGGTGCAGCTGCAGTGACTGTTCTGAACCACCTCAGTTGGACTTGTCCAACACCCGAGTCAATTTACTCATTTTTCTGTCTACTCCTAATATATTGTTGCCCATCACTTTTACAGTCATTTCAGTCAGGCCTCCGGCTTATGAACCACCAAAAGAGAATGAAAATGTCTAATGGAACCTTCACTGTGGCCAAGAGTGAAGACTGCTCAGCCCTGAGAAACCCATCATCTCTCCAGTAAAATATACTCTGTTCTACAGCAGAACGTCAGTCTTGCAAGGGATTTTTATTCCCACCATTTTGCTGAACAACTCAGGTTCCCCATAAAGAGGAAACTGTCACCCTTCTGTGTAAGTACTGCTATGTCCCTCAGTGAAACAGAAATAGATGTTATAACAGTTTTGCATGTGTTTCAGCTAGTGAAAATGAAGGAAAGTCCAGGGCAATGGAAACTTTGAAGGTTACAATGTTTTGCATTACATTACCCTGCTGGTAAAGCAGATTACAATTTTTCCAGGGACTCAGAGAGACTGTGGATAAACATTTGTTTTACTTCCTTAGGAGAGCTGATTCATAGTAACCATGATTCACATAAACAAACAGAAGTGATTTTAAAAAAACAAAAAAGTAAAAGCACCAACAGGAAAGAAAACAAACCTTACACTCAGCAGGTTATCACATTAGCAAACAAAATGAGCCACGAGGGCTAGAAAGGAGCAGTACACTGCACAGTGGCACGACACCATGCACCACACACTGAATAGCCAATGCAGGGACAGACAGGGCCATCACGTGGACTTGTCACATCCTCACACCTTGGAGATACCAAAGCTTCATGAAACAGAGTGGCTGCAGGACCCTCTGCAGCAGCCAGCCACAGTCTTGGCAGCTGGGACACACCTTCTCCCCTCTGGAGCAGGAGGGAGGGCAGGAAGCTCCAGCTGAGTTCCCTGGACTTTGCTTCCTCAAAAGAGGTGCCACAGGTTTGGCAGAGGAAAACCCGTTTGAGGGCTTGTATCTTACGTGTCCACTGCCATGTAGATATTTGCCCCTTCTGTGTACACTGCAAGCAAAACCTCACCCATACCTTCCACTGTCACCAACGAATTAACAAAAGCAGTCACTTGTACAAATCAAAATACTGAAATCCTACAATAGCTTTGGTTGGAAGGGACTTTAAAGACCATCCAGTTCCAACCCTCTGCCATGGGCAGGGACACCTTCCCCTTGACCAGTTTGCTCAATCCTCATCCCCTCAGAAGAGATCAGTCCAGACCCCCTTTCTCCACTGGCCTTGGATAAAAAAGGAGGTAAGGACATACATCACAGCAGCCCAGGCATTTGCATGTCCATTTATCCGGTGAGTTTGCAGGAACCTCTCCCACCCATCTCTCCTGCAGTAGCATCCTGCCCCAATGATGCATTTTTAGAATTATCAAATAGTTCTAGCAAATAATCTTCAAAAAGTTTCAGTTGTCTCCAGAATTGTGAAGGAATTCATTCAGTAATTTTCATTTCAAATTGGTTCTTTTATCTTAAGCCACAGAGTCTACATAAACAGAAAAAACATATCAAAGCAATGACTTCTGAAATATTGCCTTAATGTAGATCTGCCTTAGAGGAGGACAATCCCTCAGGCAGCATGCACTCCCAACCCTGCTTTACCATCCTCCCTCCCAACAGCACACAGAGAACAGAACCACTACTGTACCCCTGTCCTGGTATATAGCAGTATGGTATTACACTCCCTGCCCTTGCAATTTCCCTTTTTCCTTCCATCCTCCACCTATGTTTGTTGAATAGATTTGATTTTTCAGGTAGCTGACTACCTTCCTGATTTCTAATGTCTTGGTGGTATCCTTATTACATTTTTTGAGACATAAAAGGAGTTAGAATCAGAGTCTATATCAGACAATTAGGGGGAAAAGAGCAAAGGCAGCACTATAATTTGAACACACATATCCACAGATAAAACCCAGCACAGCAATACTGTATCTAACCGTGCATCTATAGCACTCATTTTTATTCTGCCATTTTCCTACTCACTCTTCTCCAACACCCATGCCAGGTGTATGCTATAAGTTAACTCTGTATGAAATAATAATTCAGTCTATAAAAATCAAATAAATACATAGAAAAAGATGACTACTGTGTTTCTTTAGTGTGCCCAAAAGTTTAGGTATGAAAACTGCATTGTCTAGTCCTTCCATATTTCCATGGCCTTCAGCTCAACTTTTATGTGAGTAGGAGTATGAGTATTTTATACAAGGAATATAAATGTTAGAACAGGCAATTATACAAGTGACCTTGCCTTGCTTCATTCAATAGTGAATTATTAGTCTTTTCTCAAGTGCAGTTTTATAAGACATACTTATTGTCTTAATTAATGATCAAGTAGAAGTTAGAAAGACCTGAAGACAGCCGAACCAATTCAAATGCTAAACTAGGGTTTAGAAAGCAGCTGCCAATGACAAAGATACAGCACCTGAGGGACATCTCTCCCATGGTGTACAATTACACCACAGGACTCAACAGTGACATAAGCATCCAAGAAAAATGGGGTAGGGGGATAAAAGCAATAAAAATAAATAAAAAATTTAAAAAGGGACAGTAAATAAAAATATATGATAATACGTATTGAATGTGTGTCATGTACACATCCCTGAACATCGCAGACTGTAACAACATCCATTAGGTCAGTCTCTAATTAAATGCATAAGGAAAACATGCAGCCTCTGGAAAGCAGCAGGCACACATAGTGGCTGCCTCTGCCTGTCTCAGAGGAAAGGAAAAGGAATAGTGCCCAATGAAATTTGCAGCCCTTTTGTTACCCCTGCTGCTGAAGCCTTTGCTCTCTGTGATCACCCAGATGACAGGTGAATTCATGCAGTGAGTCATCTTCCCAGACCCTCTGCTGCCTGCATCTCTTGCTCTGGTGAATTCAGAACACTGCTCAGACACAAAGTGCATCTGTCAAAGACAAGGCAGGGGATTTGCAGTGTTTTCTGCAAACATCTGGATCCCTCCAGACTCAGACTGCACCACAGCTCTCCAGCTGTGCTCTCTGTTCCCTCTCTCTTGTGACACAGCACTGCTGTGAAGTAGGACCTAAGGCACCTATGGGGCAGGGAACACTCGGGTGTGGCAGGAGGAATTTGCATTCAACAGCCAAGAATAAGGAAAATAAGAAAAGAAAGACTGAATCTGCATCCTCAGTTAATTATATATGGTAGCTACTATGTTGAAACTCTCAAAAATTACAGGGCCAAAGAAATGTCTTCACTACAAGACTACAGGATAATCCACATTATCAAATCCAAAAATCCAGTCCAATGTAATAGAAGTTAATAAAAAAAGAAAAAAAAAAGAAAAAGAAAAAAAAAGAAACCAATTATTTGGATTTTAGTTTGGGTTAGTATTTCCAATTCCATTCTGACCCTTTCCCCATTTTTAACTCAAGCTGCTAACACAGTTAAAATCACAATTTCACTTCTTCCTCTGTGGATTCAGTGACTCCCAAAAAAATCCTATCACAGACAGAACCCAATTAGGGCTCAAAAGCAAGTTGCAACCCTTTAATCGCATGTATCACATGTGACTGAACCACATATTTTTTGTCAGCAGAATGAACAGATTGTCAAGCTTAGGGCATTTATGGCACATCTCCTGGGGGCTGGGATGGAGAGTTATCTTAGGTTACAATGTAAGATGTAACCAAAAGTATGTATTCTGTTACCATCTGTTAAAACCAGGTGGGGTAGTGTTCTTTATCTCTTCCATGACTCATCCCTGGTAACTCCAGGAAATATCTTCTGTTAATGGGCCATTGAGTCTCACTGCATGACTGATAAAATTACATCATTCCACTGGGAGGTGCTCCACCCAGGGGGAGGAGCCAAGCATTCCATCTTGGATATAATCTGAGACTTGGAGCACCACAAGCAGCCTTATCTACTGAATTCCCAGAGGACAAGAGCCACATAACCACCACTTGACATTCAGAAGAAGACCAGACCTTTCTACAAGATCACCACTTCAACAGAACCACATCTGTCACTCCAGGAGGACTGCAGCCACCATTTCAATTGGACTGCTACCAACACCCTGACCCACAGGGTGTCAGGTCGTAGTCTGACTCTGTCAGGTTAAGCCTTTTTTTTTTTTTTTTTTCATTTATTTTAATTTTCCTATTAAATTGTGGATCTGATGTGGAATCTCTTACTGATTTGCTTTCAAACTAGTGCAAGAGTGAAGAGGGAAATGGTTGGAGCCAGAACTCAGGAGTATTCAAGGCCAGGTTGGATGGGGCCCTGAGAAGCCTGGTCGAAAATCTCCCAAACTAAGAGTGAAAAACGATTATAAATAAAGGCAAAGCAACGCAGAATATTCAGGTCCCACTCCTAAGCAAATTTGCAAATTCCAGCAAGAGTGGCATCCTTCAACTAAAAAGAATAAAATAAATTTATGAAGGGAAAAAAGTTAGTTCCCATACTGAGATTTCAGAAATCTGAATCCATTAAAAACATGTATCCAAGACTGAAATACTTAGTTTCAGAAATGAATTATTAGTAATTTCTAAAAGAAACAATAATTAATGAGCTGAAGATGTGAGTCATGCAAACAGTAAGGAACTAATAAGATTAGTGAGAAAGCAAAAGTAAAGATCATTTTATTAAGAACAGTCTCATGCTGGTGAGTCAACTCCCCTGAGAGCTAGTAATTGTCTATTTGTCTCTCTCAAACATACACAAATACTACTGAATTACATTCTTAATTAAATGTTTTTCATACATATTACAAATAGCAAACCCATGCTTGGTTTTGTGAAAAGACATTTCAGCTAGTAAATTAATTTGTTTTCTTTATTTGGCAGATTCAGCTCCCCATTAAAGGATTTCCTAGATCTGAAAACACAATTTTATCACTTATAGAGGGCACAAATGAACTGTAGAAATTGTTGTTGAATTCACCAGGCGTGGACACCTCATCTGAGATGCCTCCCAGATAACTGAAAGAATTTAAGCAGACTGTAATGCTCTTAGATACAGTCAAATTTAGAAAGTATAAACCTTCCATTAAAGAGACATAAAAATAATTGTGGGGAGGCTAATTAGAACATCCTCACTCTATGATGAATAATAAGTGTTCAAGTGCAAAAAATACCAAGACACAAATAATATATAGAGGAAAAAATGCAAATGCTCACTTAACTGACCTGATTTTCCCTTTAAGGTAATCTGATAAATTCACATGGGTTTTACAAAATACTGGAAAGATTAGCATTTGTCTCTTTTGATTATCTTCAGGTCAAATATCACAATGTAATCCCATAACTTCTGCACTGAATATTTGGCACTGTAGCCTGACATGAAGAAAATGAATTGGAGTCAAATGTGTCCTTTAGGAATAAGCAGAATATAATGACATAAGAAAGATTTCAAACTCCAAGCAAATAAACCTTTCTAGTGTCTAAGAGTACGGATATTAATATTCCTCTTCAGAGTAAATCTTGTCATTAAATTATAAAGTAACAAAAAAATTGTAAAAAGCAGAGAGGCAGAAATCTCAAAGGTTTGCATCCTCTCAATTAACACTGAAAAGATTTTTTACTCTTTTGCTTACTGGAAATTTGATCCCATATTAGTGGCTAGATTGACAATGAGCAGCAGTGCAATTCCAGTTTGTGACTGACTTTGGTAGGAGGCTGCATTTTAAAGAGAAGTGTCAAAAATCAGATGGCTACAAATAACAAGGGAGCTACAAGAGTTAGCATCTTATCCACCATTCCCCTCCCATCTATCTTCATCTCTATAATGCTCAGACAGACTGAAGAAAACACCCCTAATATTTTATTTCTCTCACGTAGTCTTCATAGATGCAAAGTTGACTCTATAATTAGAATGAATGGGCAGCACACATTAGCTAGACATGGCAGCACACATTAGCTAGACATGACATTCACATTATTTAAAAACAGTATAAAAATAGATATTATCAAACATTTTGATATCCTGATTTTACAAAATGTCTGATCAGGCTCTGGTGACTTGCTATATAGCTACTGTTTCTTGGTGTTTTGGAAAAGAAGGAATAAATGAAGCTAGAAGAACATAATCTAATAGACAAACTGACTGATCTCCGACCCCAAGGTCATAGCAAAGCATTTCATTTCTTGGCTTTTCAACAGCACAAGACATGATTTATCAATCTAAGACCACACTTATAAACACTATACATCTCAATAATATGTTCTTCGCACTGTGTAATTTTTTAAACAATGACAGATTGCCTGGGCCAGACCAAAATTATTTTACAAACAGAAATGAAATATTTGCAAATGAAATGGTTCAATAAGGAGGAGGGGGGGAGAGAAAAATGAAAAAAAAAAAAAAAAGAAAGGATTATGCCAAATAGCAAATAGCAGCTGTACTTAACTGCAACTGCAAAGTAATCTATGCTGTAAAATGCTTTCAGAATCGACATCCTTTGAAATTCTATTATTTTTGTCCACTAAATGAAAAATATTTCCTAAGTTCAACAACACCACCAAAACCTACACTGCCAAAGAAATAAAATTACTTAGTAAAACAAGGGCTTTAAATTAACATCTCTCTCAAGTTGCCCACTTGATGACAGACTGGCTTGAGGTCAGTAAGGAATTTGAGTCTAATCCCTCCCCTTAAAGTAAAATAATAGTTCTCTCTCTTCCAACACAAGCCTAATCTTCACAACTTGAAGCATTCAGGCCAATCATCTACTCATAGTGAGGATGGAGCTCAATTTTGTTAAAGTGGGATTCTCTTTGGCCAGCATCTGACACAACCTGGCTCTGACTTTGACAAGGCTCTGAAGGTGTTGCTGTGATGTGAAAACAATTCTGTGTTATATTCTCATCTAGAGAGTGCCAAAATACTTGATGAACTATAGCACTGATCCCAGACTCTGCTCAGCCTAGGAAGGGAAGAGGGAAGTGCTCTTCAGGCATGAGCTGCTTTCAGGGTCTTGATTGAAAAAACTCAGACTGTTTCTTGAGAGTACATAGTGGGTGCTCAAGAATACAGATGAGATCAAAGACTATGTACAAGAAATTAGTCTGGAAGTTCAACATGCATGATTTGTAGTCCTCTAAATTTCCTGCTCTAGACAACATGGCTCCTGTCAATTTTCAGGTGAAAAATTCTCTCAGAGACCGGGCTGTTCCTTCATTCACCTATTATTTAACAATAAGAACTCAGTTTGAGACTGATCCTTATAGTGTAAGAAAATCAAAAAGATCAAACCTGCAGGTGATGTGGCTGCACAAGTTTGTTTTGGTGAAGTTCTGCTTCAAGGATTATTTAGGTATTTTATTGGAAACAACAATTGCCATTGACCCAGCCCGTACATGCAAAGCATAATTTTCAAAAAAAGGAAAAAAAATTGTTGTCACACTTTAATGTTGTTCCACATATTCTTGATAATAAAATTATTTCAGGCTATTTATAAAAATTGTACATTAACACTGCAACCACAGCTCCTTCTAAAATAAACATTAACTTCGTGTTTCTTCAGGTCCTACTAATAGCTGCATGAGAGAAGCACTTGAAAAAAGAGGAATAAAGAAATAAGTTCAGGCTTTAAAATGAGACATCAAAAGGGGGTTTAGTAAGAGACAGAAACAGCTACTTTTACATCTTATGATAATTGGGGTTACAATAATGTCCTTACACAAAAGAAGGAACAGTGGCATTTCCAAAGTGAGAATTCAACACTACTTACAAAACTCAGTTCAAAAAGTAATGACATTCACTTTGAGATTTTTTTAAAGTCTTTCTGTTCTCCCTTCTGTACTATAAAGGGTGCTTGCTCCCTGCTTTGCTCATTCTCACTGTCTCTGTTTCTGCTCTCCCTCTCTAGAGGGGGAAAAACACCCCAGTGTCTAAGACCCAGAGTATTTATCCTACTTATAGACCTAAGTGTGGAATTTATTGTGCCTGGGCAGGCAGCTGCACCTCCACAGATTCCCACAGCCTCCAAAGCCCTTCCCGCCTCTACAAACAGCTGCTTGGAGCACAAAGGGGACTGGGCAAGGGCATAAGCATCCCCCTTTCCCTGCCTCTCTTCTGCATTCCCAACGACACATGCCATGTTCTAAAAGGCCCTCCTGGTGCCGTATACCACAGAAAGAAATGCAATCCCTATCTGGGAAACTTAATGTCTAATAGCAGATGCTTCCACTTTCCCAGGATATATTCTCAGGATATGTCAGAATATATTCTAGGGCCCACCTCCACAGAATGTTTTGGGTTGGAAGGGACCTTAAAGATCATCTTATTCCAATCTTGTTGCCATAGGTGGGGACACCTTCCACTAGACCAGGCTGCTCAAAGTCTCATCCCCATTCTCTGCTAGAACATTCCTGCCATGCCTCTGCTGTAAACCTGGCACATTCCCTTCGTACATTCACTGGGGGTTTGCAGCCTGCTGGTTCACATGGGGATGGAGCTGATCATTCACCTCAGTTACTTCCAAAAATGTTGCACATCTGGAAATGCACAGCTGTGACTGATTCTCAGGCAAATATTTACTTTGACAGGTGCAGGGCAGAAGACCTCATTGTGCTCACCTCCTTTGCTGTATGTAATTTGCATCCATCCTAACCATTGACAAACATTACAAATTGCACATCTGGAGCTGTTAGAAGCTCTAAGTGGTTCAAGGCTGTACTTTCCTCTTCAAAATCAGCAACATCATACCAACACAGAAGTACAATACAGTAGAACCACAGAATGGTCTGGGCTGGGAGGGACCTTAAAGTTGTAGCTCCAAACCCCCTGCCCATGGGCAGGGACACCTTCCACTAGACCTGGTTGCTTAGTGCAACCTTTAACATAAGGCTCACAGCAAGAATGAAAGACAATATTTTAAGTTACCAAAAAAACCAAAAAAAATCAAAAAAACCCAAAAAAAAGAAAAAAAAAAAAAAAAAAAAAAAAAAAAAAAACAGTTGAGTCTTAATAAATGCCTACACTACAACAGCAGGACAATTAGTGGCTCATCTAACATTTGTATTGGATTTAGTGGCAGCTGAGACAGTTGCCACTGAGATTAATCCACACTACTCCCTTGCCCTGTAGCTTTGGGAACAATGGTGGAACAGGCCTTGGTTCAGGACATCTTTCCAACAGAGACATTTACAGGTGGCGACCAGATAAAAAATATATTCCAAATGTTTCACTTAATTCCTTATTTCAGTTCAAGGGAGTCCAGAATCCCCATTTACCGGTGGTGCAGAGGTCTCTGTCAGCACAGATAGTAATAATCCATTTGCCTCACCATCACCTGCCACTTATTTAGCAGTTTTTAAAATCCCATTCTTTTCTATTCTATATTATACCTTAGCATGGAGATTGTAAAAACTGGGCATCTACTCATCCTCTCAAAGTGCAGCCTCGAGAGGAAGAGTGATGAAGGTAAACTTTAAGAGCCTTGTGATAACTTTGCACATGTAATATTGAGCTGGGTTTTTTCCAGTGCCATCCTGGAATACACTAGACCAGCCACGTTTTGTGGTTTGCCCTCCAGTCCTACATCCTCACTAGCAGCACACATAACTTCAGCAGTTCTCCAAGGATAACCTGGAGAACAGAGAAGTTCTCCCGAGATGGGAAGAGACAGTCTTCTTCCCTCATATCCTAGCTGCAATGGAAAAAACCATCAGAATTGAACCAGCACCACTTTTCTTAGCTGAGATATATCATGCTTCAAGGGGTTTAGCTCTTAAAAAATAGAGGAACTATGCTTTTCTATCCTATGCAGCAGAGAGCAAAATGTTCAAAAAATAGGCACTCCTCTGACTCAAATAATAAAAAACTCAGCATATATAAAAATAGCTATAATGAAAATTACCAAAAATTCCAGTTAAAAGAACTGCGAGAACAGAACTGTTTGAAAAGTCACAAAGGGTGTAGACATCTGCACATTTAAAAAGATCACACAGTACTGATGATAACCACATAATAATTTACAAATTATATTGCTTCTAGCTGAATTTAATCACACCACCAAGACTCTGGCTCCTAACCTATCTCCCCAGAATTTCCTGAAGTAGTAGGTGTCCTGGACCAGAATCCCTTCACACCTACATTTAGTTTCCCATTTAAAATCAGTCTGTCACACAACAATTTTTCAAAAGTAAAAAAGCCACTAGGCTGTCTTTTGGTTTTAGTGTCTGCCTCTCATGATTTTATAAAGAGCACAGATCCTTGCTAGTTAAACCCCAGATCCTCCAGCTTGAGTTGATGTGTGTCCCAGGTCTGGGAATCTTTAGCCAGCTGCTCTCCACTGATTGACACAAATGACTTAAAAGCGCAGAAGCCTTCAGGTTTGAAAAGAACTCTAAGACCACTGAGTCCAACCATTAAACCAGCACTGCCAAGTCCACCCACTAAACCATGTCCCCAAGTGCCGCATCTACACGCTTTAAATACATCCAGAGTCAAGTTTAACTAAATCTCAGCTCCTAAAATGGTGTTTTATCAGAACTGAAGATTACCAGTGAAAAACCTATTTGTACAAGGGTATCTGTCATAATGATTGCTCACAAATATTAATGCAGTATTTTCTACCTGCATTTGTCTGATCTCAGATTCTGGTCACGCAAATATCATTTAACATATCCAGATCACATCCAAGAGTCTGCTAACACACAACACATCTCAAAGTCACTGAAACAATGGAAATCTGCCAGTCTTTCTATCAACCTCATGTTTTATCATCCATTTCCTGAAAATGATTTTCAAAACATCTCTGAAACAGCACCAGGTTTGGTTCAGACTTTGAAGAAACTAACAAAAATCTTCTGCATGCTCCCAGTCAATGGCTTGGGGTTTTCTTTCCCCATATGTCTCAAATTCATATTATCTGAGTGTACAGTGCTGGGGTTCCTTTTAAAACAATAAGTTTTAAAAGTAATTTGGTACCCAGACAGGTATCTTATTTTAAAAACCTAAGAAAATTATATGTAGCCATTCATTTCTTTGTCAAGTAAATAGTTTCTTTTTCTCAAAGAAAACAAATTGATCTGGCAAGGCACATTTTCTCTAACTTTTAGAAAACATTAGTAGCTTTTTATTACTGGCCCCACGTACCAAAGTACATCTACCAAAATAGATCGCACAAATCAAACTGTCCCTAACAGGATAACTTTCCATGTTTTATAGGCAGGTGATGTGGAGTATTCATCTCTGGTTGGAAACAGGCTCCAACCCATATCCCTTGTTCGGTTTAATTAGATTGGATGCTTTGTGACATGTATTCAAGATCCTGCATTTCTGAGACATCTAAAACAAGTAGAACTAAGTATTTGATTAATATTTAAACACAGTAAAACTGACAAATATTGCAGCAGATAAGTTTCTTTGGCAAGATTTCCCTGACAGGATATCAGTAACTTCCACTGAAAGGAGCCACTGATAGTTACTCGTATCCTGAGGGGGAGAACCAGAGCCCTAGAGATCTACTTAATTTTCTGCTTTCAGTGCAGATAAAAGCAGAATACATAATAAGGTCACAACAGACTAAAAATAGCAAATCTTCAAGCAGTTGCAATTCAAATAGATACTAGATCTGCTGGAAGGCAAGCAGCTTGACCAGCATACAGAACTTCTGAAGATCACTAATTTTTTATAACATTTTAAATTTCACAAGCATTTCTCAAAAGTCAAGCAAAACATTAAGTACGTACTTCTCAGGGTTTTCCACTTCTTCGGTAACAAAATTGAGGTAAAACCTAGAAAATAGTTATAAAATGTATTATAAGATTTATTCTTATATTCTTATATTTTTATTCTGTATTTCTCTCACTAAGAATCAAGAAGATGCTTTTAGTTAAGCACTGCTGTTAATTACAATAGGCTTTGCAGGCCCATGTTTGGATTAAGAAGAGAGTGATATTTAATCTTCCCTTATCCCCACACTCAGGAAAGGAATTCTCAGAAAAGACAGCAAAGCAGAAAAAGAAAAATACAGTAACTATGTAAAATCAGTGTGTAATTAAGTTATTTTTCCCCTGACATACTACATAGTTAATGGTTTATCCTAATTCCATACATACACACACACATGCACTCTTCAAGCTTTATATTCCATTTGTGCTGGCTGCCTTTTACAATTTCATCAGAGTACTCAGCAAGGGCTGCTTAACAATACAAATAACTGAAGCCTTAGAAAAACCCCTCCTAAACCAAGAACTTTCACCCCAGTTTGTTGTATAGAATCTCAAACACAGGCTGCTAGCCCTGCATGCTCTTGCACAACCTCCAGTACAGGTTGCACTCTGATCATATTCCAGCAGCATTCAAGAGAGAGCTCTGTATGGGAATTCATAGGAACTGCTCACCAGGCACAGCCCTGCATACAAAGCAACCATAAGCCTCAAGGCCACTGAACTCTCTGTTCTACATTTATTAGCGCTCGGTCTGTGCCTGGCTGGATCACAATTGTGCCTGGCTCGGAGACAGGCTCAAAGTCAGATCTTGTCTAATGAAACAGAGCAGTCAATACAGCACCTATGCTGGCCTTCTGCTCTAGTGCAGAAAGACAAATGGCACCTGAGCCAGCAGTGCTGCAGTGAATAAACCACTAGTAACTAACCTGGCAGGAAGTCTGGGAGCTTTGCCTCATCACATGTCTTGGAGCAGAACTGGGTTAGCAGAACAAGTTAACGTTTTAAAAATAGGGATTTTGTGACTGCACATGAAATTCTTTGTCACCTTATGCAAAAACATCAGTACTTGTTTTTAAACTTCCTAGTGCATAGAGCACAGAAGATGATTTAGGTTAGAAATATGGAGGAAAGTCTTTCTAGTGAGGGTAGTGGAGCACTGGAACTGGTTGCCCAGGGAAGCTGTGGATGCCCCATCCCTGGAAGTGTTCAAGGCCAGGTTGCACGGGACTTTTAGCAACCTGGTCTAACAGAAGGGGGACTGGAACAAAATGATCTTTAAGGTCCCTTTCAACCCAAACCATTCTATGATAGCCCAGCATCAGTCCTTTTATTGATGCAAAGACATGTTTCCTTGCATTCTTTTCTCCACTTGTCCTTTGTCAGCCAACATTTTACATACCCCATAGTCTACACTTGCTGTTGGCAGGATGAACCCACACACAGAAGAGATACTGTTTTTCTTTTCTTCAAAGCTGTATCATTAAAAGTTACCAGTTAAAAGTTAATAGTCTTGTAAGCTCTGTGTAAAATTCTGCCTGCATCCCAGGACACACCACCAACACTTCCAACGCTCCTTCATATTCAGCTACTTGTATTGATTTAGCCCCATGAAACTGATAGTGCAAGGATATTGCCACTCCACTTAATGGTCTACTCCTCCTCCATCTGAGGTGATGAATTTTAGCTGATGACAAAGAAAAATAGACAGCTGGGAAGAACCACTAGCCAAATTAGGTCTTTTTCCTGCTAATTTATTCAATAAGTGGCAAATAAGGACCTTGAAATAAAAGTCAGAAGGTGTAAAGGGGAAAAAAGGGTAATTTTTATTGCAAGGCTTTGAACTGTTATGCGAAAAATGGGAAAGAAGCAACAAAATAACAGTATTTGTGATGAAGCATTTTGCAGGAAAGAAACTCTGAATAGTATTAAAGAGCTTTTAAAACTGCTTTCATACAAAAACTTAGTTTAATATTTAAAAAGTGAGCAACCATCACATGCATGGATATGAGAGACAGAGTCAGTTATAGGAGAGAGGGGGAAGAAAGTAGAGATTCTCCACATAATCAATTCCATTTCTTTGAGGCTTCAAAATGCCAGGCTCTTTTCTTACATATTTATCCCAGATAAAGGCTTTGGACTCTCTTGGGTTTCTTCCCCCACTGCCATTTAGTATATAAAGTTCTGTTCATACTTCAGTGTGCACATTTATAATGCTCCTGCAACCAGGGAGTTAGAGATGGGCAGAGAACTCCAATGCTCGGCCCATTGTCCCTTCAAATTAAATAAATAAACCCCTTATCTTGCAGCCCTCGCCTTTTGTGCAAAGTAAAGAACTTGGCTGCCTGTGAGGCTATGGAGAGCAAAGGGAAGACCTGCAGACAAAGCTATCTCAAAATAAGCCCACTCTGTGCACTGTAGTCTGCTTTCTTCCCCCCAGGCTGCTGCTTTGAAAGCCCTTTGGCACTGCACAATGCAGAGCCCTCATGAGCATGAATAAATTGTAAAGGCAGATTCCAGAAGCGGCAGCACCTTTCAAACCAGCTGCTGCGTACTTTGGAGGGGAAAGAGGGAAAGAACCTGAAAGTTCTAAGCAGGATACCTGAAGGTAGATTCTCATACCTTTGCTCACAGTCAATCACACCTGACTTTTGTGGAAGCTATTTGCACTTCTTTTAAGTATGGTCCAAATCTCTTGGACCAAGAAGTGTAAAAAATCTAGAGATTTTTATTCTGTTTTGTGGTCCATACCAATCTCATTGATTCTTACTTGTCAAATATTCCTTCCACAAAGCAAGGCTAAGGGCCACACAACTTTGTAACAGAGTCATAGATTTGTTTTTAATATAATTACTGACTTCTTCAAAAAATTAAAGCTTCATTAGTCCTTTTATCCTTTTATGAAAATATTTAATGAAAAAATGAAGAATATTCCTTTCTTGTGGTGTGATTATTTTGGTGGTCAGTGTATGCTTATATATTGTACACTTTAAAAGAAAAATCTTTCCTTTGCAGAGCTGCTTGCACAATGACCACTGAGTAAATGGAACAGAGGTGACGAGTACCCTAGCTGTATGATGTAGCTTAGCAAAAGATGTAGAATGTGATATAGAATTGATTCATATAAATAAATTGCTTTGTTAAAGCACATTAGTGTTTGTTTTCAGGACAAATACGTATAAGTTTCATGCACTTACCAGCCTGAATAGGCATACATTCCTGAATAGAAAGCAAGTGGCAATCCCATAACACTGGCATCATTCCCTGAAAAGGCATTTTTAAAGTGCTGTGTTTCTCCTGCAAAATCAACCAAAAAAAAAAAATGTTGACAAATAAGCTCTTTGGTCATAACTACTTAAAAAAAAATATATAACACATCATGGAACATTTAATCACCCAGCAGTTCACTGACATCAAGTTCTGCCCTTGACCTTAAATTCTGACCCAACCCTTGTAGCCATAATCTGCCAGCAATTGTAAAAGGCTTTGTGGAATTTGTATTCATGCAATAGGAGAATTTGACCTATTAGATTCTTTCAAAGCATTCTGAGCTTGATGACACTCACTGCTCTGTCATTTCCAGCAGTGACTTACATCAACATGAAAGAGCAGAATGAGCTCAGTCGTTTTTGATGTGGAAAATTTCACTTGTTTAACATTTTAATCAGAAGGAACTTTGCTGGCATTTCATTCAGAAGCAACATTTATAAGATAAATAAACCCAAAATCCTAAACATTTGTACCATTGAAAAATGAGTTTAGCAACCCCCTACCTTGATAATCAATACTGTATTAATATTACATCAAGTAAGAATTATCTACATATCTATAAATGCAAATATGCAACATTTTTGTTATGCTCTTATTAATTTACAAAATGCTTTATTGTTTGTAAAATATCCCCACCATATCCCAGATTTCCTAAGAAGCAATGATCCTCTACAGATATGGAGCAGGGAGAAACTTAATTAATTCAGAGGTAAATTAGCAATGAGTCAAATCCTCTACCCTTTACTCTGTTTTTACTAAGCCCTCAGTCAAAATTCCCATTGAATCAGAGGCTTTTTGGTTAAGGGAGAAACTGTGGCCAGAAGAAGGTCCCAGTGGAAAATCAGGGACACTAGTTGAGCTACTTCAGGGCAACAACCCCCAAGCAAACCTGGGTTTGACCTGCTCCAAAGGTCCAGAGAAAGTAGGGCGGATGGGAACAGAGAGAAATTTTGCACATTTCATATGTCATGTGCAACAGGAAATGGCATTGCAAGTGCCAGAAAGAAAGTGAAAAACAAGAGAACAAAAATAGTGAATCAGCAGAATGCTACACAGGAAAACTTTTATTTCAGAGTCTATATTAACCACAGAGAGCCACCTGTCCCTAAGAAACGAAGCTCACTGCACAGACTAACACTGTGCTCTTCACTTGGGTGGAAGGGTTTGCAAACATCAGAAAAGAGCATCCCCTGGGACATAGCCCAAAACTGTGATAGTTTTTGTTAGATAAAATCTGCCAGCAATACACTCAAGAGTGCTCCCTACTCTGCCCCTGTGTGCTGAATGGCTGCTTGTGCTCTGTGTACTTGTTGTAAGGAGGGCGACCTGGGGCTCGTCACCATCTCACACTTGCTGCTCAGAGAGCTGGAATGGGAAAGTCTCTACAGGTATCTGGGCATCTGTCAGTGAAAAGAGGGCATGTAGTGACAGGCCAAGGGGAAATGGCTATAAACTGACAGAGGGCATGTTTAGATTATGTGTTAGGAAAATTCTGCCCAGTGACAGTGATGAGGCACTGGAACAGATTGTCCAGAGAAGCTGCCCAGGATGCTCTGCAAGTGGTCAAGGCTCTGGATGGGCCTTTGAGAAACATGGCCTAGTGGAAGATATCTCTTCCCATGGCAGAGGGTTTGAACTAGATGATCTTTAAGGTCCCTTCCAACCCAAAGCATCATGTGATTTTGTGGTTCTGTGATTTGGGAGCCCCCTCTAGCACCACACACATGTACCACGACTAGGGACTAGCACAGTCAGAGCAGGCATCCTGCCTGGACTAAGCATGTGCTCTGGGGAGGTGCATGTGCATCTGCCTTTAAATCCCATCCTGCCCCTGTCACAAAGTTCAGGCCAAAGACAGATTACAGAGAAGTCCATTTGCTCCTTTGAAAAGCAAGTCTGATTGGAATAGTCTCATTGGCACGCTGAAGGAAATACCAGTTCGTCCCAGTGTAGTTCCACTTCTTATCAATGACATGACAGTACAGAGCCTCAGTTAAGCAAGCACAGACTAATTAAGAGATTTTGCTGCTATAAGCACTATGCGGTGGAGGCAAGTGAGGAAAGACTGCTGAGGGTAAAGATAAAAGCTCTTTAAAAGCATTTACTTTTCATTTCATACCTTTAATTAGCTGGATAACTCCAGGGACTATAATTATCAGAATAGCTACAAGCTTACAAAAGGTAAGGAACATCTGAATGCGGGCACTCCAGCTGACACTTGTGCTATTCAGGACCATCACCAGTGCTGTGAGGGGGAAAAAGAAAAGTCAGAAAGAAATAATTGTCACAAAATTCTTTGCCAGCAGAGAGGTCACACAAACAACAGATCCTGATGCATTAAAGGAAATACATCCTATTAACCTTCTCCACCTCTTGTCCTCCCACTTTTCCCATCCCCATTCAAGGTACCACACCAAAGGATTGGGCTGACCCGCTATGCCTCACCCACTGCACTGACCATCCATCTGTCCCTTCTCTGCCTGACATCCTTCTCGCCAAATTACAGCTTCATTGACCCAGAATTGTCAGCTGCTGGTAGACAGCTGGCTGACAGGACGCTGCTTTGGATGAAAGAAATCAATTGCCCAACTCTTGTCACTCCAGATTTCTTTGTCTGTGCTGCTTTGAGTAGAGATTTGTATTTTTCATAAAACAATAACAATTAATAACCATATTGAACTTTATCACCCTCGTTTAGGCGACACATAAATTTGTAACTGCTTTACCTCTGGTCCTCTTTTTCATGTTCCCCCCCCCTCTTTTTGCTGCACCACCAGAGATGCAGGAGGGCCAGAGTGTAAGTACCTAGCAAGTGCCTACCCTTGCTAGGGATCAATGAAGAAACAGAGACCTTTTACTTCTCGAAAACAAAGCTCAGGTCTGCAGCTCACTAGCATGTGGAGAGATCACTGAGAAGGGTTTTTATATCCTGCCTGGTCAGCTTATATCCTTCTGGGTCAGGGACAGCATCTTCTAGCATTTCCTACAGCACTGACTGACAGGAGGAGGGCAAGTCCTGTCATTTTAGTGCCAATTATTCTAGTTTATTTAAACAGAAAGAGTTTAGATATTAAAAACAAAATTAAAATTTCTCTAAAGAATGAAAAATGGGAGCCATTTTACTAGATAAAAAAATCTATTTCCCCTGCTGCTCCAGGTAAACATGGTCAAGCATGTTCCTCTCTTTCTTGCCATCATATGGAACTAATGAAGTAGTTCCTCATCTCAAACCTCCTGTAATTCAAGCTCTCTCAAGAGCACCAGTTTGTGTAAATCATCAGCCACATCACACATCTCAGGACACACAATAGCACAATTTGCTAGTTTGTAGGAGCTAGCATTATAAATCTGGCATGCCACAGGCTTCCTGGAAAAAAAAAACCCACTGATTTATCTCAGGTCTTTTATACAATTTCTCTTTACCAGCAAGGTTAAAAAATATTAAAAAATCTTCTCATTTCAACTGAAAGTAGTTTGAGTTTAATGGAAGAGGGAGAAAATTCCAAGTAATCTGCACCCCCATGTATTTTTAATATATTTTTAATAAAATAAAAATTCCAGGGGAGGAAAAAGGTATTTTTCTAGAATTTTTATTTGTGAGAATGACAGTTCCACTCTCAAATGAGCAATTTACAAGTCAATATATACTCACAACACCACCTAACACAATTTTTTCACCAGAAAAGGATCTTGAAGATCAAAACCTTTACTTAGTTCTATATTTCACCATATTTCAGAGCTGAAGTGTTCTGAAGTCACAAAGAAATTGCTTGGACTTCTGCAAATTTTCAGTTGAGACCCAAACACTTTTTTTTTGTTTTTTTTTCTTATATTTGACAAGCAATAGGAAATCCCAGGGCCCTGATTCACACTAGCTTATTTTAATTTTACTAGAAGACTCAGGATATCATACTTTTCTTCTGTAGAAAGTGAAGCCCAGGCATGGACCAGAGCACAAGAAAATGTCAAGGAGGAGTTTTTTTGTGTAAGAGAATATGCAATTTGATACCCAGCTTACTTAGAGTTCAAGTGGACTGCAACAATCAGTCTGTCAACCTTACACAGGTCAGAGTAGGTAACATGAGTGGGGAGAGCTCCTCCAGGTTTCTAATGCATTGGTTTCACCTTCCTGATACACATATGAGAGTGTTACTGGATGGTATGGCCTCAAACACTTCAGAAATGGGTCAGCTACAACTTCTCTGGACAACCTGTGCCAGTGTCTTACCACCCACATCAGAAAAATTTCTTCCACATATCTAATCTAAACCAGCCCTTTTCCAGTATGAAGCCATTTCCCCTCATCCTATTGTCACAGTTTAAGCTCAAATGGAAATTAAACCTGGCAGTTGCTTACTCAACTCCCCCCTTTCTCCCCCCACCCACCACTGGGATCAAAGTAAAACTTGTGGGTTGAGATAAGAACAGTTTAATAGTTGAAAACAAAGTAAAATACAGTAATAATGTAAATGATAATAATAATAATAATAATAATAATTACGATAACAAAAAGGAAAAAAGCAAGTGCTGCACAGTACAATTGTTCACCACCCACTGAACAGAGCCAGACCCCCCATTCCCAAACCCAGATCAAATGCCCTTTCATTTAAATCCTCTCAGTGTATATACCAAGCATGATGCCCTATGGTGTGGAATATCCCTTTGGTCAGTTTGGGTCACCTGTCCTGGCTATGCTTCCTCCCAATTTCTTTTGTGAACCTCCTCACTGTCAGAGCATGGAGGCAGGGAAAAAAATGTCCTTGACTAGGGGTAAACTGGACTTAGCAAAAAACCAAACCATCAGTGTGTTACCAACACCATTCTCATTCCAAATCCAAAACACAGCCCTGTAATAGCTACTGAGAAGAAATTAACTCTAACCTGGCTGAAACCAAGACACCTGTCATTACTTGCCCTTGTAAAAAGCCCATTGATACAAATGTCCTTTGATAGTACTTCATAAGAGTAAGTGCAGAGTTGGAGGACTGCAATAGTAGTAATTCAGGTTGCAGAGCTGAGACCTAAGCGCTTACAAGTGCTTAGAAAATTTGAGAGTTTATATTTCTATAAATACCAGTTACCAGTTTTATATTTTTAAATCTTATTTTATCGTACTTATTAGGCTATAAGATTTTACAGTCTTCTTTATAATACAGTATAGTATTACATAATATAAATGCATTATTGCTTATTATATACTACTAATAACAGTAATGGTATTTTATAATAAAATATTCAGTGTTAATGGTTCTATGTGCATGATACTTTTCTAGAAATGTGAGCCTTAAATAAGTACCATGTACCAGCACTATAGTACTGGCTGCGTTAGCAACTGGGTAATGAAAGGCAATGGGGAAGTGGAGTCATGAAGAAAGCTGCTAAAAGCACGAAAAGATTGTGACAGCTGTGCCAGGGTTCAGGAAGGACATTATATTCTGGGACTATGGCCATTAGTCAACACCTCTCTTCAGAATAGGGCCTATTGGAGATATTTAGAGAAACTGATTGCAGACTTTGATAAGGGATTACAGCAAATATCAGAAGGAGAAGCAGTTTCTCAGAAAGGGGGAAGTGAAAGAAGGACTCAGGTCTAACTTTTCTAACTAAAAGTCAGGCAATAAGTGTGGCTGCATTCTCAAGGAAGAGACAGTTAGCTCCAGAGGATGAATAACAATACCTCTGTGAGATGCCTACCCCAGATGAGATAGTTTACCTTCGGGAAGTTCCTCTTTCCTCTTTCTCCACTGTATGGGGAGAACAGAAGATTACCTAAACTAAATACGTTGCTAAAAACAAGATGAATCCTAACCAAGAGTAGTGTGGAGGGAGAACAAAATGGGGTTCATGAACAATCAAACACAATGGAACCACCAAGCATGTTTTTCACAATCTCTCTCCTTCCCACAGACACAGCTATAGATGGATAACAAAATCTAATGGGAGAAGCAGCAGTGAGCATTACATCCTGGCCTACTTTTCAGAATCTATGTACTATTGCCTCAGCAGGAGACCAAGAAAACTGCTCTCCCACAACTTGTCAGACTTTTAGGGTCAAGGCATTCAAAAAACACCAAAAAATACAGACCCTAATGAGCCAATTAAAAGTCACAGGAAGCACAAAAGCACCTATCAGAGCATATTTGCAAAAGCATATCAGAGCATATCCCTGCAAGCCAAGAGATATTTTAATGTAAACTGCTTGTCTGAAGACTGTCAGCAGTAGAGAATGGCATCTGCAACATCTGCCATGATGAGAGGAAAAAAGGCATCTAATTAGAGACTCACCAAGACACCAATAAAACTTGGGGCTGGAGCATTTGCCAGCAAGCACTGATAGACCTGTACAGCTAACCTCAGTTTTCGAGCATAACTTTAGCTCTAACAGTCAAAGTTTGGGGTATTTGAGTTTGCTGGCAGACTTCTCAAAAAAAAAAAAAAAATAAAAGAGGGGAAATTATATATTATTGCAGTGTAAAATGCCTAAAATACACATATGAATTAGTGCAAGAACTCATGTGAGTTGGTAAGTGGTTTTCAGTCTCACAGTTTTTAATAAGCAGCTGAAACCTGCTTATCTGCTTTCTGATATGGAGGCCATGTGAAAAGTTTGGAAAAGGTTCAGCTCCTATTCAGGCTACATATTGATAGAAGAGTTTGATACCTTTGCACAGTGCAATTTATCCCTTCCTGTCACCATTATATTTAAGTTTACTATTAGGAAAAAAATTAATAGATACAAAAAAAGCAATATATGAATAAAGGGCCTTTTTTTGCAATGATAGGCATGGTGATAGGATGCTTCTTCATGTTGAGAAACAATACATATGGAGGAGTCTATCAACTCTCACTTCAAGAGAAAAATGAGTTTTAAACTCTTTCTCCTATGGAACTAAGCAGGGAGTTACAAGGTCTAGTCTCCTGCTTGCATTTTCTTCAGCTCTCCTTCCCTGTGCTGAAGCACATCCAGCTTCTCTCTCCTCTACCTGGCCATTTATTTTCATAAAGTTGTAGCAATTAGATATCCCGTCTCTGGAATTGTTCAAGGCCAGGTTAGATGGGGCTTTGATCAATCTGGTCTAGTGGAAAATGTCCCACAACAGGGTGATCTTTAACATCCTTTCCAATGCAAACCATTCTATGACTCTATGAGTCTATGAAATGTATAGTGGAATAAAAATCTTTGAGATATCTGCTCCTCTTTCACATACAATTAAATTAAATGAGTTGAGAAAAAGTTTATGGCAGACTGACAAATTGAGATCTGCAGATCTAGGTTTTTCTCCTTGTGAAGATTTGCATAAGAAACACAAAGTGAATTTAAGTGATTTCTAAGTTTGAAAAGAACAGGAAGGTTTTGCTTCAGAGGTTCAGAAAGCTGTGGCTTCTGAAAAGAGACTCCACACAAGCATCCTTCTCTCTACAGAGACATTGAAATGTTTGGACATTTTGGTTGGCTGGTTGTGGTAAAAAGAGAAAAACCATAATAAAGGCAACTAAAACTGAAAGCAGCATATTGTAGAACAGAAAATTTGTTTTTTCAGATTGTTCAAGATTGCTCTGAACAGGTGGTTTTGAGGGGAATTTTGTGCCCAACATGTCTTTTTCCTATAAATAATAAAGCAAGAACAAGGGATTTTTTAAATGTCACTGTGTCCAGTAGCTGCATTTTAACTCTCATCTGATCTACATCTCCTCTGCACTATCATTCCTTTTTCACTGAAAAGGCACAGAGGGGAAATGGTGGGGAGCAGAATGGCTGCAGCCCCTCTACAAGAAATATTTTTTGACAGCTGGTAGAGAAGCAATAGTATTTGCCACTCCCCAGCATGATCCTGGTTGCATCCATCTCAGTCAACCGTTTAATAATAGGCTTAAGATGCATCAATAGAGATACAGGCAGGGAGGAAAAAAAAAAAAAAAAAAGGAAAGAGAAAAACTATATTGTGACAAGTATAGAAAAAACTGGGCTACAATACTAGTGAGGGTTTAAAAAACTCCCATGCTGGAGATTTTAAGACCAGTTTATACAAACATCTGTAAGAAATTGTTTCAATAACACTAATTGTGTTTGGGATCAGGGGATCACCTGAAGATTTTTCAAAATTTCTCCCTCTCCTTTCTAGTACAACGAGAAATGACAAGGTAAAACTCTCAGCCAAGGACAGAGTTCAGTGGTGCATCCCACTGCCTCTCCCTGTGCAATAAAGACATATGCACAACCCGTGCTCTCTCATCAGGCAAGGAAGGAAAAGGGACCAGGTATGGATGAGAAAAAAAGGCATGTCATTTCACTTTCTGATTAACTTAAAACTTGAAGTGGAAACAAATACTACTTTTTGCACCATTATATTGGATTACAAGATCTTCAGGGCTCCAAAGTGTCTGTTCAGCTCATCAACTTAATCTTACCTATCACTCTGCCTACATGCCCAATACCAAACATTCATAACAATTACCACCACAGCAGCTGGTTCTTACTAGACAAGGATAACATTCAGACACACTGGGATCCCTGAGCTTAAGTGCAGCAGAAGTTCTAAGAACTACTACAAATGAAACTCCACTGCAGAGCATACTGCAAAGAATAAAGCCTCAATCTGACAGATCACTGTTTTTTTCAGCATCATCCCATTCACCACTACAAGTTTTCTACAAGAATCTCTACTTTCAGTGAAATGCCAGTTCATCCTGTGCTGTACAGACCCACTCTGTACAGGAGTATCTGACCTCCCCTCTCCCTTTAGGCTGTGATTATTTCAGCCTAACTCCATGTCCAGGTGCCAATATCCAAACCTGACCACTGATTGGTTTGACCCAACTTCCTGGAAAAAATTCACTTCCATGTCAAACCACGACACTCCACCTCTCCTGCGATGCTATTTATTTGTTCAATTACTTTGCCAAGCCCTGGCTTATCACACAGATTTTCACTTAAATTAAAAGTAATAAAAACATATTCAAATTGTTCACCTATTGTGCCTGAATCACATGCAATTAACAAAATGCTTTGATGGAGTCCTCACTTAATATGCCTTTTGTCTCAGTGACCTTAATGTTACTGAACATCTGTTTCACTCTTATCTTGCACTGAAATGTTTTAGACAGACGTAGCTGAAAAAAGTCATTGACCTCAAAATTCAAACCCCTAATTCAATTATTCCTATGAAACCTATAGTTTGTGCATAATTAAGTTAGAAAGGAATGCAGTCACATATTGATTTTTTTAACACTCCCAGCAGAAAGGAAATCTTACCAAGAGAGCTCCCACAAAAAGCCACAGTAACCTGGAGACTGGAAATTTCAATGTCAATTGAACTTCTTGCCCCGAAGAAAGAAAAAGTCATCTGAACCTATTATTGTGCAAAACTGAAGGGGTCTCCTGTGGGCCTTTGATCATTTTGCATGTCTTAATTCCTTTTTCCAGTCTTTTTGTTTCTGATATGTGCACTGAGCAAATGGAAAGGAACAATCTGTTACTAATTACTCAGGTCTACTCCACACTCCCTCCCAGCACAGCTGAATTCCAATGTGTGCCCACAAGGAGCATTCTCACCTGTGACCAGGCAGACCTGGAAACAAGCCTCTAAGGTTACAAGCTCCCATTCCCATCATCTTTTGTGCCTTCCCATTGCATGCATCCTCCACACCAGCCCAGGTACACTGTAAAGCCTCTGCTCTCAGGGAAGTGTCCCTCTTTCCACTGCAAATATTGTCTTTTTGTAACCCTAAATGATCCCTTTTACACTAACTACAAAGTTAGCAAGTGTAGGACAACAAGCCAGCAACAACCAGGCACCAGGCTGTATGTTCTGTTCCTAAAATTCAGTTCCTACTTTCTGAACCACAAGTGCCTCAATAAGGATTTTTGCCAGGATGGAAAGAGTGGGACTGGGGAAGATGACCTCATGTTGCCTGTCTGCACACAAGAGAACTACATTTCTTCATGACATCATACTTGGCATTCAACTGCCTCCTAAAAAGGTAGAGCAGAGCACTTAAAGAAGGTAATCATTCTTCCATATCTCTGGCACTGCCTCACCATCTCTTAGGGACTGAAATTGCTTCTACAAAAATAATGAAAATTTAGCCATAAATTCAAGTGGCAACAGAATCAGCCTTGACAATAGATTTTCCCTGCCATTGATAAGGTCTGCTGTTCTTTTTGCTCCTGCATTTGCTCACAAACACACATACCCAGGCAAAATGTCACACAGGTGCTCCTGACATTGGATGCACAGTAATTAATGATTTACACCAAGCAACAACCTGCTCAGTGTGCTATTTTTTTTTTCAATTTATATAATCTTTACCCTCCCCTGAAACCTAAAATTGGACACTTACTGATGCCGACAGCTGTAATAAGTTTAATCGCAAGTTCTGGGATTTCACACTGCATAAAGAAAGGCTCCAAGATGTAGCGTCCAAACGCCAATGATATCACTGCTGTGGCAGCAGGGCTAGAGTGAAAGAAAAAACAAAGTCACAAAATTAATCTGTAATAGTACATAGTTATTATTCTTACTGGATCATGCTGTAACTTCACTATCAGAGAACTGTGAACCTTAATTTTGGTGCTTTCTTGTAGCTTTCCTGACAAGTACCACAGTTTCTGAATGTAGGACTACTCAGTGATTCTGATCTTGACAGCAACACTTCTTACCAGGGTGGCTCTTACAACTTCCGTGTTGCAAAGCAGTCATAATCAAAAAGGAGAAGTATCAATAGAAATCTTCATTCACTGACTTGGAGTGAACATAGCCAGAATCAGATTACATGGGCAACACCCTGCACAAAAGTCAGTGAATTTCAGTGGCCAGATATATCTCACCCCACAGAGACACAAGCAAATGCATTTCATTCAAGCTGAGAATTCTGGTTTACTAAAATAAGCATCAAAAATCTACCCAGACCTTTTATTAAATTCTGAGACAGTCCAAATGGGATTTTCTAAAATACCAACAGATTTTTTTTCCTTTTATTGACTAACAATTTCCTAGCACTGCAGGTAAGAGCAAAATCCCTGTAAGTATACCATAGAACACCCTAAAACAAAGGAATATGAAGAAAGACATAATGTTTCTTTATTTGGTCAGTTAGTGCTTTTCATAGCAAGAGTTAAGTTCTCCAACACCCCACAAAGTCGTTGCAATTAAAAATTTGAAATGCTCACCATATTCATACAGCCTTTCTCTTTGAGAGAAGCTAATTGTTTGACAGAAGCCTTAGCACTGACACACATTAGTAGCAAATTAGCCTGTGTCTGCATGTTACTGTTCATGTTCCATTTGGGAGGACATTTTCACTCTTTTTAGGACAGCTGGTGGCATCTGTGGTTTATCACATACACACTGTAGGACAAAAGGGCACATGATTCTCAAAGGATTTCTTAGCTGAGCAAGAGTCCATGCAAATTTCTTGTGAAAAAATCTGCAACACCTCACTTCACAGAATTTTGACAAAAATTCTGTGGAACAGAGTAAAAATTCTGCAGAGAACGTTGCTGTTCTCCATCAAACAGTAAAAGAATTTTCCACAAGGGAGTTGCACCCTGAAAACAAAACCCACTTTCTTTGTGTTATGACTCAACCCAGAAGTCACACACTCTGTTGGACCAAGCTGCAGAGCAGCACAGAACAGAACAATCTTCCTCAGTAAGTTTCTGCGTGGACAAGGAAGGGCTGCTGCATGTGCATTGCCCATGCATGGGGATAGTCCTCTCATTGGCCAGCAAATGGCTTTGCAAATGTCTGGATTTTGACAGACATTTACTGACTTTACCTCAGTGCAATATTTCTAATTCATATCAGAAGATCACCAGGCCTCTGGTTTTTAAGTACTGCAGGTAGCCTGCCATAAGTGGTTTTGGAGTACCCTAGATCAGATGAAAGATCAGATTTTTGGAACTGTCCCAGACTTTTTCCTCGCTCCCAGCTCTTTTCCCTAGAACTTGGATTTTGCCCTCCCATTTCAAGGAAAAGCCTTTAAAGATGCAGTCACTGCTATCTATGCCACTATGTTTCTAGAAACATAGCTCCTAAATTACACCTCTAATAAATAGCTCTGACATTCCCACGTCTCAGGGGAGATGTTGCTGGCAGTGCGGTCAATCAGTGGAGGGAGAAGTTCAAAGAATGGAGCAGCATTTAAAAAATACACAGATGGGTGTTTAGGGACACAGCTTAATGGTGGACTCAGCAGTGCTGAGGAGCAGGTAGAAAGTGCATGACCAGCTTTCACTGAAGGGCAAGGATACAGGAAGACACCAGATGAGGACCAGGACAGGGTCCCACCACATACCACAGGTAAGTCAGGCACCTGGCAGCACACTCTCATCCAGCCTTTGTTTAGCAACCACCACAGTGAAGCTCTACAGACAATGCATTCACACTGCTGTCTTCACTTGTTTGAAAAGTAGTTGCTGGGGGTTTTTTAAAGGTATATAAAAACATATAAAATACACACAACCTGGCTTGGGGACAGGAAAAGATTCACACTGAGTGCACTGAGTGAGAAGCAGTGCAGTGTAAGGCAGAACTAATCGGTATGTGGGCAGAGTAGTTAACTGTGTCCTCCACTGTCAAGTAGCAGCTTTAAAGAGACATATGAGAGCAGGAAATGTCTATTTTGATTGTGACTCCTCCGCCAGCCTATGAGTGTGATAATTCTGCAATTTTTCAGACAAAAAACCAGTCTAGCTGAGACGTGTGTGTGCAACTTCATCAGCTGAAAACAAAAATAAACATATAAGAGGTCTCAAGTTCTTTGATGGTAGCAGTCAATTAGTTTCCTGATGAAGGAGTCAGATATAAAACTCTACACAGAGTTTCAGCAGTGCTGCTCTGGTCATCACAAGTTACAACATGTATGGCTTCCTCGCTGCCTCTCAGATTGGGTGATTAAAGAATCCACTGATGTTCTCTCCCATGCAACACAATTATTTTCTGGGTGTGGGGCAGATCACGATGACTAAGAGCATTTATACAACGCTCATGGGACACTGTTGTACGTAAAAAAAGTAATTATTTTGTGAGGAAAGGAATTTATGATGCTTGGTTTCCTGTGGGTGTTTGTGACTAGGTTAATAAATTGCCTCTGCCGAAAAAGGTGCAGATTAAGAGGGAGATTGTTCATACTGTTCCCTTTTGTTGATTCTCTGATGTGAAATGATATAGCTGTTCACAGAGACCTGTGAAAACATAGGTCTCATTCCACTGCCTGATTTTCCTTCTTGGCAAAAGGTTCATACAGTTGAGACATCTGCCCTTTCATCACATTTGATGGAAATTACCCAGTTAATTCAAAGGTTACGTTTTGGGGGGGAGGTTGTTTTGGACCATCTGACATAGAAAATTATTTCCTCTGGAAACAACACAAGAATTTATAGCTTCATAATGACTCAGCACCGTCAGCACTTTTAAACTCAACAATCTATGCTAGGACTTGTCAGTGTTATGTAAACGTAGTTGTGATTTGAAACCATGCTTGTGCCTCATTTGTGACTAATCTGCTGATTGCGGAAGAGGGGAAAGAAGCGCTAACCAGCCTGAGGCAGGGGGTGGAGCATTCCCAAAGTCATTTTGCATAACTGACTTGCCCTGTTCTACGTGTATCAAGATCTCCAAACTCAGAAAAACTGTAAAAACAAAAAGAGAAGCTACACGTGGGTTTGATACGTTGATCCATTTACATTATGAAAGTTTATTTTATATGATTCAACATCTTCATATTGTAATTCTTCTGCACAATGTCAAAGGCTGCATGAGTCACAGGCTTACACACCAAGACAATATATTTGACATTTTAGGTATGTGAAGAGAGTGTTTCTTTATTTGGTCAGTTAGTGTTTTTCAAAGTAAGAGTCAAGTTCTCCAACACCCCACAAAAACAAAAAATCAGGGCCCAATCTGACATAAAAAGGATACATGGTGCCCCTAACTCTGAAAACTACTGCACAATAGTTTCACCAGGAGTTATTCCTGTATCCATAGACAACAGTAATTGCTCCAGAAGGTAGTGCCAAGACTGAAAAAAGGTAAAGGTGACTTCTCTCTTTCACTGTACCATATCTAGGTATGGCTAACAACATTATTAGTGACATTAATGGACATTGTAAGCTTAGCAAAATTAAGGCAATTTATTGAATTTTTGTGGCAGATAGTATTCTTATTTCCCCCATATATGCAAACATGTCTCCTTGAACATTTCAAAGCTGATGAGCAGAACAGCATTTTTAAACTCTCTGAATCAATTATAGTGGAAGAACACAGTTAACCGACCAAAATATATTCGATTTTCTTTTTGCCCAACATATATCAGAGATTTTTCTTTATGACTGACAAGTGCAGAGTCATGATACACTTACCGAATGATGAGCAGTTCAACCCAGACCCTCACAAATGCAGGTAATGGGCCAAAGGCCTCCAGGATATAGGTGTAGTGACCACCAGATTTCTTAATGCACGTTCCTAGTTCAGCATAGCAGAGGGCACCTGTGAGAATTCAACAGTGCCAACATGAGAGATATCTAGAAATGCCTACCAAAACATTTATAGCCTAAACAACAGAGCTGCCATGGTATCACAACTACTTTTTATATTTTTTAATTTTTTCCAATTCATTTTCTACATTTTAATTTATTCAGCTAGACATGCAGGAAACAAAACTATTTATCCAGTTATATTTAAAGCCACTGGACAAACTATTTACAATTACTACTCTGCTACTCAATATCTTGTGAAGAGGACAATAAATTGGGGTGTCACACCAGCCACCCTACTTCCCAGGCAGCCAGACTGCATCACTAAATGAAAGATTTCTGACACATTTGCTTGTTATCAAGGGCTGATCTACTCCTTTCAGCCTTAGAGATGCCTGGCTCAAACTCTGAAGGGCTGAAAACTGTATTGCATCTCCTCAGCCATGGGCAAAAGCAAACAAATGGCCAAAATTTGGAAGCAGGATCTGCAGAATAAGAATTTTCCTCAACAGTACTCCTAACACCTTCCATACAAAACTCGGGGGATGGCTTAGTCACGGCTTTTCAACACTGGTGGATTGTTTTTGTGTACTGCAAATGCAGTGAAAGGTCAGGAGCCATCAGCGAGTTACAAAGCCGGGGATTTACAGCTCCACAGGTGGAACACATCAATAGTGTTCCACAACCAATGAACAGAGGCAGTCCTCTTGTAAGACTCTGAGAAACTAGTAATAAACAATAATAAAGTTTGTTAGCACTGCATCACACAGGGTTAAGATCAGCAACATACATGAACTCATTTCAGCTCTCTTCCCTGCACGCCTTTACATCACAGCATTTTTAGATGAAAACTACAGTTGTCAAAACCACATCACATGTACAAGCCCATCAAAGCTGTACCACGTGATGACAAATTCTCCAGCCTTGTTCATTTGTTTTGTTTGGGACTTTGCAAAAATGTGGCAACTTTTATCTGCTATTCTTTAGCTTACCTGAAGATGTGTTTAAAGGAATCCTTACAGTCACATTAAAAAAAGGTGTTTCTGCATTTTCTTTTGCCAGCCTCTTCTGTTGAGGTTCAGGATGAAATGAAATTGTGTTTTAATATAAAACGTTATAAACACAGCCTCGGCAAGATCTTATGTGACCTCTACATGTGATTTAACTATAACTGAGTCATGAAGGGAACTAAAAACCAAAATATTACAAAAAAAAAAAAAAAAAGCAAAAAAACCAAAAAAAAACAAATAAACAAAATGTAACAGGTCCATTCTGAGAACAAGATACTATCTTTGGCTGTGTCAAATTACACAGTTCTTCATATCTAGAGGTCTGGAAAGTGACCTAAAAATCTGTCTGATAAAAGAGAATGGGTTTTTTGGTGGGTTTTGGGTTTTTTGGGTTTTGTGGTTTTTTTGGGGTTTTTTGGGGTTTTTTGGGGGGTTTTTTGTTTGTTTTTGGTTTTTTGTTTTTTTGGTACAGACTTTATCTCACAGCCAGAAGATTACTACTACTAAAGTTATAGCCATAAATGCAGTGCTTAAGCAAATTCTGGGTTAAGTAACTCAAATGACCAAGGTTTTTTGACAGGATTACAAATAGGATCTGAGGTTTTTCTTGTTAGGAGAATTTTCTTGCAGGCAGATCTTCCACATTTGTACAAGAGATTATGCTGCACATTGTACCCATACATTTATCATTTGACCCAAATGGGTCCTAACTTACTCGACTGTTTGTTTAGCCTGGGTGGGTTTAGCCTGTAAAGAATATTTCTTTTAAGCTCAGAGCCAATTTACAAGGTGGCATTTGCATGTTCCGCCTATTAAGTAGACACTTAGTCCCTCTTTGTCCTCTTCACCTCCTGCCAGTAAACAAGCAGTTTCTCTTTTAAATAAAGCCAATATTCATGTTAGTTCTTCAGTTTCTTTGAGATTAACTCATTAAATAGGTCAATGAACCCTCCGTCCCACAGAGGCCAGGGTGGGGTTTTCCACTCTGAATGAGGGTTTTGTGTACAGAACAACTTAACTGGACTTCTTCAGAATTCAACACTCTTCAAGAATACAAAGAATTAACAAAAACTCCCACAATAAGCAGGCCAGTAATAAAACTCCCAGGGCAGATTTGCTTCCATCACACTGTTTTTTGTAGCCCAGTCTTTCAAAGCAACATCACAGGTGAGGAAGGTAGAGCTGGGAAGAGGGGTTATTAGTATTATTGTTTTGCTCCCCTTCATGCCAATACAGCTTACATACAGTAAGAATTATTCCTCTCAGACCTTGCTCTAGCCTCTGGGGAACTAGGTTGAGCTGTCTAAACATTTCAGTGGTGATCTAGCAGCGCGCTCATCCAGCTGCCAGGGCTTCACAAGCAAACCATGAATACATCTTACAGACAGGAGAAAAGCATACAGCACATTCTATAGGGAAAAATGCTCATTTGGTTTTCCTGTTCCTTTAGGGACTCATTAAAAAAAAAAAAAAAAAATGTGCTTCCAGCTTTCACCAGCTGGTGCTGGGAGGGGGACAGAGGTTGAAATCTTTGCATCCTCCACAAATCCATCATGAAGCACAGACCGTCTGTAGTCCCATTGGTGCTCAACCTCTGCACTCTCACTTCCTATCCAATAGTAAAATCAGAGAAATAATCACAATAATTCATCGGCTGCCCCTCTAGACCAATTAGAAACTTTTCAGGGACTTACCAAAAAGTGAGAGGATACCACACACTGTCCAGACAGTCAAGGACATGCCCACGCTGCCTGTGTTCTTCAGGATGCCTTTGGGAGAGATGAAGATGCCAGCTCCAATGATAGTGCCAATTATGATGGATATCCCCCTCAAAAGCGTCACTTTCTTCTTCAGCACAACTTTCCCCTCCCGGGCTGGCTGTCCGCTGTCCATAGAGGACAACTTGCCATTAACTCGTCCCTGCAAGTAGCTTCCATTAGAGACCGTGGGCACAGCAGCTTTCCTAAACATGCTACAGTGCCACCAGCACACTGCTGGCAAGCACAGGCAGAAAAGTTTTTAGCAGAAACTGAAGGGGTTTTTTTCCCCTCTCTGTGTAGCCAACTACTTTGTCTCTTCCTCTGTTTTCTCTTATCTTTCCAGCTGCTCCTACACACAGGTAACAAGCTCTTAAAGAGTATGTGAGCCCTTCCTGTGATCCAAGCCCAGCTCAGGAACACCTGCGTTTTCACACTGTGGTACTGCCCTATCATTGGAAACCAGCTCAGCTTCCGCATGGACTTGTATTTAAGCTCTTGTCATACCAAGTTACTCCAGCTGAATGATGATGCAAATTCTCCAGGTTTGCATCAGCCATTTGAGAAACCGCTGGCATTACTATTACTCAGCATTTCTTTTTTTTTTTTTTTTCTTCTTCTGGTTGTTGTTTTTCTTCCCCCCCCCCCCTTTTATTTTTTTTTTTTCCTTTTTAAACTGTAGGGGCATGTTGTGCAACTGACCTGGGGGTGGTGAGAAGAACAAAGCACTCGCCAGCAACTCGAGCCAAACCTCACCAATCAATGCAAGCATATCACCCTCGAAACCCCAAGACACACTCCCAATTTTTTAAAGCAGCTCAGAGCCAGAAACAAAAGCCTGCCTAAACATAAAGCTCGTCTGAGCACAAGGGGAAAAGAAATCAAACAGGATACGTCATCCCTGGGTCTAATCCAATTTCATCTCGAAATACTCTCAACAAAAGTTCCGTTTGCAGGGGCTGAACTTCTAGTGTCGCAGTTGATCCGCCTCTCCCACGTCCGTGTTACTAATTTGGAAATCTCTGCAGGGACCAGGACCCGCCGCAAAGGATCCACACAGCCCCGGTGTTACCCCGAGTTACTTAGCAGCACCCCCCAGTCAGCCCAAGGAGCACACAGGCGTTATTTCCACGGAACAGGCATTTTCGTAGGTGGGGCTGTTTCCTGGGATGTCAGGAACCGGCGCCGCAACACCACTTTGTTAAAATGCACTGCAAAGGTTCACAGCCACCTCGAGTGTGTGACCGGGCAGGAGCAGGGCAGCACCCCAGAGCACAGGATCTCCAACAGCTCAGGAATCAGAATGGCTTTTTTGTGTTGTCCCTGATAACACAAAAATCCGCACAACTCCTCTGACCAGGTAACAAACAGGTAATCAGATGCATAAATACATTTGCTTCACCTGATCATTCAAATTCAAACTGAGCAATTAAAGTGTTAATGAGAGGTGCTTTCTCCTGAAACAGAGCAAAAATCAATAGCCTTCAAACATTTTTGACCTAATCAAGGGACAGCCTTTAATACAGCCTTTCCTTCCCAAAGGGGAAAAATTCTTCGTGGTATAACTATTGCAGCTGCTAATAGCTTCAGATTAGATCAGTGTAGTGAGAGGTTATTGCTACAGTTACTGCTCTTACAGGTATTGCTTATTAGGTTTGGGAGTAAAAAGAAGATCAGTTAAACCATTTTATCCTTCAAAAAGCAGGCATTGAGATCAGAGCACAACTGTGCTTTCAAATTTATGTGAGAAAGAAGAAATACTGGACTAGCAACATGCTGCAACTGTAAAACTTGAGTGTTTTTAAAGCCTCATATTTTCAGTTACAACTCACCTGTAATAGTTGGCACTGAGATAAAAGAAGGCATAAAAAAAGCTTATCTGGTTTAAATGCACACAGGTAAAAAGCAAAGTGATTGTAGCTTTTGACTGTATAGCAGTCAAGTAGTGCTTGTCTGGTTTTCTGAACATATCCTACTTCTGTCTCCACCTACTGATGTGCTCAGTAGCTGATCCCTCACTTGTCAGCTGATCCCTGTACAGCAGCCCACATGTGACTGCACAGACTGATTGCAGACAGGACCTTCCCTGTCACCCCACAGTCCAAACCAAGGCAATTTTCATGGCACTAGTGACAAGTAAAGCCAGGACTAGGTGGCATGTTGTGCCAAGATGTTTTCTCTTGATGCACGTTCCACAGGCTGCCCCCCAATAGGATTAGGCAGCTGGATCAAATCAAACCAGCAAAAAGCATTAACCAGAGAGGTGAGTTGGGCTGGTGACCTTTTTTTTAATTTTCAAAGGCTTTTTAATGAAGAAGCACATGACATCTTCAAACATCTGATACTTTAAGGTACACATTCTTAACTAATGTTTACCCTTTATTTACACAGGAAGTTGGTTCCAAGATCAAACCAAAAGCTCAATAACCAGACGACCCCGAGACAGCTCCCTGCCAGCCAGTTGTCTGCAACAACCATCCAGTACAAATCCTGGGCAGTATAATGGCTTTCAAGTAGCATTTGATTACTAGCCAGAAGAATACATGTTTCCCCTTTGGGCATAGCAATTAA